>NW_027210601.1:9355000-9795000 GCF_029030835.1 Brachyistius frenatus
ATATCATCTATTGTAAATAGCACTTACTATGCAAATGTCTCAGCTGCCAAGTGTCATGAGTTTGGTCGATGGTACAAGCACTTCAAGAAGTCCAAATGCTTCAAGGGTGAGGGATTTCAATCACTCCTGTGAACATCAAATATGCATTATAAGTTTTACAGCATATCTCAAATCCATTCAACACACAAATTTTGTGCAGTATATATTACATACTAGGCGTCATACACTTTTGGCAGTTACAATGCAAAAACATCAGCACTTTGCCATTTTATTCTAATAGGAAATTATACAATACAATGGCAATAAAAAGTAGAGAAAACCTTTGAAATGATCTGATCTGTATAAAAATTAGTCTTGAAATATGGTCTGATTTTTATCTTAGTTACAGTTAAGAACAAACACTATTTTAACTATTAATAAAAGCCCTTCTATTGTTCTTGTCTGTATTCAAAACAGAACATCATTCAAACATTCAGTGTAGGTTAGAAAAACTGTGAAACTTTAGGCTGATGACATCAACAAAAGCTCACTATAGTCAGCAAACCTGGAGTCCAGTCAATAAAACAATATTGAATGTGTGTGTTAGAACTACTTTGACTTCCAACAAAAGCAGTCACAAATTTTGAGTTTGCTTTTCACAATAACTAATTGGTGATGTGACTTATGCCTCACAAATAAGAGATCTCAGCTGGAAGAAATTACAAAGTAATCTGAGATGTTGATCAGTCCACTGTTAGAATATCAGTCTACAAATGGAGACCATTTAGAGTGATTTCCTAAAAGTAGCCGTGCGGCTGAGATGATTTCAGAAGCACAACAGAGAATATACATAGAAAAGAAAGGCTTAAAATAATCATTGGGGCTTTCACACACACAAATCATGTTGCATGGTTTCACAGAGTAAGCATGTCACTTTGACACAGAACCATGCTACTGAAAAAATGTTTTGCAGACTGATGAAACTAAGCTTCCAGTGTCTGTACATATGGTGTATACCAACATGAAGCATGGTGGAGGGAGCATCATCGTTTGAAGCCACCTCTGGGAACTAAATTGTTTATCAAGGTATCTAACAGGATAACGTCAGGGTGGCTGCCTGCCAGCTGAGGCTCAGTGGAAACTGGGTGATGCAGCTGAACAATGACTCTAACTCAGTCACAGAATAACACAAAGAAAGTCCACCTTTTTGAGTGGCACAGTCAGAGCCCATTCTTTAACCTTGTAGAGATGCTGTGTAATGACGTCAACAGTTAAGGTCCATTGTGGTTGTTGATTCCTGAGACACAGATGATCAGATAACATTTTATGACTAATGTATATTTCATTTGTTCAATTTCCAATGTGAACATGCCACCTACTCAAAACCAGCTTGTAATCAGTGTGTATTTGGGAAACATTAGTGCTGTTTACTGTATTAATCATTCTGAATCTAGCTTTGCTTTTCCTCTCCTTCTTCAGACATTGACAGCTTTTCTGACCAGTCCACACATATCACCCTACCCCAGCAGCCGGTCACAGGTAGCCCAGCAGATCCGGGTTCAACCCTCCTTTTCACTCGTGGAACAGTGGCCAACATATGTGGTCGCTCACCTCTTGGTCTGCACGCTCCTGGGATGGTAACCCAGCCTCTCAGCTCCCAGATGGTCAACCAGCAGCTAGTGATGGCCCAGTTTCTCAACCAACAGTACGCTGTTAGCCGCATGCTAGCTGGCCAGGGTCTCTCATCACCACCACAGCAGTATCTCAACCACCCTCCTGTCGGGAGGGCTCCTGCCAAGGTCTTTGCCAAAGCCCCTGATTCCCAAGCCCCGCAGCAGGCACAATGTGGCCCAGGGGGAGGCCCTGTGGCCGGGCTGCAAAATCAGACATCGGCTGGGTCTTCAGTGGGACCAACAGACGTGCCAAGTGACATCTACCATTGTGTGAGGGAGGAGCTGAAGCGAGCAGGCATCTCACAAGCCATCTTTGCCCGGGTGGCCTTTAACAGGACCCAGGTACAGTAGGAGGAGGAGGCACAATGAAGGGTGTTGAAAGTCTTAGAGCCTTCAGCTGTGTGGTGGTGATCATCTTTTTTCTTTTCTGGCACTGTGGTAGTAGGTAAGTGTGTTTGGTGAATATGTGTTTGATGGTTGGCACATTGGCATGGCCTTTGCCGCAGTGCCCCCTCCCCCTGTGCATGTGTGTATGTATGCGTGTGTGTGTTTGTGCCAGCTCTCTGCAGCACAAAGCTGGTGCCAGCACTGAAGCAGCTGCTGGGCCAACTAATCACAACCCCTTGGAGAAATGCTGTCTCCCTCTCTACCTCTTGCTCTATCTCGCCGTCCTTCCATCTCGCCACCTTTGACTCTAGCGGCCCTTCTTTTCATTTAATCCCAAACTCCTGTGTTCAATCCATCTTCTTTTAATCTTTCTCTGTCCGCTGGTCTCCCTCATTTTGTATCCATATCTCCCTACTATCGTCTCCAACTAGCACTAAAATGCTACATTATCTGCGTCCGTCATCTTGCATTCACCACCGCTCCCACATAAATGGGGCTCAAAGGACAGACTAAGCCCATCATTATTATTATTATTATTACCATCATTATCATTTTCATCACAATAAGCAGTGTTAGTTATTATCCACCCCCATGTTTCCCCATTGCCAAGTCCAAGGTGCTCTGGTGCCAGCCATACAAGTCGGGCACGATGCCAAAACGTCATCTAGAAGTGAGGGAAGCATTTGTCTTCTGACGACTCGCATAAAAGCCTCCATCTATTCAGAAGGCGGGGTTTTGTGCGAGGATCCAACAGTGATCTATGATTTGAATAAGAAGCCTGTTTCCTCTTGTACTATTTCTCTTCCTGCGTGAAATCTGATTTCTTTTCAAGACGCAAGCACAACAATTTGCATGAGGTGTTTGAAAGGCTTTCCTGTATAGACAGATACATCCAGAATAATGCTAGCTGTACAGGCAAGTAGTGGGCTTAGCTCTGACTGGAAACTGGCTGTGTAACACTGAACTGCAAGGTTTGTCAAGATGCCTCCCTGAATGGGATCCAGAGTTCAATAAAGGGAGCTTCTGCAAAATTTCTTTAGGCACACAAGAAACTTTATATTTATCTTCGATCTTTACATGAAGATAAAGTGGGAACATCTAATATTTAATTTAAGTCTATCTCCTCTAGGTGCAATGTATTGGAGGTTGTCTGGGTTTTTGGACTGAACCATTCTGTGTGCTGAAATGTTGAATATTAACAAACCAATAAAAATAAATGAACATTACCTGCCCATTCGGCTTCAAATTGGACTTAAATATTTGTCATCCCCTGAGTGTTTTATTTTTCACTGCTTTGAAGAAAAGTTACAGTTTAGTTAGATGAGAGGATCAATAACATTCTCACATCCATCCTGCTAGACATGAAGCTACAGTGCGGAAATTGTTCATCTTAATTTAGCATAACAAGTGGAAACAGGGTTAACCAGCGAGACTAAATCTAGCCAGCAGCCTCTAAAGCTCACTAATTCATACATTACATCATGTGATGATACATTATGATAAATGTATTCTAAGTGTAAAGCAAATTGTTTCACATGGGAGTCAGGTGTTGGAATTGTATCTTGTTGGAGTCCATAACACCTCACCACCATTCATTTTGTGTGTGTTATTACCAGGGTCTGCTCTCAGAGATCCTGCGAAAGGAGGAGGACCCGAAGCACGCCTCCCAGTCTCTGCTGGTCAACCTGCGGGCCATGCACAGCTTCCTGCAGCTCCCAGAGGCCGAGAGGGAGCGCATCTACCAGGAGGAGAAGGAGAGAAGTCTGACTGGCTTCACACCCAGCTGCAACAACACACCGCCGAGATCCACACAGGTCAGCCGGCACAAAGACCTAAAAGAGATGACATCAAAAGTCAGCCTTGCAAACCTGCTGTGAAACGTTTCAACTAATGTGTTTCTCCTCATAAAAGAGCACTGAAGTGTTAAAGTGAGAGTAGTGTTACTTAGCTGAATTGTACGCATATTAGCATGCAGATGTTAGCATTTAGCCCAGAGCTCCTGCAGTGCCCTCAGGCTACCTGCATGGCTGTTATTTTATTCATTTTTAAAACGATTTTTAAAACGTGCATCTTTAAATTTGCAAACTCAAAAGAGGTCTGGATCTACTGATACCCATGTTGCCTTTCCCCTGTCTCTGTCACTTCTATCATTTGATTTTCCAGTACTGCCGGAGCGATGGAATGAAATGTGGTCAAACTAAATTCTTGTAGTTATTTCTCTGGTGACTTTTCCTTTGTCAGGCCTTCTTTATCTGTTTCTAATTGAGGCACCACAAGGCTGCACAAAGGACATGATCCCTCACTTTCTGTTTTAGATTCGTCCCACTGTCCATTATTTTGTGTAGCTTCCATTTAAACCCAATCTGCCTTCTTTCGTCTTGTCTGTCTGTTTTTAGGCCAGACTGTCCCCGGTCACACCAGAAAGAGGGTTAAGGACAGACAGTTGTGTTCTTAATGTCAGTGCCTCGATCTACGAGGAGATTCAGCACGAGATGAAGAGAGCCAAGGTGTCTCAGGCTCTGTTTGCAAAGGTTGCTGCCTCCAAAAGTCAGGTACTTTCTCTCTTGTTGGAGTAAGTCTGATGAAGCCGTCCAATTCCAAACACAAACATATTGCACCCAATTGTTTCTATTGCTTGATCAAATGTTCAAACTTAGCATTCACCATGACTTCATCTCCTCAGTTAAAGCAGGGATGACTAGTGTGTGTGTGGAGGAAAGCCCAGATAATCAACCAGCAGCTGCACTCTGCAGAGGACTATCATCAGTGCATCAGACTGCTATTGTGTCCTAAATTATCGCTTTAATAGTCGCCATACACGCATGCACGCTAAGACACTGCTCGCTTGTGCACACAGACATACTGTATAAGTACACGCAGCTACACAACTGTACACAACACAAATGCACTAATGCAAATACACACACAAGCATGATTTGAGTGTTTATTATTCTCATTTTTATGGCGGCCCCATAAGCTTGTTATTGCCTTTTGTTTTGAGGATAATTTCCCTTCATGGAATGGGGGATTTTAGCTGTCTCATTTTCTCTTCCTCTCGAGTGTAGCTCCAATTTTTACTTCTTTCCTTCTGTCCTTCCTTCCTCCTTTCCATCTTTCCTTCGTTCCTTTTGCCTTTCTTTCTTTCTATTCATGTTTGTTTGTTTCTTTCTTTATTTCTTTCTTTCCTTCCTTCCTTTCTTTGTTTCTCTCTTCCTCTCTTTAACTTCCCCTACTCTGTACTCATCATCAAGATGTTTAGAGGTCATTCAGTGGTCGTGCCAGTACAGACAGGTGGTCCAAAACCCCTGAGGTTCTTTTTCTATCTTTTTGCTGGCCTCCATTTTTACCTTACTTTCTCTATGTTCTCTTTACTGCTCTCTTTCTCTCTCTCTCTCTCTCTCTTTATCTCACTCTGCTACTCTCTCTCTCTCTGTATTACCCGGTTGTTTGGCAGGCAGAACCGTGCTGGATCTCTCTGTTCTATCTGCACTGTGCATCTGGATGGCATTGTGTGCAAGAGTTGGGCTTCAGCCAGGTTGATGTGTGTGTGTGGATATGTGCGTGTGTGAGTGAGCATATCTGCCTGCTTGCAAATGTAATCGTGCTCCAGTTCATGAGTCTGAAACTAGCTCGTCTTTACATTCCTCAATCTGCCACTCACAAGTTTCTTCCATCATGATGCAGAGACAATTCAAGCCAGTAAGAAAAAAATCTCACCCTGATCTTCAGATCAGCCAGTAGAGCCTCTTCAAATTGAATTTTTTTTGTTTATATTTGTATATCGAGTGTAAACAGGAAACAGTTATGAGTCAATGTGTGTAGAAAATGATTGTGAATTCAGGTTTATAGAGCAAAGGAAGAGGGAACATGTTTGTTTCTGAATTTACACTTTAAAATTTGAAGGTAACACTACTAATATTGACTTTAAATGATTTGATTTTGGAAAACTGCTCTGCGTAGATATGCTTAACAATGAGAAAATCTGTGAATTGACTTTGTTGAAAATATTGTACCTCTTTTTTAAGTTTTCCTTTTTCCTTTACACTAAATGTACAAATGTATTTTGCCTGAGTGTGTCTGCAGTTTAAAGGCATGTTGCATTAGGTTAGCTGAGCTTAATTAGCAAATGTCTGTGGAATCAAGTGGCAGACAGTAAGAGCAACATAGTAAGATAGTGATTCTCTGAAAAATATGAAGATTGAGGTAATATACTAATAAAAACACATTTTTGTATGAGTTAACATGGCAAATGGATAGATGTGTAGTTCAGGGGCTTACTAGGTGTCAGGACTTTGTTTACAAACACATCAGAGGTAGAAATATGTGCTGACAGTGACTTGACCTCTGGGTGAATGACAGACCGTTGAGATGGTCAACCTCGTGCACTGTGTATGTACGTACCACCTGCAGGGGTGGCTGTGTGAGCTGCTGCGCTGGAAGGAGGATCCCAGTCCAGAGAACCGGACCCTGTGGGAGAACCTGTGCATGATCCGACGGTTCCTCAGCCTGTCTCAGACTGAACGCGATGCCATCTATGAACAGGAGAGCAGCAACATGACTGCACAGCACTGCGCTGACAGGCTCACACTGCTCACCAATGACAATACACTGGTAAGGCGATGAAGAGAAGATAATCACAATATTATTCCACAGATATCTAGAAAAAAATCCTCACATGTACAGAAGTATTTTACAGACTATGTTACAAGCTATAGACACAGCAAAGAAAAATCACAAGAGCTTGAGGTGACCTGACTTTCATTTAAATCATTAGGAAAAGTAATGTAGAAAAAAAATGAATGCGAACTTTACTATAAATTCCAAATAGTTATATCACATTGAATGCCAATAGATCTCTAGGGTGTGCAATGGAAAAGCAGCACAGTAATGACAGCTAAATGCCAAACATGTCAATAAAAAAAAAGATGATTACCACATTAAGCAATGATCCATGAGGCTGATTAGTTATTAGTTATTTTGCTCTCTCTTCCATTGCTTGTGCATGGATTGATGGCTTGATTATAGACTCACAGACACAGACTTAAAATGTAAAAAAAAAAAAATGGTTGTGTATCCTTCTGTTTGTGAATATACAGTATATTTCATAGGATACTAGAAAAGACAAGACAAGACAACTCCACATATGCAAGCTTAGATCCGAATCTGGTCTGTGGACATCAACCCTTGATGGATGCATTGCAGACCACCTCACATGTGAAAGCTCAGCAGATCCAGATCAAACAGTTTACACTACCAGACCAGAACAGCATGTTTTGAGTCTTTGCTTATACTCAATGCTTAGCCAATATCTACACACTATAGAGTCAAGTAAATGTGGAAAAAACCTAACTGTCTTCACATTAAGTGCAATGTTCACCTCTTCAGAAGAAGGTGACATTGAGGAATCAGTGTTTGTATGTACACTAAATTAATCATAACCTCAAGTAGAATTACAGACCTGCCACCACTTTCGGCTGTCCAAATCAGGAAATCATCAATAAAAAAGAGAAAATTGTACCTTATTATTAAGACCTATCATACAAAGACATGTCTGTCAGGGCTGCCTTCACTTTTGCTTGATTCTAAACCATTAAAATTAAACAAGGTAATGTCCACATTTACATAATGTAAATTAGCTGTGTTGAAATCCAAAAGACCAAGTGCGACTTTTTACTCTAATCACTTCTAATTTCTCTCATCAGTACCAACGCAACTCCCCCATGCCACAGCAGCACCATCTTCAACCCCATCAACCCCTGCAGCCTGAGGCAGGACCTCACCTGTCTCCACGGCAACCGTGCGCTGCATCACCAGCCGAGTCCGATGCTGGCGGTACCTGGGGGCACTTGAGAGCACAAATGAAGAACAGAGGCAACGATGAGAGGGGGGACAGTAAGGACTGGGTCGAGGAAGGAAGGGGTGACAAGGGCGGTTTGGTTGGGGACTGGGGTTGTACTGGAAGAGTGAGGGACAAGGGTACAGAAAGCAGTGAGCAGGGGAGGGATGGAAATATGTGCAAGGAGGGTACAGAGGAGATCACTGGAGATAGCAAAAGAGGCAAAGTTAAGGAGAAGCTCTCTGTGAAGTGGCCCACCATGAACAATGAGGACCATGACAGGGTTGGGGATTCTTCGGAGGCAGACAGTAATGAGGTAAGAGGACGAGACGAGGTCCGAGGTGAGGCGTTAAACGTGTCAAGTGATGCCCTGGGAATCCTGCAGAGTTTCATCCAGGATGTGGGCCTCAACCCGGATGAGGAGGCCGTCCACACCTTGTCTGCTCAGCTGGGCTTGCCCAAACACACCATCCGCAGCTTCTTCAACAGCCAGGACCGAGGACAAAGCCGAGACCACAGCCCGAGCCGAAAACACAATCAGCACGAGCAGCGAGGCTGTACAGACCCAAACCTCTCACAGGCAGACACAACTCCACGGCAACGGCAGGAGGAAGGTGATGGAAAGACTGAAAGAGAACAGGCAGAGGAGCAAACGGGGAGAAATGAAGCAAGTGAGGTAAATGTTTTGAAAGACCTGGATGCCGGCACTCAAACTATTCCCACCATGAAGGAGGAGCAGGAGGGCTACATCTAACTCACAAACATCCGAGCTCTGACAAGCCATATGTTCCCTGTGAGCCACCACCAGGTGCTTTTCTTCTCTGAGACACTACAAGCTTTGTTCGAATGCAACTCAAACCACAGTTACATATTGTTCCAGTGCAGATTCACAGTGTTTTGGTATTGGTCTGTTTATAGGTGTGTGCCATTACACACTGTGGAGAGCCACATTGTTACTGTTTATGCAGCAGCTTTCATAACCAGAGACTCAGATTATGTATTTATTGAGAAAGCTGTTCTGTGATTTGAGGATCCTTAATGCACTTGAGACAGAGTTAACTGTGAGTATGTACAGATAACGTTAGCACACGGTGGCTGTGTGTAGATACAAGTCTGGAACCAATACAATGAGCTTTGAACTACATGTCACTGTTTAAAAGGAGTAATTGTAGTTGGCTGACTGATATACATTTTGGGGAAATATTCATACCAGAAATGCCTTCTAGAAAGTGCCACTGCCAAACATTTTTTTTTTTTTTTTTTTAAATGATCAATATCTTCATTATTTTAGTTTTTACTATGTTTAACAGTGCTTTGTGGTTTGGCATTTAAAACTGTTTGCTTCATGAATCTCACTGTTCAGGTTTTACAGTCACATCATATAAAATATCGAGTTTCCTGTTATTGATGTTATTGGTTGAAAAAAAAGTGGATTCATGTAATGTGTTACTATTGGCATAAGGACATTATACAGTATGTCATCTCGTGACCTTTAAGGATGATCATTTGGAAACAATGAATAATACAAGGCATCCTGTGCAATCTTTACTGCAGTGCTCAATGAATCAATAACTGAAATGAGAGACGAGTTATCAGACTGAAAACATGTCAAATGTTCCTATTAGAAATGAGTCAGTGAATCATGTTTGTCCACAAAATCAAGTTTTTTTGGGGGGGGTTATTAAAGAAAGGAATTTGTTTCTGAACATGTTGTATTTCAACTACATATGTATTTCTATTCATGCATGAATTTGTAAATTTCTCAAAATGTTCTGTAGCTATTGTAAAGTTTCTTTTAAAGTTTGTGTGCTTTTACACTCAACTGTTCTTCTAATTTTATGGTTCACACATAGTGTGCTGTGTGGTCTTCACAGCGCTTCATGTGGTTCCATGAAAAAAAGATTGTGGACAGGATGTACAAAACAACTTTTTGATAAAAGGAAGGAACTTTTAGCATTAGCGAAAACTGCAACTTTAAGTGTGACATACGGGGGTTTTGTTACTTTAATTTGTTTTTACCAAATGATGGTTTCCCATAGAGAACCATTTTTTACACACAATCTGAGTGATAATAATAAAGATTTATGTGTTTATAGAATAAGCCGAGAACATTATCGTTTAACCACAAACAAAAAAAATCAGTTAATCTAAATTAATTTTGTTAATCATGTATGGCAGATCCCTTTCATTAGATATATTAGCATTAAAACAGAAAGCGACAACTTTCCATATAAAATAAAGACCCACCGGGAAACAAAGGCTAAGATAGCTGGGAGGCTACTGTGCAATTTCTACTTATGATAGACAAATAGATGGTTGCATTAATACCAGTCGATGACATTTGCACTTTGAAAACGGGATGTGTTATCAATTTAAGATGTTGATTTGGGGACACTTTATGAGGTTTATCACACTTGAAAGACAATTGAAACAAACTGAGAAGTAAAGAAAAAATAAAAATGAAGTCCATTAATCAGATTTCTATTTTAAGCTGGCTGTAAAAGATCTATTTAAGATTTAATCAATGGTTCTGATGCCCACTGTCTGTATTGTAGACTCAGTGCTAATGATTTTCTTATACATGACTGTGTCTGTGTTGGTGAATTGGTGTCATTGTTTCCACCCATCAGACAATCTTCCTCTGTGCTGATCACCAGAGCACGCTGTACCAGTGACTCCCTACAATCACATGGCCCCTCAGTGCTGCCACTGTTTTCAATCTTGTCTCTTTTTTTTTATTCTTCTTTTATTGTAGCTATGTGACCTGCTAGTTTCATCTGTGCTTCCGTCTCTCTACTTTCTGCCCCTGACTCTCATCCGTCTCTCCCTGGGACTGTTCGCATTGCTGCTCCGATGCTCTGCTCAGACAGCGCAACATTCAAGCCCCATTTGGTCAGAATAGCTTCATAGATTAATTCAATAAAGCTATGCTCCTCTCTGTCATCTGTTTCCATGACAATACCTTAGTCAGGGCCAACGAGAGGCCATGAAAGCCTCATCATCAGTAATATTAGCGATAATAATGATGATAATGGTGCTCTTGAAATGCCATGCCTGTGATGATGGTGGTATTAGTGATGATGGTCATTATTCCTGCTTTGTGTTAACCCTCCACCACAACACAAACACAAGCGCACACCACTACAAGTACACACATTTAAATCAGTAATGCCATTTAATGTCACCACCTGTATATATTAACACATAGACTTCTGCTGTTCCCCATCAAGACCATCGTGTTGCTTTGATTTAATTGCGTGTGTGTGTGTGTGTGTGTGTGTGTGTGTGTGTGTGTGTGTGTGTGTGTGTGTGTGTGTGTGTGTGTGTGTGTGTGTGTGTGTGTGTGTGTGTGTGTGTGTGTCTTGTCTTTTGTCTGCTGGAAGCACTTTGTGATGAAGCTGTTTGTTAAAAGCGCTCCACGGATAAACTTGACTGGACTGACCTCAGAAATTGCTGTAATTAAGTCTACATAAAACTGCTTTAATCAACCCTCATGTTGCACAGCCCCTTCGGTCTTCTTGTTTATTCATGATGTGTTTTATTTCTGTGGTGGTGTGATCCTCAACAATCGTGTGCTTCATTATTCTTTCTGACGTGGTTTTTTTCTTTCTAGTTCTCCACCAGTTTTGGGTTTTTTTGTTCACAGCATTATGAAAGCCACAGTTTGAGTGCTGCTAAATTTGTAACTGAATTTGCAATCTCCAATTTTATCTTGGCAATCTCAAGTGGTTGGACATTTTCAGAGTAATGTCAGCATTATTTTCCAAGCCTGCTTAGTGGGTTGGCCAAGTGACTGAGAAGGGACAATGAAAAAGACACGTGCTTTGGTACATTACTGAGGACATACAGCACATCTTGTTTGCCATGAAACCCAAAGTGGAAAATCTGAACAGGGATCTGAGTCCTGTGATTTGTGATCTGAGAATAAGGTTTTTTCCCACTTACAGGAAGGAGCATATCTATGCATGACCTTATTAATTAGTGGGCATATGCACAACTTCTTATCTTTAATGTTTGGGATCTTTGCCTTGACAGTAACTGTATTAGCCAGCCGTTGATTGTTAAATCCTTAAAAGTTTATAAGAAGGCTTTATCAGAAGTCATTTACAAAGACTATATGCTTCATACATCAGTTAATCATAACAAAACAAAACAAAAAAAGTTCACCTTCTGTTTTGCCTGGTTGTAGAAAATACTCACTGGTTGGTGCTTTTCCTCCGGGGACTTTTTAGCTCTGTCATCTCTCCAATGGCCAGTCTGACCTCTGACTTTCTGGAAAAGAATCTCAGGGCTCTGAAACAAACTCCAGCCTAATAAATCCTGCAGTACAGAACTTTTCTTAGAATAATTAATTCAATGTTTGCTTACGTCAAAGGCCCATAGCCTTGGGTGCATTCGACTTTATGCGGCCCTGCGCAGCGCTGAGTGAAAGTGATGGATGCTGGACTCACAATATTGCATGATGGTTCAAAATTTTGTCAGACTTTAGCCGATGCTGCAAAACGTCACAATGTCACGTGATATCAAAATCTTGCGGGACCGAGGCGGCGGTAGTTTTCTGAGTCAGGTGCTGCAGCTGTTCTTCTCCAGCTGCACCGAGTCAGAACCTCCTCTGTGAGGACACTCCGTCCTGATAGGTTTTGAGTTTCATTGACATGCGTAATGTTGACATTATGCAATGTAAAATTGTAGTTTTATATCCAGCAAAAAAGCTGTAAAAAGAGGTTGTTTCTATGGAACATAGTTAGATTTAATGTTATGTTTCCAACACTGATTTAAACTAAAAATTTTAGAGAGCAACATATTTGGGTGAAACAGTGTCAGCTGATCAGTCTGAAATATTGAGGTTTATACTTATATGCTTAAAATACAAACCACAGAGCAGGTTTTCCACACAGTTATATAAACAAGCTGCTGCTGAGACACAGCTAAATGGATTTTTATGCGTTGGCATGTTGCTTATTATTAATTAAATGTTTCATGGTACAAACCTAAACATGAAAGGCAGGTAAGATGATCTGTGTTGTTGTAAGTTTCTTTTGTAAGGATCTCACTGTGTTCAGAGCCGTGACATGACTTATGTTGGTATTTGGAGCTGTATAAAAATAAATGGAAACTTAAGTGAAAATGAAAGGCAAACACCGCAAACCCTTGTTGTCAGTTTGGGCACACTATCTGACATATAGAGAGAATAGATCAATCAGATAGCAGGATAGAATAGACCAATCAGAAAGCAGGATAGAATAGACCAATCAGAAAGCAGGATAGAATAGACCAACCAGAAACCAGGATAAATAGAGGAATCAGAAAGCAGGTTAGAATAGACCAATCAGAAAGCAGGTTAGAATAGAACAATCAGACAGCAGGAAAACCTGCACAGCTGCTCTGTGGTTTGTATATTTGTGTCAATATTTCAGACTGATGACCTGATACTGACAAATTTACAGACCAGACAGAGTTTACATCAGTGTTGGACACATACAATTAAATCTAACTATGTTTAATAGAAACAACCTATTTTTTTTTACAGCTTTCTTGCTGGATGTAAAACTAGTGTGTCTGTGTCCAGATGTAAAACCTGAGCTGTAGAAGGAGCAGATCAATACATTAGGAGAAATAACGACAGGTGATTGGAGCCAGTGACACCAACAGACTTAACAAACTTGTTAAGAAGGCCGGCTCCATCATCGGCTATAAACTGGACAGCCTGGAAAAGGTGGTGGAGAGGAGGACGCTGAACAAACTATTATCCATATTGGATAATCCTGACCACCCTCTCCACCACCTGCCAGGAGTCCTGGTGACAAAGTACAATAGATTTATCTACACTGACTAACATGTATTGACAGGGGATACTGATGTTTTATTGTAACCTTTGCTGACAGGCATTAACTTTGCTGACTTTTCTTAAATGGGGGTGTCATTCTGTATTTGACCTCAACCTCTGACCTCTGCATGTACCAGTGCAGGCAAAATCTGTCTGCTGCAAACAGAAAAGTTTCTCTGCTACCAACAAACACTAAGCACCCTTGAACAGTCTGATCGCAGTACTTACTGTCACAGCCTCGTGATTCTCCTCGGTCAGGACTCGGAAGAAAAGGATGTTTCTGCAAGAGGAAGGAAGAACAATTAAACTTATCACCTGCAGCACAAAGAACAAGGCTGTTAAGGACAGATACAGGAGATCATTCCTCAATAAGTCAATAAGACTATACAATAACTCACCTCTGGCAAAATCCATCACATAACAATAACACTGTTGACTGTGTTTCTTGGTTGTTTGTATATAATATATATATAGATATATATACTGTACTGTATATACTGTGCATTTTATATTTAATATTTTTTACTGCTATTTTACTGCTATTTTATTGCTTTTCTATTATTCTATTATTATCTTATTGCTTCTGTATGCTGCTGTAGCGAAAAAATGTTCCCCTCGGGGATTAATAAAGTAACTACCTAACCTAACCTAACTTAACCTAACCTAACCTAAACATCACGTCATGCGTATCGGTGAAACTTTAAACCTATCAGGATAAAGTAGTGTCGTCACAGAGGAGGTTCTCCGCCGTTGCAGCCGGAGGAGAACAACCGCAGCTGCATCGCTCCTGCGAGGTTTTAATATCATGTGACAAATGCACCCAAGGTGTCCGACTTCACGGCAGCCTTCTCCTCCTCTGTAGCCACGGGAAAGCTTTCTCCAACCATCGAGTCAGACGAAGTCACACACCCCTAGTCTACTGCTGCAACTGTTAAACGGTGAATAAAAGGTGGATACAGTAAGTCAAATATTTCACAACACCCGCGAAAGGGCTTGTTTCTCTGTCACTACTTTATTCATTTGGTCCAGTAACAGTTATGTTTTCCCAATTCAAGCCCGGATTGAGCCTGAGGGAGTCTGGAGGAGCCCCACACTGAGTGACTCCGCCCACATCTAGCGCCGCCCACATTTACGCTCTGCGTGGTGCCGCCAATTTAACATCCATCCTGTCAGGAATGCCCTCCCGGAAAACACGTAAAAATGGCTTGTGTGGAAAAACCACGAAAAATATGATGCCATTAATATATTTAATCATCATTGTATCAAATAGGTTGTTAATTTATATGTAGATGTGCCATAGCCTACTTACATATCCTAAATGCAAAAATATAGGCCAATTTTTGTATTCATTGCTGACTTGCAGACAATATAAGCACATATTCTGTCAAACGAGGATCTAAACCAAGTACTGAGATTTTCACGACCTGGTAGCTATAATGCCAACGATTCAGTCTTTCCCGGATTTTGTCTTGATTTTTGTCTGATTTTTATGTTTCTCCTGGTAAACCTCCATAATTTGAACTGCCCTCAAACTTCATCTTTATGGACTAACATTAGACATAGATCCTTAAATTGTCTATTTGTCTAGCATTACCCAAGATGCCAGATCATTTGTGAAACACATGCACACACAAAGTACAATTGCATGTTACTGCAACCTGACAACCAAATTCAAACATTGTGAGGACAGTTGCGACAGATGGCAGCTTTCACTGCTAGCTTTCTCTCCGAGTGATCATTTTACAGCACTGCGTTGTCTGATTTGTCTTTAAATTAAGCGCACGGGGATTTTGTAAAACGACGTCGCGGTTATTAAATCGGACTTTTTTTTTTTTTTTTTATCAGTGCAGAGCAGCAGCATGGTCGTGATGTCATCTTAACAGGCCACGTTTAAGGTTAGTAGTTCATACTCGTCCGATTGTCTGTGAACAGAAACAGAAAAAAAACCAACATTTAAATAAATTGGGAATTCGGCTTTATTATCGTACAATACATGCAAGCAGAGAGAGAGAGAGAGAGAGAGAGGCAACCAAATGTACTCAAGGCACAACGCAACTGCGTTATGCGCTGAGCCGCCTGGTCACGTGACCAAGTCAGCTGGTCTACAAGACATCCGCCTGACTCGCTTCTGTTTACAAACGAGCAGGCAGACAGCAGGATGAGGACTCCTGCATGATCTGAACAGGTAACGGATTAGTCTAATGCTGCTGTCAACCTGTGTGTGATAGAGAGAGAGAGAGAGAGAGAGTTACCAACTTTGTCTCGGGGCAGGGGTGTGTGTGTGTGTGTGTGTGTGTGTGTGTGTGTGTGTGTGTCAGACGGATGTAACGGCAGGCCCGCGCGTCGGCTCGGTTTCATGCTAACAGAAAAGGCTCGCGTCTCATTCGTGTTGCCGCGTCCTGTTGTCTCCGGTCACGTCCAGACAGCGCGGACGGCTCCAGCATGTCGCCATAAGTCCACTTAACGAGCGAAGCCTTCATTTAGCTCCGTTAACCGACAAACGGGATACACGCTCGGCCTAGCTGCTGCTGCTGCTGCTGCGCTGTGTGCATCGATAATCCCGCAGGCTGCTGACTTCATAACAACACGGAAGACGATCACCGGTGCAATTTACCGTCAAATGATAGCTACACGGATAATAGCGGCTATAAGTTATTACGACGCGACTATGGAAAAGCGCGTGTTCTCCATAACAGGTTTGGTGTGTTTCGTTGGGCCGGGCCACCCTGCAGGGCAGCTGTAGAGATGAATCCAGGGCAATGCAGAGGTTTAGTAACAGCTTGATCCACACGCACCTTCACACACTGCAAAAAAACAACAACAACAACCCAGTTCAGTACGTGTGTCTTCAGTGAGGCACAGTCTCAATGTGTGAGAACTAGTTTGGACTACAATAAGGCCTCTTGGATTATAAAAGGTCAGTATTATTATTTTTATTTTTTTTTTATCCTTTTCCACTAGAGCCCATGACCGCAACCCACAGTTTATTGGTGGCCTTTACTGCTGGTATCTGAAATAACCTGGACAGTGGGAGGAAATAAACTGTAGTTCAGTGCTGGGAACTTTCTCAACTTCACAGTTTGTTCCTGGACGTTTGTTCCTTGTTCTTCTGACACTGCCAGCCTGTTTCCTTTGTGAACTGTCACACCAACGCTACTTCTAACCCCGCAGCAGTGGTGGAAAGTAAGTACATTTAGTCAAGTACTGCACTCGAATACAATTTATACTTCCAGTCCACTACTTTTCTACTCCACCACATTTATTTGACAGTTTTAGTTACTTGTCACTTTTCAGATCAATATTTTATACCTAAAATATATGATAATTTTGCTATATGTGCATTTTATTAGAGAGATTGGACTACTTGACAGCATTATGTGTTGAAATTAACTCATGACAACATTCAAAGGCTGCTCACATGTACATGACAATGAAGCAATAATGATGTATATTCAGCTAATATAACAGTCTAAATTGGACCATTTTGCACAATGAGTGCTTTATGTATGTTTTTCTGACTACTTATGTACTTTTACTTTACTTTGACTTTTACTTGTAATTTGTTTTATTGCTGTGTGTTGCTACATAAGGGAAATATCCGAGTGCTTCTTCCACTTCTTCTTTAGCAATGGTTGCATATGTCAGTGAGTTGTGAGCAGCTAAACCAAAAAGGCCCCCTTGTTTGCTCAGAGGAGGTAAAATCATCCAGTAATTCACAAAAAAAATTAAGTTAAAAGAGGGTTTATCTCGTGACTCCTTGTGGGTGTCCTGGCCCCCAGGTTACCAACCACCGTGCTGATTCTTCTATGGAGGCAGAGGTCTGCCAGATTTCATCTCCAATAATTGAATCAGTCATAACCCAGCAAGTCCACAGTATTTTGCCACCGGTTAGGGTTGCAAGCATGTTCTCAGCCTCCTGAGCATGTGACTGTAAAGGCTCCTGAGCTCTCGCTGTGTGCTGAAGTGGAGGCATGTGAGTTTGTTTAGCTGGGGTGTTTCACTTTGACTAAACTACAATCTGAAGCTTGGACTTGTAAAGCTGCCAGTCACTGCTCCTCTCATCGCTGTTCTCTGAATCCTCTTTGAATATTCATTCTCTAAAGAGCCCATGAGCTGATTCTTATTGTTTTTATTCCACATTAGACTACAATTGGAGGATGTGAGATGAGGATAGTGGACTGGTTCAGTTAATGGCTGCTATTATCAGGAAATGTTGGACTTGATTATAATGAGAAATTATAGAAAACTTTTCCACAGCTGGAAACAAAGCTGCAGTTGTAATTCAGTCAGATGTCTCTAAATGGAAATTCTGTGGGCACTTCAGCACAACATTTAATACAATTGACTAATCTGGATTTACTTTCAGAATAGTTTAGCCTTTGTGCCTTCTAGGCCAGTGAGTCCGGAGCTCTTCTTTGTGTTTTACTTTTTTTTCTTTTTTTTTTTTTAATGTCAGCTTCACACGAACATGCGATCCTTCAGCATGCGGTTCCCCATTCTGCATTTTCTATTTTTCAAGTCGGCTGTGCTGGGTGACAGTGATCACCTGAGCGGCGGCTCTGAAATATTCTCATGACAGTAAAGACCGTGAAAAAACAAAGAAGTGAAGTGAAGGGAAGTGTTAGGCCCGAGTCCTGTGATATTATGGTCACTTCAATCTGAATATGTGTAAAAGGAAGCGAAACGTGAAATGTCAAGCCGGGCTCGTTAATGCAGGCTGTGTGACTTGACTTTGGTATGCTTTCAGTGTGCGTCGCACAATCAACACCATCAACATCATCAACATCTCGCCCTTGTAATCATGCTTGAGGTGATGACTTTGAAAAAGAAAACAGCCAGAAAGTCTTAATGCAATGGCTACAGTTTGAGCATCCCAAGCTTTTGCTAGTAAATCCCAGGAAGAGATCTCCTACTTCAGAACAGATGGACTCACTGTTATTTGTCTGTTGATTTATTTATGCATTTCATTATGTATTGATTTGATTATTTCATGAAAGATTCGTGTTTTGAATTATTGAGGCATCTCCAGGTGCTGCGGGTTGAATTATGCAGAAGCTAATTTGCCTTGATTATTATGTGGTAAAGTTGGGATGTCGTTTTAACGTTCAACTCCGAGAAGACGTAATGAAAGCAGCGGAGGACCTATGAAGAGACTTGCTTCAGGCAAGATTGTGCAAACATGGGCAAGGGCCTCGAGTCTTCGACCTGCATCACCTTTCAGTCGCTCACAAGGGCTCGCGCGCACACGCACACACACAGCAGTGAGTGATCTATAAAGGCCTCTTCAGACAGTTTAGATCGTCTTTTTATATTTGGGAAGAAGGGTCAAAATGCCGGAGGCATCTGCAGGCCTGTTGGCAAAAATGTTCCTCAAAATATCTGACACATTATGCAAGGCAAAACCTTTTTTTTTTTTTTTTATCAGACTTTGATAACAGGAATTAATATTCCATGCAAGATGACTACTGTTTATATTTGTAGTTGTTCAGGAGAAAACTTGAAATCTTTCATACCAGTCTTTTAAAGTAAAACTAAGAAAATATTCTATTATTGGAGATACCTATTCACAACTCTTTGTCCCTATAGTTGTGGATTAGTTTTGATTATTCGATGGAATAAAGTCTTTTTTACGAGAGAAGGGACAAAAACCCCACTGATTTAAGGAGAGCATTATTCTTTGAGTAGAACAGATGTTTCCGAAGAAAACAGTCGCATACATTATGCATATAAAATTATTTCTATTTCCGTCGTGTGTGTGTGGCTAATTTATCGAGCTGTGTTTCATTCACATGGTTAATAGGTTTAAGAGATGCCTTTGTTGTGTCATTTCCACAATTAATAAAGTGGCAGAAAACATAATGCTCTGTGCGCGCGCCTGCTATTCTGTAGGCCTGCGTATTAGGCTAACCATATTCATAAACATGGAATAATCCCAAACCGGATAAAGATGGAGGCAGAATCGGTTAACCTAGATAGTGATGTCGCACAGGAAAAAGTTAAACTTTTCTTCAAACTTGGCAGAGATGAGTTGGCTCGGCATTTACCTGGTCAGGATCTTTATTACAGTTTCACTTGGAGTGTTTTATTGCGTGAATGTTTTAATGAATACCTCTGTAGACCGCTCGATCGGCCAATGTGACCTTACATCATTAGAAACGGTCAGATTTACCGCCCTCTTTAGATGAATCAGTTCACGGTTTAGTCAATGAAATGTCAGAAAATAGAAAACTGGAGACCGTCACGGTTCCTCACAGCCCAAGGTGACTTTTTGTTCACATAGAGCTGTTTAGTTTATGGTGAGAGCATAGAAAAGCAGCACATACTGACATCTGAGAGGCTGTTTGCAGTTTCACTCTGAATGACTTCAGCTGTTAATTAACGGAGGATCAGTTTCCTGACAATGAACTGCAACTCGACCGATACACCTCCCAGCTGGTTTTATCAGCCAATACTGAGAGATAGAATAACAGTTTTTCACAGATATATCTGCGTATATATGGCCAAAAAAATAAAAAATCTGTAAAGCAGAAAAAGGTGCTTAGGGTAAAATAGAAATTGTTCCATTTTTAATTTTTTTTTTTTAATAGTTATTAATCATTTTTAAATTCTCAGTGACTTTCCGTTCACTGATGTCAGTGTGGACAATAAACTGTAAAATATCCTGCGCCGCTGCTTATCTCTGTCACCAATGTCAAAAGTGTTTGACAACCACATTTGAAGGATCAATGCAAAAATGTGTTTTCATGTATACAGTAAAGAATATCGGCCATTATATCAACATTGGAATATTTTTTACTCCCCAACATCGACTTCTTCCCCAAAAAAAAAAAATCCAGTATCAGTCGGACTCAACAACGAAAAGGTTATTAGACTAATTGTTCCATTACAGGTAACATGTTTTTTTTTTTCATGTTGGTCAACTTGAGGCTTGTTGTGATTTATTTGCAATAAAGTAGGACTGTGGCCTGATTGGTGGGTTGAACATCTGGTTAGATATTGCTGGTTGTTCCAGCTGTTTTTGGCCTGCTTTGTAGGGATTCGGTATCGTCATGGTATTGATTGTTGAATTATTTTATACATTTAGCTCGTTGCCACCATGCAGAATGTGACACATATTACTCAACACCAGCAGATGAGCTGATCACATTTTGAAGCACGGCGCCATAAATAGATATCATATTTGCGGTGGTGAAGAACGGCTGATTTTCAGGAAACTGTGTTTCGGAACCACAGTGCTGCCTGTGTGCCCTGTAAAGACAAGTCTGTTGACATCAGAATATTTAATTGATGCATTCATTTACCTACTTAATGACCTCATTAGCTTTGCTAGTTAAGTTCAATATATCACAATGAGCATGGTGGAACATCAGGCGGCTCAAGTGCTTCTTGTTAATTTCAGCCATTCTTCACTGACTGTAATCACTGTCAGTGTTTTATTAAATGCTGTGGAACTGTGATAAAGACAACAGGAGAATATTCCATTTATTGAAGACCAAGAAAAAAAATCACAAGCATAACAACATTAATGAACGTTTTTTTTGTCATGTTTGAGATTTATCCCAGTTTGATGTTTGTTGCTTTTTTTGTCGAGTACATTTTATGTCGCTGCTTTATGTAAATACAAATACTACAAATAAAATAGTGGATTACTATCTCCTTGATTCGGAAGCTACACATTTTCTTTCTATGCCGTCTGCTGCTCTTCTGTTTATTGCTTTATCATATGTTGGCCCTTTAGGTTAGGTTAGGTTAGGTAGTTACTTTATTAATCCCCAAGGGGAAATTTTTTTCGCTACAGCAGCATACAGGAAGCAATAAGATAATAATAGAATAATAGAAAAGCAATAAAATAGCAGTAAAAAATATTAAATATAAAATGCACAGTATATACAGTATATACAGTCCAGTATATATCTACATATATTATATACAAACAACCAAGAAACACAGACAACAGTGTTATTGTTGTGTGATGGATTTTGCCAGAGGTGAGTTATTGTAGTCTTATTACGGTCGGCAGGAATGATCTTCTGTATCTGTCCTTAACAGCCTTGTTCTTTGTGCTGCAGGTGATAAGTTTCATTGTTCTTCCTTCCTCTTGCAGAAACATCCTTTTCTTCCGAGTCCTGACCGAGGAGAATCACGAGGCTGTGACAGTAAGTACTGCGATCAGACTGTTCAAGGGTGCTTAGTGTTTGTTGGTAGCAGAGAAACTTTTCTGTTTGCAGCAGACAGATTTTGCCTGCACTGGTACATGCAGAGGTCAGAGGTTGAGGTCAAATACAGAATGACACCCCCATTTAAGAAAAGTCAGCAAAGTTAATGCCTGTCAGCAAAGGTTACAATCAAACATCAGTATCCCCTGTCAATACATGTTAGTCAGTGTAGATAAATCTATTGTACTTTGTCACCAGGACTCCTGGCAGTTCAAAAGTCACGCATAGCACAACATGAAAGACCCAAAGATTGGTTTGTAGTTCTTGGTGTCTTGATTATCCGTTACTATTTCTTTTCTCAGATGTTATCATTGTGATCTACTGTATTAACTGGTTATAAGATTTATTTATTTTTTTTTCACCATTTTCTCTGGCCTACCGTCTCATTCTTCAGGTCCAGCAGGGTCGCGGTCATGCAGCACCCCAATTTTGAGACCCGTCACCCGCTCCAGACTGACGAGCAGCAGGAGACGGGCTTCGACCCGCTCAACAATTTCAACAAGAATCGCAGCAGTACGTCCGCTCAGTGAAAACTTTCTAACCTGTGGTATGAATAAGACATTCAGGGCTGTTTGTTAGCAACCTAAGTGCACTGTCTAAAGCGCACGACGCAAGTGCGCTCAGGGCGTGTCCAAATCCGCTTCTGTGAGTTTAATCTGAACAGATAATCTAAGCACAAAGTTAAGCGTGTGGTTCAAAGGGGTTTTATTAACACACTTCTATTTACACACCTCATTTTAAGACCGACATGGCTATGGGTGCTCAGATGGGTGCAAGTACATTTGCTATTAAAACAATAGTGGTACTGGACGGGAAAATTAAAACTGCTTCAGTCTGAAACTAGCAATGACCCTTACGTTGCGCTTGCAGCCCTTTGCACCTTGTCCTGGGACTTAGACCCAGATCATACTTAACCAGTGCGTCTGCCATTTTTGGGACTTTTGGCTCTTTTGTCCATTTTTGTTTTTAATTTTAAAAGACACAGACTCCAGATAGTTAAATCATTTCATAAAAGTAACTCCAAAGATTTAAACAAGAGGATTAAACCTCTTCTTCACACTGATGGACGTCCCAGCAGAGACCAGCAGATAAGACGCAGAGTGGAGGTTGCAGTCATGATGAGATGAGGTTCATGATGGAGATAATAAAAACAAAACTCAGGTCTGACTGAAGTGTGAGTCACAGATGTGGCTGGCGACGCCCCTGGGCTCTGGGTGTTTTTATGTTTACGTGTGAGAGAAGGAAAATGTTGGGGGCTGGCATGTTGTGGAACTGATGAATATTCATACTGAGCGTCCCAGTGGAATGATCCACTCCTGTAACTAATGCTGATAGACAGCTCTCCGACTTGAATGCATGTTCACCTGCAGGCCAAATTAGGCTTATTACCGCCAATAAAGAGGAAGAAGAGTATGGCGCTTTACTATCTGTTATTACTTTCCCTGCTTCTGGCCCTTTCTGCTCGACTGCACGGCTCGTAAAAAGCCCCAAAAATAAGTGATGTGTCATTTGGAGGCAGTAAAAAGCTCAGTTCCCTTTTATGGGAGCTGTCAAAGGTTATTTTTTTTTTGTTTATAGTATCACATTCACAAGGTTTAATAAATATTGATTTGTACTTTCACTCCCTTGCACTTGTTGTTTACATCTCCCCCTTGTGGCTGTGTGTGTTTCATCAGCAGGATCTCTTGACAGCAGTGCTTACTCACAGCCTCAGTCAACCTTCCTGTCATACAGGTGAGGTTTTTTTCCCAGTGATTTCTTTTGTGGGTGTATCATGAATTCCAGGACCAGCTCACTGCTCCAGCCTCTCAGTTTACTGCTGCATGAGATTGAACACCGTGCCCAATTTAGGTTGAGAAGCTCATAAATCTCCTCATTCTCCCCCTCCCTCCCCTGTGCAGGAAAGAATGGGACGACTTGTTCCTCAACAGTAATTACCTGGCCAGGATCCGGCAGGCAGGCATCAACGGTCGACTGAGGAGCAGCCGCTTTCGGAGCGTATGCTGGAAGGTAACTGCCAAATGGATCAAGCAGTCCTATCGAGTTTGATTTAAAGGGGCTTTGGCAGATTCCCCGCCACAGAGAAAGAGTGCAGCTCTGGCACACTTTCATCGGTGGAGAGAGTAGTGCAGAGATTAGTTTTGAAATTTTCTGTATCTTTGAGGAGTTCTTGTTGAAGAAGTGTGAACTGACCTGTGCACTGTGTGTCTGCAGCTGTACCTGGAGGCGCTACCGGAAGATAAGGGGCAGTGGATCAACAAGAGCAGGGAGCTCCGGGCCCAGTATGAGAAAATCAAAGAGACGGTGAGAGCGCCCCTCTGTGGTTATTTTCTATAGTGTAATGAGAAAGTCATCACATTATGTCTTGTTTTCTCGATAAATTGATCAGACTTGATCATTAATTATAATGATTCTTAATTATTAGCATCACTGTTTTATCTTCCACTGACTTTTGAAACAAAATAGAACTTAAAACTTCTCGTATGCTGCCATAGTTCAGGAAACACGGCTCACAATAAAGTTGTGCATTTTTACCCATGCAGGCCTTGACAAAGTAATTGATTACTTTTCTCTTAAAGGCTGTAATTGATGGCCGTGCATTGTTCTTTGTCACAGCACATCACTAACCCCCGCAAAGCTGCAGGCAAGCAGGACCTGATGGTCAACAACCCGCTGTCCCAGGACGAGGGGGTGAGTGTCAACAAGTTTCTGAGGTGCTGAGGCGATGTGTCATTTCCCCCATCTTTGTCTTTAACAGTCAGTTGTTTCATGTTTGCTCATAAAATGTGACCGTCATACATTACCATCAGACTGTGCCATTATAGTAATTAGAGGCTATGTCAGTGATTCATTATTGTGAATTCATTAACAGTGTAAGTAATTATAAAGCCATTGATTTTGTGTGAAATTTGGCGATTAATAAGATATTTTAGAAAATATGGATAAACTTGTTCCATTTAAATAAGAAAAAATGTCATCCCACAATGATTTCCTTGCATTCACTGTTTCTTAGTGAGTGATGGCACTTAGAAAACCACACTAATACTAATGGAAAGGTAAAACGAGGTCTTGTTGGTGAGCATTGAAGCACGTAATGTTTTATTTTAAGGTTTCACACCTTTTTAATAATTTCTTCAAACGCCTTGGTATGTTTCTTCGAATTGAACGCTTAATCTGGTACTAATTATCATAAAGAAGCTGGAGTCTATGTTCAGTTGGTACACTTCCTGATGTGTTGGGGACGGTGTCCCTTTTTGGTCAGGTTGTTTAGACAGCAGGTCAGCAGAACATGGAAAATGTCAAATCTGTCTGCAAACAAACAAACAACTCGGTACATATGAAAAAGTTCCACAAATTAATGAATATTTACTTTGGTTTACATGTAGTCATTCTTTCAAGGCAATTCTAAACTGGAAATTCATGAAAGTTCATAAAATCAAATAAATACCTCAAAACTTTGTCTGTATTTTCTTTCATTAATATCAAATCACACAAATGGTTTTAGGACATTTTTAGGAGGTTTCCAGGAAGGTTTAGAAGTTTTTGTGCTGCTAAGCATTTTTATTTTTTTAAACTCACTGAATTGTTAATTAATGTGGCATCACAGTCATTCCTCCAGTTCTAAATCTGTCCGCTTTCTCACTCTGCCTCATCTCTTCCTGTCCTGTCCAGAGCCTGTGGAACAAGTTCTTCCAGGATAAAGAGCTGAAGGGGATGATCAAGCAGGATGTGTTGAGAACGTAAGTATTTCGGTAACCCTTGTTTTTTTTATTTATTTTTTTATTTTCTGCTATCAACATGAAATAATGAAATAAGCCCATGCTCTCTTCATTTTTTTTTTTTTTTCCCATTTGCAAAAGATTCCCTGAGATCCGTTACTTCCAGGACGAGGATGTGAGGACCAAGCTGACTGACATTCTCTTCTGTTACGCCAGAGAAAACGAACAGCTACTGTACAAACAGGTACGATCACAGAGTTTAAAGGTCACACAGCTTTGCTTCTTTGTGTCTCTGTGTCTCTGTGTCTCCGTGTCTCTGTCTGTCTGTCTGTCTGTCTGTCTGTCTGTGTGTCTGTGAGGTGGAGGTGGACTTCCCGGTGCCCGATGAGCTCGGACAGAAGAACAAATGCCTTTGTAACCTAATCATTATCAGTGTCTGTAACAGGTGCCAGTGACTGACTAGATGGCCAGTACAGCATCTTTTTTGCAAAGTGGAAGTGACACATGGCCGGGCAGTGGCTAACAATATCTAAATTAAACCTGTCATCACAGATTAGACATCTCGTGCATCACTATTAAAAAAGGACTGACCACAAAGGAACCACACTCGCGCTCTCTCTCTCTCTCTCTCTCTCTCTCTCTCTCTCTCTCTCTCTCTCTCTCTCTCTTCCTTTTCCCCCTGCACTTACACATCTCACGCTCCCTCTGCCTTTGTGTTTGTCTCTGTCTGCAGGGCATGCACGAGTTGCTGGCTCCCATTGTGTTCGTGCTGCACTGTGACCATCAAGCCTTCCAGCACGCCAGTGAGACGGCGAGACCCAGGTCAGTTTGTACTCGCCGTGACACTGAATCCGTCGCCCCTTAGTTTCCAGTAACACCCTTAAGACCCGCCCCTGCATCAGTACCTCGTGCCACCCCCCCCTATCTGAAACCAGCAGATTTCTGCAATTACTCTGAGGAAGATAAAATTGAAGGGGTGTCTTGCTTTTCCACAGCGAGGAGATGAAGTGTCTGTTGAACCCAGTGTTCCTTGAGCACGATGCCTAGTGAGTACACTAATTTCAGACGAGTAACAAGTGTCCAGGTGCAGAAATTGTATTACTTCTGTTTCTATCTCACAAGATGTTGCCGATTTTATTTGATTTATTTTTTCATTTTATTTTTATTTCTCTGTCCCACCCCTTCTTGCACACCTCCGTCTGCAGTGCCTTGTTCTCGCAGTTGATGGAGACAGCAGAGCCGTGGTTCTCCAGCTTCGAGAGGGAAGTGAGGAAGGTCAGTCCGATGTGAAGAACTGATTTTGACATTAGAAATGATTGCGCGTTTGCAACACTGTCGACGGATTGTGCCGTCAAGAAGACGTGGCATCATATTCACACTTTTTGAGTTATAACCCTGAAGATTTTAGCACTTTTTGATTTTTCAACACAGGTGGTTACTGTGGTAACAGCAAAGGCAGTTTAATACTATAGCAAATGCATGTTGAGAGACTGGATCAGTATTTGGTAGCTGTTTAACATATTCATCTAGATTTTAATTAAGAAGTCAGGAAAAAATGATTTGTAACCAACGTCTGATTTCATGCTGAACATAACATTCATCTGTCAGCTCACTGTAGCCGCTCCAATATTTATACTTGTGCATCGTTAAAAAAAAAAAAAAAAACTGCTCGAAATGACCGTTGTCTTGTTTGGAGTGCTGACCACACAAACAACTGAATGATTGCTTTTTGAGAAATCTTTGTGCAGCCACTGTAAAGCTCCTCAAGGCAAATTTGTTATATAGGATGTGTTCCTTGGGGCTGTTTCACAATAAAAGCAACCCCCGTGTCCTTCCAGTTAGATGTGTTTAATGTGAATGAGCAGCAGCTGCAGGAAATGGTGGAATGCTGCAGTAACTTTACTCCGCCCTCCTGTGGCTGCAGGTGTAGGACAGTAAACAGTGAGACAATAAAATAAAATTGGAACAGTGCTGCATAGTTTCTTTCGTACCCTCGTGCTCAGGTAGGAAATTTGAATCCAGAGTGAGTGGCAGACTCTGCCACTAACAATAAATAGTACTACAGTAGAGTATTGAGAGGTGATATCGCAGTGTAAAGTCATTGAATGTCTATTTATAAAAATATATATCAATCATAAACTTTAAAAGTTGGGTTTGATATTATAAACATCTTTAATAACTAAACTGCTAAGGCTGCAAATTTTGCCAAACTTTTGTTGAAATTTGGACAATATTTTGCCCTCCCAAAAATTGATTTTGACTACTTGTCAACATATGTACTGAATGTTTGTCAGTCAGATGGACACAGATGCTGCTGCTTGATGTTTATATAATAATATGATGTTTACATGATTAGATATGTAATAATCTGCTCCCCCAGGGTAAGGAAGAGATGCTGACCAGCATCCCGTTTGCTCGGCCCCAGGACTCGGGTCCATCTGTTGCCATAGTGACCAAAGTCAACCGTATCCAGGACCAGCTAGTGAAGAAGCATGACGTAGAACTGCACATGCACCTCAACCGCCTAGAGATTGCCCCGCAAATCTACGGCATGTCAGTGTTTACACCTTCGATCTGCCGGATTCTTTTCTCTCGACCCTCAGCTGTACACAAACACGGATACCCTGTTTGTCTGTTGTCTTTAGTCGGTGGGTTCGTCTGCTGTTTGGCCGGGAATTTCCTCTTCAGGACCTGCTGGTGGTGTGGGATGCCCTGTTTGCCGACAGCATCACTCTGGACCTGGTAGACTACGTCTTTGTGGCCATGCTGCTCTACATCCGAGATGCTCGTACGCTCCATTTATGACTTCAATAATCCAATAAGGCCGCGTATTGTCTTTGTAGCATGTAATTTCATAAGACACACTAAAGTGGAAGAATGGGATTTACTCCACCTCATTTAATCAGATGGAGTCATATTGCTCTAAATAGAATACAGTAGCTTTTCTCTTCCATTTGTACAAGCAGGACTGTGGTTTAAACTGTAATGTTAGAAAACATCCTCCCTGGCTTCTGGTAATAATTCATGCATCTAAACAACAGATGCCAATCAGCCAAATAAATGTAACACAATGTAACATCTGTGTGCACTTGCAGCAGCTTTTTTTTTTACGCACAAAATCCTAAATGGTATTGAAAGTGAAATGCAACGATATTGACATCTGCACCTCTTCAGCACTGCGGAGCTAAATGTCCTTGAAACAAAGAGCGAGCTGTTAATCAGTGAAGTGCTTTTCTGTGAGGATGCAGATTGATGGGAACACTTGTGATTTTTTTTTTTTTTTTTTTTTTTTTTGAAAGGAGAGTAAGCTGTATGATGGATGAGTTGAAGAGGGAGCAGAGTGAATGAGGGTGTAGATGAACTGTCCCCTGACAGAAAGTTCCCAGTTTGATCTGAACAACAGCTTGATGACACGCGGATTGGTACCAGATTTAAATGACACCGGTTCGTTCTGTTTTTCTTTTTCAGTCATTGCCAGTAACTTCCAGACCTGCCTGGGCCTGCTAATGCACTACCCCCCATTAGGAGACATCAACGCTCTGCTGCAAAAGGCTCTGTTCCTTCGAGATCCCAAAGTGAGCTATCTAACATTCGCATAATTAATTGGCAACATTATTATACCGGTTTGGTTTTGTTTCCACAATCAATAGTTATGTTAGTTTAGTGCTATTGCTTGAGTTTGTTACTCTTGGTTTATTAAGCACTTTCATTATGACGAACGAACAAGTTAAAAAAGAGAATGGAAAGGGAGAGATGTTAAAATGTAAACTGGAAAATGAAAGAGCTTGGAGTTGGACTCTCTTTCTGCTCCCACTTCTTTTATTCAGTAATTACCGCAGAGAAGATTTCACGCTAACAATGATTTTCCTCATTTTATTACAAAGAAAGTAGAAGATTTGCAGAAGTGAGACACACGCAAATTGGTGGCTTGAAATCTTCGAGCAAAAGTCCTGTAGCGTAGACCAAAAACAACTTGTTGTATGATTTGCATTGTGAAAAAGCACTAATGTGTTGGGTTACAAAAAAAAAAAAGGGGAAGTTACAATTTGTGAGACTGTTTCGGTTCCTCACACTTGAGAGGCCATGTTAGTGATTTCAAGGCCCTTACAGGAAATACATGAAGCATTTATCACAGTATATATACGGACACATATTTACATGTCATGATTAGGCCTCTATACATGTAAACCATGAATAAAGCATTTTACAGACAGTCCCAGATCGCTGATGCTGTTGAACTTTTTTTTTACTAAAGCAAATATGAAGCACACAAGAAATAAGAAACTTACTTCAAAAATAGAAAACACAATCTTGAAAATATGTTTGTATAATTCAGAAAATATGGAAAAATTAGGGTGTAGATTTTGTGAGGTTGTGAATCTTGAGGTAAAAAGATGTTTATTTGATTCGGGTGTTGTTGTTTTTTAAATCACTCTTGTTAAGGACTGTATGTTATCAGTGCCCCTATAGGGCTGTTCAGCTCCATCTGAATATAATAAATGTCTTTCTGCAGAGGTCTCCTAGGCAGAGCGCTCCATTTCATTATACTTTGTTAAGTAACTGCAGGCTGGCAACTAGTCTTAACGCACACTGGTTTGTTGCTAATTACAAGGTGATATACATTTACTTGGCTCAATATTTGTTCAAATGTCAGAAAAACCCGCAGGTTGCTCCTATTCTTGCTACTGAAGGTGTAGTTTGGCAGATTTCAAACTGACACAAGCTTTACATAGTTGAGGTTTGTAGCTACAAATGCTTGCTAAAATATGCTAAGTTGCCAAGTGGGAAAGTTAGTAGTGAGATTTTAAAACGGGTGTTCAGAATCTGAATCTGAAATATTTTTTTCCCCCTCATCTTCCAGCCGTGAGCATTTTCTCTCTCTTTCTATCAGTCTCTGAGGCCCTGATCTTTGTTTCTCTTTTACTTCTCGCATGCAGAAAGTTCACGTTCTTTCTTTTATCTTTACATGCAAGTCGGATCTCGATGTGTGCCCAAGTTAAATCTGACGGCACCAGTTGACTGACTTTGACCTCGGCCAACACCTCTCTGTCCTGGTACAAATTATCTTCTGTCCCGCGTCCAAATTCACTGACCTGAACACCAAAAACCCAACAACTCCCCACACTCCTGTCCACAACTCTCCTGGGATGAAATGACAGGAAGGCGTTGATCCAACATGACAGTGTTCCCCCAGGTGAACGACCATGTCACACCACGTCCACGTCACGTATACACCTGGGGGGGGCGTCCTCCTTAAAAACCGGGGGAGAAGAAGCGGCAGGAGAGAGGCTGGTTGCTCATAAGTTCTGACTCAGAAACACGCGTATTTGCTTGTTTACGTAGTCATGCGTGGACACAGATTTTAGGTTTGTTTGTTTGTTTACTCTCTATGGTACTTGACTATCACGCACGGCAATGACATTTTTTCTGACTTGTACTAAAAGTCGTTCGTGTTGTCCCTCCTGTTGTAGAACCATCCCCGCCCTGTGAACTACCAGTTCCAGCAGAACCTGGACTACTATAAAACCAGGGGAGCTGACCTGATGAACAAGACACGGTAAAATACACTCAGGCATTTCTATTATATGGGGGATGTTTCACTTTGAGAATAAAACGGTCAACCCCTTTACAAGTTTGTACTTTTCATCCCTCACAGAGAATCCAAATGAACCACTACCTCTGTAATCTGTGAGCAGAACCGATTTCAATATTTATCACTTTTCACACTGGGGAAAAATGTGAGTGCACATTAAAAAATAAACTGCACAGTCCATCCATATCTTCATCCAGGATATATTTTTTACCAAAATATGTCTTAATACTAGGTTGGCACTCATTGACTAGCCTGATGACTTGCAGCTTGTTTAGTAGTCTGAATTATTCCTTTAGGTTTGTGTTGGTCCTTCAGGCATCATGCCACTCAAACAGATACTTTATCAATAAAGAGAGTTAGCGAGTTATAAACACTGGCCTCCACCTGCTGCAGACACAAGAGTCAAGTCAGATGATTTATATAGCGCACTCATACTCAAGATGGCCAGAGTGCTGCAATTAAAAATGACATTATATTTTATTATGCTTAAGCAACACGTGGGAACACATGAGCAGGAATCAATACCGATGTATTTACATTCATGTTTAGTTGCAAGCAGACTTTTCCTGTTCTGGTTATATTGGGGCATTGCTGTAGATCCTCATATGTAGTTCAGTAAAATAGTATAAAACCACCACGTATATGGAGTAACTCGTGCAGAAGTGTGTGTGTGTGTGTGTGTGTGTGTGTGTGTGCGCGCGCGCGCGCGTGTGCGTGCGCTCGCTCATTTATGTGCATGAGACAAGGGCACACTCGTTACAAAAAAATGCCTCTTTTGAGCTAGTAGAGATCAAAACTCTTCAGAGCACCATTAACCTACACAGACTTAACATGTTCAGCAGTGAGGACTTTGAGATCTTGTGAGATCTGCCAACGTATTTTAATGCAATATAAAGGTTCATTTTTAACAGCATTCATGGTTATTTGTTGTTTGTTTTTGAAAACTGATTTTCTGACTGCAGATCTCTGAAATTCTGTGGCTTTGGATCACCTCAGTCAACTCTTAAATCTGAGTCTATTATTACACCTGTATTTTCCCTACTTGGAGTTAGTTATTGGTTCTGACACCCAAAAATGAATGATTGATGTTTTTCACTGAATAATGAACTATCTCTAGCTAATTCCAAGTCTGCACATTTGGAGTTTATGTTTCTCAACCTTTGGCTACCTGGAGGTATACGTTTTGAAAAATGGTCACCAAGTGTGTACAATTGGTTGTTAAAGGTCTCGAATAGGCCAAATCAAAAGTACGATCCTGTGAATAAGTATTTTTCTTTTCTTTCTTTCTATCTTCTTCTTTAACTCTTGACTTCCTTCCCTGCCCCTCCAGGTCTGGTTCCAGTACAAAAGCTGCTCCCCTCAACATCAACAAGGTCTCCAGCAGCCTGCTGAACTTCGGCAGGAAGCTCATCGCTCCAGCCATGTCGGGCGCGTCCAGCGGCATTTCGCCCATCAACAGCGAGGTGCACTCCTCGTCCTCGTCCTCGTCCACGTCTCCCGCGTCGGCACCTGTCCCCGTGCTGCCGCACCCGCTGGCCGAGCCCTCCGCCCCGGAGCAGACACAGGTCCAGACCCAGCACTACCGCCTGCTCAAGTCGGAGAGCATGCCGGTCCACCTCAGCAAAGGTGAGTCGGTTTGTTGCAGGACGGACGGCACGTCCTACTTACCGTCCGCTAATGTGCACTTTTTTGTCGGCGTTTGTGTAACGCGTGATTATCCTGCATGTCCAGTTTATTACGAATATCTTCAGGCAGTGGTTTGTGTGGTTGTGGCACCATCAGCTTTCACTCTCATGTCTGTTAGATGGAGTTTCAGGTGGGGTGTCCCAGGTCTCTGTCCCAGCCCAGATTCACACTGACACACAAGGTAACTGCTGTCATGGCAACGCTTGTGTGGCACCCCCCGCCCTCCCCCCTCCCCCCATTTCTCCATGCTTTTGTCACCGCCATCGTGCGTCTATGCTACAAGTGTGTTGATCGATGTGTGATCATTCCTGCTGCATAAAACAGACACGAGTATCGGCTGCACGTGATGCTGACCTTTGACCAGCAGGGGGCGATCACGGCTTGCTACGTCAGTGGAGCTGATGGCATTAACATTAAGGATGCTGCAGTGTTGCTTAGAACATGTGGTGTTTGTTTCTTTATTACAACAGCTGTCAATATTGATTTATTGCGTGTCGTCAAGTTTTCCTGTTTTCTTTGCACTGATGGAGAAAAATGAAAAGAAAATGTTTTTTTCCTTGAATAATTATTCAATAATAATTAACAGATTCAGATACAGTCGATAGAATGTGTAAAAAAAACAACAACAACACGATTTTAAATTTGCATATAGATGATGCATTAATAAACATCAGTCATAGAGCAGGAGCAGGAGGATTCGTCTGAATTCTCCACATGACTCCTGCCAACACTTAACAGCTGGCCAATCAGAGCTCCTGATGCTGCGGCGGGTCAGCAGTCGGCTGCACATTAATTGAGTTAAAACGGATTAAATGAAGCAACTCTGCGGAAGGGAATATGACAGGCACACTCATTAGTATATGGAATAACAAAAAATAAAAGTCAGACTATTAATTATTTGGTTCTTTTTTAAAAATGTTAATGTATTATTCAAATACAGAATAAGAGTGCATAATTAAAAACTAATTGCCAGGTTCTTCTTTTTTTATTTGCAGCATAATGCATCATTTAAATGCAAATTTAATTAATCAATTTATCCTCCCTTTTTATTCATGTTTGACAATTTCTTGATTCAAATTCAACGCTGAAAAACGCTATTCTTCTTAATTTAAACATTAGGTATTGAACTTAATTTAGAACATTTAAAGCTCTTTTTCCCCTCTGATACAGAAAAATTGTTGAGTTTAAAGAAACGGCGGCAGTTTTAGTTTTTTTTCCCAACGTTTTCTCTTTCCCAACTTTTAGCTTTGGAAAAGCTCACGGTCGCATTTTGTGTTGAGAAATGTTTTCTATATTCTGTCGCAAATGCAAATAAGATAACATTTAACATATTTCCCACCGTGGCTCACCTTCTCGCCGTCTCCTCTCTCTTGCCTTCCTGTCGCTCCTTTAGGCCAAATCTCCCGGACGGTCAGCTCCTCCCCCAGCATAGAAAGCCTCTCCGGTGGGCGGGGTCAATCCGCCGCCTCACCGCCTCTTCCCCTCTTCAGAGGGAGCGATGTCAGCGCGTCGTCTCCGCCGCTCTCTGCCACCAAAAAGGAGTCTTTCTTCAACATCACTCGCTCTCGCTCCCACAGCAAGACCATGGGCAAGAAAGAGACGGTGAGCTGTTCGATGCCCCCCCCCCCCCACCCCGTCTGTGCGTCTGTTGGTTGTCTCGCATCAGTTTCATTATCGTGTGTGTGTGTGTGTGTGAACAGGAGGAGGATCTGGAGGCCCAGGTATCTTTCCTTCAGGGCCACATCAATGACCTGGAGGCCATGAGCAAGTTCTGTGCCAAGATGATGAATACACACATCTGTGAGTTCCGCTACAGATGAACGAGGTTTAGTTTTTAGCATCCAAAACACAATATTAACCGTTACCAAAAAGAAATCTTTAAATTGCTTCTCGTTCTTTTAAGAAACATGATTCCAGCCCTGTTTTTGTCTGCTCGGAGTTACTACACCATTTGTATCTAGATAGTCCTAAATGCTACATATTTAGAGTGTGTAAAAATGGAAACGAATAATTATTGGTGTTTTTTTTTTTTTTGCTTGGATATCTATTATTGTTTGATTATTTATTCGTCACAATCACAGGTTTAATTTATTTATTGTTTTACATTTTTATGATCTTTCATAGAAGTCCTGTTTTAAAAAAAAAATTATTATTCAGACTTGTCCACTGTTACATTCCATTTCAATAAGTGCAATTGTTTTGGATGCAAAACATTTTTTTGATCAGTTGTGTGAATTTTGTATCTTTTTAGATTAGACACTCAGAAAATTGAGAATGTCATGTACTGCAGTATGGAAGTGATTTCAGTCACCTGGTTTCAGGTCATTTCCATCAATTATTCAGTCAGTTGGAGAATTTCTACCTTTTTAGAGGAGTTTATATCGGGGATTGAATAGTAATTCTTCCTCCACAGGTAAAATCCAGGAAGTGATTCTCCAAGAACACCTGGAGAAAGAGGATGAAGTCCTGGTGTCACTGGCTGGACTCAAACAGGTGTGTGTGTGTGTGTGTGTGTGTGTGTGTGTGTGTGTGTGTGTGTGTGTGTGTGTGTGTGTGTGTGTGTGTGTGTGTGTGTGTGAGCAGCTAATGGTTCTGGCGTTACCTCTGACTTTTCTGTTTGTTTCTGTCACTTCACTCTGTGGCCTCTCATCCTGTCAGATCAAAGACATCCTAAAGGGGGCGCTGCGCTTCAACCAGAGCCAGCTGGAGGCTGAGGAGAACGAGGAGATCACCATCGCCGACGATCACTACACTTTAAAGGCGGCGGCGGAGACCGCTCTGAGCACCGCCAATCACCGTGGCGACCACCAACAACAACAAGGAAACAGCAGGCGTAGCCGAGACTTTGATCTGGAGGGGAGCGTGAGCGTGGACGAGAAAGAGGAAGAGGAGCCGGCAATGACCCCACCTGAGCACCAGGTTACTAGTTGATCGGGCCTCCTCGTCGCTGAATTGTCACTCTGCTCTTCAGTTCTTAATAGGATTGATTTTCAGTTGTCTCCTCTCATTGTTTGACCTTTTGATCCAGGATTTAGTATCCTTTTTCAAGTCTGATCATTTCAATGTCTACAAATTGCACCCGTTGTTCAAACTGATCCGGATTCTTTCCGGGATTAGGCGATGTGACACAAAATCTGTCCCATCACCAGAATGATGCCACCTAAGCACTTTGAGCTGCATTTCTTCTATGAAAGGTGCTATACAAATAATGTTTATTATTATTATTATGATACTACAGCAGACGCTTCATGACAACACTGAGTCACATTTTCCACAGAGTCTGACTTTGGTTTTGAATACACTGAGTTTCAGTCTTATCCACACTTCATCCATGTCTTTATCGATGTATGCACAGGTGGCGTCTTCTCTCGGCTCGGAGGGGAAGAACTGGGACGACTACATCCTCGTGTCCCAGGACGAAGACCTGCAGGCCGAGGGTGGTGGTGGAGGAGGAAGAGGAGGAGGAGGAGCAGCAGCAGCAGCAGCAGCAGGAGGAGGAGGAGGAGGAGCGGCAGTAGGAGGGGGAGGAAGAGCTGCATCTGAGCGCACTCCTCCGATTAGGCGAGGCCGCGAGATGGTGCGACTGGAGCCCGAGGGCGCAGCCGGGACTTTCCACGACCCGCTGATGGCTGGCACGGCCTCGGGTTCCTCCAGCCCAGACGAGGGCTCCACCAACAGCAAGGACTCCGACTTTACCATCGTCAACCCGAACGACCTGTGAACGGACAAAGCACCTCTCCTCTCCCGCTCTCACACCTGCTCTCTTTCATATCTCGTTCAGGGCATCTGATAAAAAGAAAACGGACTCGGGATCAGAGAGAAGGGAACCCGCAGTTTGGTGGAGCTCCACCGGGACTGCTATCAACTTAAAAAAAAATTGCACATGTGGACGGTGACACTTGGGAGTCACAGACAGATACCTTATAATCTATCTCTTTAACTGTCATCTGTGCCACTTCAGTCCTGTCTGAGCTGATGCTGTAAGCTGTCTCATCGACCTAATGCCCCGTCTCCCATCCAAACTGACCCCTCGCTCATGATGTTTTAAATTGTAGTTCCCCGCTATACAGAGAGGGGGTGCCATCACTACATATTTACTCAGAAGAGTTGGACCTCAAACTGCGACTTCCCTCCAGAGGAGGACCCTCTCCTCCAACTGTACTGATTGGGAGTGTGATGCTTCTGAATGTGGAGACCTGGCCATACCTCTGCCCGTGTTATGTCTGCCTGTCTGTCTGTCTTCACAGAGGAAGTCTCCTCTCTCACACTCAAAGGAAGGACGAATGATGTCCTCCCGTCACCTGTCGAGGGTGGCCTTTCTCCCTCTCCTAAACCAGTGCCTCTGATCATTATTCTTCTCTCAGCCAAACAAAACCTAGCTCTGTGATCTTAGTCTTTTTTTTTGTTGTTGTTGTTGTTATTTTGTTATTTTCTTGTAAAGAAAATATTTTTTAACACTTTCGACCTTTAATTTCCCAGACGAACGTTATTAAATTATAGATTAAGTCTGGTTCTTTTCCTTTTTGTTTTTTTAAAGTTGATTCCAATTTGGATGTTTTAATGTGATCATTTTTATTTCTCTCATTTACAAGTAAGTCATCCTCGTATTTTGTGGAAATTATGTGAAGCGGCACACAAAGAATGTCCCTCCAGCTGCCCATTCAGCATAATTAACCCTCGACCAATAAAACTGCATTGCTCTTGCTACACGCTGAAGTTATAGTGTCTGTCTGGGGAATGCTTTGCTTGCTTATGAGACACAAAGGCAAACTTACTGTAAATGTGTTTGTGTAAGTATCTGTTCTTCACAGTTGCAATTCAATGCTGCTGTATATTAAATTGTTTTTTGTTTTTTTTAAATACAGATACATTTCAAACAATTACATTTTAGTCTTGACCTTGTAAACAGCATTTCAGACAACAATCTGTCAAAAAGGTCCATTTAGTAGCTGTTCTGGAGGTTTTGGTTAAATATGATCTTCATCAGAGAATGAAATTTGCTCAGTTACCACTGAATTATAGATTTTAGTTACCCCCCCCGCCCAGTTCTTATAGGCTAACATGGATAAGGAGCCCTTAGCATGTACAGAAACATGAATTTACAGCCAGACTAGCAGATGTGCTTTGAGCTGAACTACCATTATCATGCTAACATGCTCGTAGTGACACGTTTACCACGTTCATCCGTGTGTGGCCCGTTGGCATGGTAATACTAAGCATAAAGGCTGAAGGCCGTTGGAGACGTTTAAAAATTTAAACGTCAGACTTGATGGTACTGGATCGAAAGATATTCCGTGAGTTGAGTTGCAAATTTTTCCCTCAAAACTACAAATGTAAACCGCACCATAGCAACAGATGACAAGTCCAAAGATCACCAAATTGACTTCGGATTCATCCTCCAGGAACAAGATTTCATGGCAATCCTTCCTTATTTTAGTTTCCATTCCCCACCCTGTCACCCCCACTCTCACCACAGGAATTGCTATAAATCGAATTTAGAACATCTATAATTGACAACTGGAATGGTGATGATCATCTGATATGATGGAAAGCAGTAGCAGTTACCAAATGGACCTCCGTGTGGGATGAAATGTGCAGTAAAACATCTGAATACTTGTTGAGATCGTGACTTCAATCACAATCTCTCCACCCCAGAGCAGCGCAGCTACAGATGGAGGCTGATTAGCCTTTTATCCAGTGCATATTTCAGCAGCACCGTAGGTCTGTTTCCCACATACAGCAGACGAGCGTCCCCAGCTGTCATCTCAGCAGAACTGTGTGTCATATGTCACGATGAATGGCTGCACATCAAAGTAAAGAGTAAGACACATCACTCATTTAAAAACTAGTTTATTTCCATCCTGATGGTTGAGGAAGGTAATCGTGAACTGGAACCTGTTACACAGCTCTCATCTACTGCACCAATGATATATATGTATATATTTATATATACACATATAGATATATATATATATGTATGTGTATGCGTGTATATGTATATATATATATATATATGTATGTATATTGTATATATATGCATGTATATATATATATATATATATATGTATGTATGTATATGTATATATAGGATCAATAACTTATGTAAAATATTCTTTACAGCAAAAGGGTAGAATTACATATTAAAATACTGTACAGTGTTTTGCACACAAAGTAAGCACTTTGAACATAACAGTGTTAGTTCTACAGAGAGGTTTACACTTGTGGGGTTGATCGTTATGGCAGGTTAACCGTGGTTTAATTGGCACAAGGGTTTCAGGAAAATACAAAAATATAGCATACTGTATGCAAGACATTATATTAGTAGGTGAATTGGTGGTTGGATGAAGAGCAGCAAACAGCTTTAATAGAAATAAGCTGGAGAGAGACATAAAGAGGCTGCACGGGTCCACGAAGAAATGGCAGAAGACCTCAAACATCCACAGACCCATCGACAACGTTCGTTGCTTTGAACTCGCAGGTAAAACGTTCTGCAACCCGAGTCCTTACTTGACCTTGTCATGTGGAGGCGGTTCTTTTTTTTCTTTTTTTTTTTAAAGGTTTTGGCTGAGTTCTCGGTCATCCCAGGTCTCAAACCTCAACAACATTGCACATAAAAAGTCAATAATAAACATTTGGTGTATTTACAGTTTCATACAGTACCAACAGCTGAACCATGGCTTCACATCTACCTACATTCATCTCTCCTCTCAGCAGTGCTTTGATTTCTACAGCTCTCGAGTGTGTTCGGCGACCGCTTGGTCAACGGTGGCTGCGTTTTGAAGACTTTTACATTCATCAACTCTTCCGTCCCTCCTTCCTTGGAATCTGCTTACTTGCTCTAATAATGTCCCATAGCGCTATGAGAGTTTTCCACTGTGGCAGACTAAGACAGTGGAACACACTGATGACATGAAAATATATATATATATATATATATTTATTTTTTTTAACAGCAGCTACGGTGTGTGATTTGTTCTCTTTCACTTGATTGGGTCTTCTGCTTGCTATGCCGAAGGTCCTTTGGTGCTCGTGGCGTGCTTCTCATCCTGGCCTCGGCGTGTTTGGGAGCGGACTCTTCTCAGTCCAACGCCCTCCTTGGTGAGGTTTCCGGTCAGAGCGGCGTCGTGCACCTGCTTCATGTTCTCCTGCACTTCAGCCTTAGCGTGTTTCAGCAGGTCAGCCTGGCCCTGGGTGGCAGAGAAGAGGTGTGTGTGTGTGTGTGTGTGGGGGGGGGGGGTACGAAGTGAGAGGGAGGATGCAGGGGACAAAGGGTTGAAGGAGAGAGATGAGCAACCAGCTGGAGGCCCCCGAACATGTTCTAATGGTCTAACCCTTGAGGCTATTTGGGTTTGTAGAGAGTATGAGTGTATGTGTTGCTGACCTTAAGGATGGTGATGTTCCAGCTGAAACTCTCCAGCGCTCGACTGACCTTGCAACCTTTCAGCCCCTCTCTGGTCGCCAGGCTTTGCAGTTTTTCATGAAACTCCATGGCTATCAGGTAAAACAAACAACAACAACAAAAAAAACAGCCACAACAGATCAGACACTCAACAGAACACGTACTGTTGAATGGAAAAATCATGATGTAAATTTTGGGGGACAAAACTGGCTAATTGGTTAACTATTCTTATGTGAAGTGACAATTGTTTTCTAATTAAAAAAAAAAAAAATTAAATAATTTAAAAAAAAAAGCATTTCTGGGAAACGTCCTGAGCAAATGTAATAATTTCTAATCACAGACGAGACATTGACTTTTCATCTTGCAAGTAAAAGTTTCAGTTCAATGGTTAATGACATTTTCATATAATTCAGTTGTACTCAAGCAGCAACCAACACTGACGTCACCCATTGGTTTGTGAACAGCCGCTATGAAGCCTCGACTTTGATTTTTGGCCGTCATCATCTTGGTATTTCGGAGACACAAGTGGCCATATATAGACAAGCTGGGGAGAGGAGCGAGCAGCGAATCTGACTTAATCTGATTGGGAAGCCAAGGACACTACAGGAGGACACTTCCACCTATTGTGGAAACTGTCTGCACCACAGGCCTGTCTATCAATCAGACACGCCCCCAAAAGTACCACATTTTGAGGCCTAATATCTAATTAACAACGGGATTATTTTCAGACGGACCGCAAGAAAACCAACAAGAAGGAGTGACTTTTAGCGAATGACAGCATTATGACTTATTGACTTTGTATTGAGACAAATTGAATGGGAGCCGATGGAGCCAGAGCCTTTTTGGATTTAACCCCTAGTGGCCGTTGGTGGTATTGCAGTTTGAGGCACTTTCCGCGTAGGCCTCTTTTTAGACCCGGAAGCTACGTCGACTTTTATACACAGTCGATGGTTGTGCGGCATGCTCGTTCACAAATGTCACCGTACTAACATGGCTAGTGGATGGTGACAATGGTCTGGTAGACTGGCACCATCGCTACTGTGAGCATGTTAGCATTTAGCTCAACTTATAGTTATTGTGACAATGAAATATCCTCAATATACTGTTTGTTTTCAGGGTTTGAAATGAAAAATGTCGAGCTCCATCGATACAATGGCTTCTGGTCTTCTCCCATTCCCACACAGAGCTGCATTCAAAATGACGCACAATTTTATATTGTGCATATATAATAAGACTTTCTGATGCAGCCACATTTAAGATGGTGTTAAAGCCCGCACCGCACGACTTGACTACTATCAGCACCACAGACACAACAGTGAATAGTCTAAACCACACCTCAGGAAGTGTGTCACTCAGGAAAAATGTTATTCAAATATATCTCCATAAAGCCACAGCGGCAAAACCGGGGGAACGATATCTCTGTACTTTGCAGAGTGAACTGGAGGTGATTCTCATGCAGCACTCTTGCTGCTGTTCGTGTGTGATCAGTAAACACTGTTCATAAAATAACAGAGCGAACCACTCATCCTGCAACATTCAGAATCATCCACGTACGAACAATCTGAATGTCAAGCTGTCTCAGCACAAAGTGTCCGGTCCGGTATTCACTGCATCAGAAGAGTCTGGCTCGCTTCGGCTTTCGAGAGAGGACACTGCGGACAAAGTTTAATGAGGCAGATTTTGTCTGTCACCTTTTGCCTTTATTTCTCGGTGGTTTAACCTCTGCTATTTCTTCCCACGCTTATCTTCTCAGGCGCTCCTGCATTCCCCTGCTACCAATGTCCCTACGTTTAACAAATCCTGATGTCATCACATTTGCCCCATGATCTTTGAGCCCGAGTTTCGTGACGACGATCAGTTTCCATCTTCCAGCTTCACGTGTCCTCCGCCACCACCCAGGAGATTCTGTCCATCTCCCGTCTCGACGGACCTTCACTTGAGGCGCAGATCTGTCGGTACACTTTGAGTTCATCTTACTTCATGGGGACTGGGGTCGAGAGTGGATCTGTACAAACCTCACACTGGAGACATGTGGGGAGGAACTCAAAACCCTGTTTACTCAAAGAGTAAGTGATCAAAAATGCAAAGGAATGATGTGAAGAGTGGATGGAATATCTGAGAGATGATGGAGACAGACACAGAGAGAAAGCGAGACAGCATCATAGGACTGAGGCCAGCGGCAAGTGAGAATCTGTGCAATGAGTTGTGTTGTGTGTGTGGCTTGCTCTGGCCGCCCCGGGCCACTGTCCCACTGTTACCATGGAAACCCGGAAGTGGGTTAACATGGGACACACATCACTGTGAGCCATCAACACAAGCCCAGACGTTAAATCATGCCAAGTTGTGGACCGCACGCGCATGCGCACGCTCACGCACACGCACACACACACACACACACACACACACACACACGAGTAAACAGACGAGTAAACAGATTGGGTGCAAGTTTAGTTTACTAATTCCTCGCACATTATTCCTCTGTCACTAAACATCAGCAAATATGGACACACCTGCACACACATACGTTGTCACTGCTCCACATTCACACACACCTACATAAATTGCCTGAATAATAACCTTTACCACACGGTTGCTAGGCAACTCAAAGCCTACGTGTCAGCGTAGTGTGTGTGTGTGTGTGTGTGTGTGTGTGTGTGTGTGTGTGTGTGTGTGTGTGTGTGTGTGTGTGTGTGTGTCTATTTCCCTGTGAAACCAAGCGAAGACAGGGGAGGGAACCATATTTTCAAGCCAATACTGGGACAGCGTGAATACATGGACAAACACACACAGAAACAGGGTCCCGACCCAGAGGCCAAAACAACCTTGAGGGCCAGCGAATCAGGATGGAGTAGGTATTACGTCACTGTCACTTCCTGTCCTCTATGTGACCTGCTCACAGTTCAGATGGAAAAGATCTGCCTTCCAGTTCAATGTCATTAAGAAACAATTTAGCTCGGAGCATCTCATCGAGTGTGAAATCTACGCTTCCATATGTGTGTCTCAGCACTGTGCAGGCCCGGGGGCCCGGGGAAAAGCAGCTGATCAGCTGACGTTATTAAAGGGCAAGCTCACCCAAATGACCAGAAAGGCTCTTAGTAAGTTTTGCTATCAAAGGCGTTGTTGGCAAAGATCTTCCAAGTGTGTAAACCTCTACATACCGGAAGGACAAACAGCGTTCTTCCCTTGTTTGGTGTTTGTTTTTTATGAAGGTGGAGGAGAGCGTAGTCTCCCACCGGTGCTCAGTTGCATTGAGATCTGGTGGGTGTGATGGCCACAGAATATGATTCACATAGCTTTTCCTGCTCAGCAAACAACTCAGTGAGGCCTTGTACCCTGTACATGTGTGGAAGCATCAATATGTTTGTGCTCTCATTTAGTCAGGTTTTACTTTTAGTTTGTACGTGTGGGGGAATTTCAAGACGGTAAAAGACGTAAAGAGGTGCGAATGTTTGCTGATATTTTGTTAGCAGTTGTTATGACCTCAGAAATATTGATATGGCCTTAAAAATTGTTGCAGTACTGATTTTAAACCATGTCTCAGATGATGAATGGATTATTTGTGCTGATAGCAGCATTGACAAACAGCAACATTTCTCTCCTGAAACAGTCTCAGTCTGGATGAGGCACAGATTAACTGTGATCAGTTTTTACTGGATCTATTTTTTTACCCAAAGTTACTCTCAATAAAACCTGTTGACACGATTCTGTGCAGAAGCCCTAAAGGTTGAGGACATTTCTGGAAAGACGTGCCACTGAAAAGAAACAGAGCAACTTAAGAACCCCTGAAGATCTGATCGTGCGTTTGCTGACCTCCATTTTTTTACCTTGCTGCAACTGTGCTACGAGGTGACACAGAAGTGCTTTCGCTCTCGGTTCTCCCTTGGTGTTCTTGTCTTCCTCGCAGCGTTGCTTCAAGCTATCCCTCACTACCATTCATCTTCCCACGGTCTCGTTCTCCGTTTCATCTCTCTGCCCTGATGTAACTTCCAGACATCCATCTTTGCCACCACCCGTCCCGTGGCACCCTCCGAGTGACCCATTTTTGCCTTCCTGCTGCCATCCCCCTCTTCCCAGCCTGGGAGGTGGACCTCCGACTTTGGGATCACCTGATCACCGTCTTTACTCTGTACACACAGGAAGAGCTCTGTTCTCGAGATCAGGCCTCGGGTTCTGCAGCAGGTCTTTATCAGATGGAGGTACCGGGCCAACAGCTACACTATCGAACTTTCCAATCTCACTCTATTTACATGTGATCACACATGAAAGAAAATCTCCAAAATAAGAGTATAAGGAGGTAACGCAGTATCTCAGCAGCAAGTGTCCTCCGCTGCAGTCCTGCTTGCAAAACGGATGAATGTGTCATGCAGCGTTTGATCACTGAGTGAAGCCGTGGCTCCAGAAAACCTCAAATTATGTCCAGCAGAGGACAATGCAATGAGTCGTCTGGCAGCAGAGTGGAGCGGTCTGCAAATTTGTAAACACCATTTATCTCCGTCAAATATTCTCTTGCTCACTGTAGTGGCCAAAGTTGAACCATCATCTTCCTCTCGAAATATTTCACTTCAGCTTTATCTCCAGTTCTCCTTCATTTATGCCTTTCTAGTCACACTTTTCTCAAAGTCGGGAATTGGAAAAGCTGACAATTTCACGTCAACCCACGACACTCTTATGAAACAGATGCTTGGATAAATGTCCCAGGAGTTCCTTTGAAAAACTTTTGTGTGAACATATGACATCTGTAACTTCAGCTATTTAAATCCAGCATGTAGAGACTCATATATAGTGTATATACTAATGTGAATGTTTTCCATTCTTTTGCACCAAGCCGCTGGTTAGCACTTCTGAATGTCAATCATACCATCTCCTGGGTTACAGCCAGACTGAACTGGGGTGAGGGACGTGATGTGGGTAATGTGTGTGTGTTTGAGGGGCTGTTTATTGCCACCATGACAACAGTCTGGCTGACCAATGTCAGAGGACCCATAGGGCCCTGCTGAAGTAAACAAACCTCTGCCAAAGATCACAGAAATGATATCAGCGAGTCAGATATTGTGCCCTTCTCTTAAGAGACAGAAGGATGATTGACGATGGGAGTTGTGCCAATTTAAACCTCCACCAGCCAAAACATACAGATAACCAGGCCAGTGAAATAGCCTAATCTAACCTTGTTTAACAGTGGTGATTAGGCAGATGTCTGCAGGAGATGGAACTGGAAAAAATATGGTGGGAGACGAAAGAGGAAAAACGGAGGAGGAAAAAGGAAAAGAATGAGGAGGAGAGGAGAAGGGAGGGGAGAGGAGAGGAGAGGAGAGGAGAGGAGAGGAGAGGAGAGGAGAGGAGAGGAGAGGAGAGGAGAGGAGAGGAGAGGAGAGGAGAGGAGAGGAGAGGAGAGGAGAGGAGGCACTAATGACAAAAAAACAAACTGCAGTTCATATATAGCCCTGTTGAAGAGCCTGTGTGGGAATTATCACAATGGGCATTTCCTGATTTAGACTCATTATACACACATCATAACACACACTCTACGAAGCAGCATTTCATATACACACTAGCGAGCACACACACACACACACACACACACACACACACACACACACACACACACACACACACACACACACACACACACACACACACACACACACACACACACACGCCTACTCACCCGTTGTCTGTATATGCAGGATCCTGTCATAGATTCCATCGGAGAGCTCGATCACTGCTCGGCTCGCCTGGACCATCTGCAGACAGGTAAACATCTATTAGCATGAAACACACACACACACACACACACACACACACACACACACACACACACACACACACACACACACACACACACACACACACACACACACACACACACACACACACACACACACACACACAGTTGTAGTGCATAAACCCCTAGCTTGTTCTGCCACCTTGTTTTTGGTGCATAAATCACACTGTTAAGCAAACATGCAAACTGTTTTATTGTCTGCTATAAATATAAAGAACTATTCTGTTCTGCATATGTTGGTTGTAAATATGGATTGGAGTTCACACTGTAGGCAAATACATATACACAGATTTATGCATACGAGGGCACCCAGAGACTAATGTGAGCTCTTTTAAAGTAATGACCACGTACACAAACACGGGGGACATGAGGAGCTTTTGCCTGATTAATTCTGCACCTCCCTTCACAAACCCTGCAGGGACTCGATCCCTCTGTGGGGGAAAAAGAGGCTGTTCAACAAATAAGGGATTAACTACAGTACACTATGACCAGAGTCAGTTCAATAAGACACACGTGTACACACACACACACACACACACACACACACACACACGCACACGCACACACACACACACACACACACACACTCATCCCCATCCCCATCCATTTCCTGTCTGTGCTGTTTGCCTCTCCCTGCAGGCATCAGGATTGAGGTGTGGAATCCATTTAGCCGAACAGCATTCAAATCTATGCTAATGGTATTCAGCACCAGCGTGAGCTTTTCAACTCTGATCCGCTCAGCTGGAAACGGAAGTGGCTGAACATGCACACGCAGAGATACAAGCAAATGCACATTTACACGCTAATGCAGAAACAGACAGTGACAGGTCTGTGCAGATGCTTGATGCACGGCAGTGACGAATAACTGTAGTTAAATTGAAGTGTCATGGATTATACGCCAAAACCTTAATCATAACAGAGTAAGACTAGAAACAGACTCATTCATCTCCACTACAGTCTGTTTCTGGTTGAAAACCTGAATGCCCCCCTTCTCTCATTCCCTCTGCACATACACACATTGCATATGCTCTCTGGATAGTGTTGCTAAATTGACAATTCATTCTGACTGTCCATCATGCTGCCCAAGAGATTCTTGGGGAATATCTAATATGAAACATGAACACATGCACTTTGGGCAAATATCAATTTAAAAAAAATATTGCAGCAGACAGACAGATTGTGAAAAAAAAAAAAAAGGGCGAAATGTTCTTCACCACAGCGACAAATGGCAAGGCAGGCTACCAAACCACCGAGTGCTGCTTCACAGCTGTACCAAACCCACTTCAGTCGGACAGCCACAGTCGGACTATAGACCCAGAGGGGAAAATAGAGGAGGCGGTAACTGAAGGAGATTAATGAGTAAAAGGTTGAATGGGGAGGACGCTGAAAGAAACAGAGACCAAGGGGAAATATAATGAAAGTGAGATATGAAAGCAAGGACAGAACCAAACACTGAAATTGCAGTTACGACACGAGCCGAGCAACCCAAACCCACTCAAACACTTTCATTCACGCCGCCTTATTGAGCGGTTCAAGAGTTGACTAACAGACCAATTGACCCGTCTGCCCCTCTTTTTTTTTCCCATCCTCTTTCTCCCTTTGTGTTTATTTCCATGGGGGAGTGTTTCTTCGATGGCTGAATGTATTTTTAGACATCATTACATAAATTAAATCTGTTAAATAACTCTCTCCTTGGTCAATGAAAGTCGCCGGTCTATTTTGGGTGGAAACACAGAGTGGTTTGAGGCCAAGGTGAGGACGGTGCTGATGTGTTTACGAGACTTGTTACGGCCAGAACAAATGGGGACGTCGCACGCTACATAACAATGAGAGCTCACTTTGTGCTTCAGGACATACTGGCTAAAAAGGAAGCTTTTGTTTGGGAGGGGGCGTTTCATTGTTAGGTCAAGCAGATGGGAGGTGACTGACTGATTTGTTGCTGCGGTTCGGTCTTTCCTTCCTTTCGATGAATTTCAGATTGATGAACCGTGTACGCTCCCTTATCTGGCACAAAACAACAAGAGCATTAACTGTCACGTCTCTTCCTTCCTCACCATTTCATATGTAGAGACGACTCGGCGAAGGACATCAGGCAAGGGCCCCTGTGGCTCCAGAGTGGGGTAGTGGTCCCGGAGGTCAAACAGTAGCAAAGGCGTCCCCTCTGGTCCCGACACTCTGGAGCTCAGAGCCAGAACGCACTGCATGAGGTTCGCCACCGCCGACACCCCACACAGCTCCCTGAACACTGCTACTGAGTTCTGTTAAAAAAAAAAAAAAAAAAAGGAGATCAATTAAACCAGATCAGCAGAATTAGATGTGAACCCAGTTTCTCTTTTCAATTTTCTTGGCCTGATGAATATACAGGACAGAGTTAAACATAAAATTTGTGAAAGCTCTTCTCCACTCTGTCTCCACTTGATTCACTCTCACTCGCTGTCACACAGGTAACCACAGGCGACTCCTGCAATAAAGCTATTTGTCCTCTCCTTCGGCTATTGACCGCTCTCCTGCAGTTGTGTTGTGGTAGTAGTTCAGAGGGTAATGGAAGAAATCCAGGGATGTGGATAACAAAAGTCTCGCCACACAGACAGAACAAACCACTTAATTACTGTTTTACTGCTGCAGGTGGACACAACCACCCGCAGGCCAAACTGCTGCCTGGCCTATAAAGGTTAGTTCAGCTATTAATAATAAAGAAAAAAAAGAAAATTAAGAAATCCATCACTATTGCCAGTTTGGACTTTTGTGGTTTTTCACCTGTGCACATAACCATCATTGGTAAAATATGAATCCATTTACTCATGAACAACAGGTCATAATATTCCTGTCACCTCCTACTACCTATTAGCCTGGTGCTGCCAGACTGTGGCTCGCAGCTTTCATTTTCCTCACTTTGATTACAGTCTTGAAATGCAGCTCTGATTAACGTTTACTCAGCCACTCTGAAGGGCTGACCAATCAGCAACCAGTGTCGGTGGGTATGTTGACTTTGAGCGTTGTTTTCTAAATGTAGTTGCAGCGGTTGCAGCAGTGGTAGAATCTCTGCGCATACTGATTTGTTAAAGCTGCTCCAATCACTTCAAAACTAACATGAAGTCTACCCCAAGTAGGCTGCAGCGACTGCACATGATCCCCTACAGAGCGTACCAAGGCGCATATATTCACACGGACGCGAGGCTCACTATCTATGGGTGAAAAAAAATATTCTTGTAATTGTTGGCTAATCTGTTGATCCTTTTTTTTGTTTTTTTCTAATTAATTGCTGTTCATCATAAAATAGTGAGAAATCTAAATCCAATAAAATTTCGCAGAATCCAAGGTTACATCTTCAAATGCGTTATTTCAATCCACAGCCCCAAACATATTCAATTTAAAAGGAGAAAAAAAAAGCAGCAGATCATCATATTTGAGAAGCCGGAAAAAGTAAATGTTCTTGAATATAAATAAATATATAAAAAATGATCTCAAATTTGGTCAATTTTCTGTCATCAATTAATTGATAGAATCAAAGACAAGAGATTTAACTTTCAAAATATTTTAGCGCTCCAATCCCGATTATGTATTATTCCTACTGGGCTAAATATTAGTTGTGCCTTTTGTTTGAAACTGGATGATTATAAAAAACAGGACTGTGTTTATTATAAACAAAACATCCCGTTATCACATACGGCGTCAGTTAAGAATACCAAGGGCTAACAAGCTAAATATTCAGTTGAACTATTCCTCACCTGCATGTTTCCTTTTAGGTCAGTGGCTTCTCTCAGCAGAGGAGCAGCCATCTTGAAAACGTCATCCACGACCCGAACTCCTAAGTCTCTCAGAGCTGTGTAGTCCCGCCCCTTTCGGGCCTTTCGTACTGAGAGACCCCTTTTGTGAGGCTTCCCCCCTCCTCTCCGATTAGTGATGGCCACGTGGACGAACAGCTTGGCGTGTGGAAGCTCCTCCCCCGTGAGAGACTGGAGGGGCACATGTCGGTAGCCAGGCTGCAGGCACTCTAGCGGTATAGTATACTGGCCTGCAGTGGAAGAGATATCACGTTTTAGATCAATGCGTTTGAAATGTACAACGATAAAAATCACTGTCTGCGAGTTGTGTGTGTTTCCATTTAAAACCCTTAAACCCACTGACCTATGAATTCATCCCCAATGAAGTCGTCGTCCAGCACAACGAATCTAACCATGGCAAGCTCAGGCAAGTTGATCTGGAACTCAAAGCTCTCATCGAAGACGGGATTGTCCCCGTTCTGGGTTACAGTCCTGGTGCGTCGCTCCGTGCAGTCAGCGGGGATGCCGTGAATCTCCACGTACACATACGGGTCCACCACATCCCCTTTGGCTCCAGAACCTCTTGGTTTGGGCAGGTTCTGACCGCTAATCACCTGGAGAAAGAGCGCTGCTATTAATGCACTGTTGAGCATTAGTCCAATTTAACACATCTTAAGACATGTTTTGAAGTTTTGTCCATTAAATTAATCAGTTATGATATTGTTCTCATCCAAATAACTGCTGGAATCCAAGAACTCTGTGACATCATGACAAAGAATTGAAGCAGGCTATGAAATGAGCATTTTAATGATTAAACTGGTTCTAAACAAACCACCAGTTAACTTAATTTGCAAGTCTGGTTAACCTAGTGGTTTGTTTTAAACTTATAAGATGGTCTGACTTCTTATTAGCCATTTTGCCAGATTCCTGGATGTTATTATTACCCAAGGAATGATGATGAAAAAAAACCAAGTTCTGAGAAAGTCTCAGAAGAATAAAGCTTGTGTCAATCACTGTGGACACATTTCTTCACCTTCACGTGGAGCAGCTGTGGAGACACTCCAGGCACCGTGTCTCTGGTGTCAGCGCAGAAATAAGACACCTCCTGCCGCATGATGTCTGGCCGCAGGACGTAACCGCAGCTCCCATTCTGCCGAAACCAGGCTGTGTTCAGGTCCATCATCAGTCCTGCCGTCTGAAAATTCATCGACACAATCTGGCAGCCGCACTTCCACAGGTCCTGGGGGTTCATGTTGCTTGAGTCAATGCGCATAGGGCTGGGGTACACGCGTGACAGGAAATGCTTGTTGTGGTTGACAAAGTCCCGTGGGCTCTCACCAGCAAGACACACAGCCAAAGACTCATGGATGGAACACAGCTCCCAAGGTTTTTGGCTTTTGGATGATGTTTGGAAGTCCACAAAGCAGACGGAGTGGCAAAGAGTTACAAGGTCAGAGAGCTCCTTCAGCAGCTGGAAGCGTTTGAGAGGAGGATGAGGAGGATTAGATTGAACGATGGCCGTATGGGAGACACTTTTCTGCACCATGTCCTTCTCGCTTCCTCCAGACACAGCCCCTCCACTATTAGCTGCTTTCATCCTTTGACACACCTCTGCTCCCTCATCCTCCTCACTTACCTCCCCGTCCTCTTCATCAGAACCGGGCAACCTTTTACCCTTTAGTAGGATTCGATGCCTTAGGGCATGCGGCGATGGTAAGTACGCAGCCCCTTCGTCTGGGAGATCTGTGTGCAGCTTCTTCCCAAATATCCTCACCAGATGTTGCAGTATGACTTTCTGCTGTCGAGGTGAACAGTGGTTTTCAATACACAGAATTAACGGATAATCTGATGCCACAAATGCGAACCTTCCGATTGCTTCTAACACACAATGCAGGGCCAGTGGTGGGGAGAGGGTGTGTCCGGTACACACCACTGGCTCCTCATCGGGGCCGTCCCAAATGTCCACCTCCACACATCGGCAACCCATCTTGAGGGCGCGGATGTAACCGGAGATATCAGAGGGGCCTCGAAACTGGTCCTCGATGAGGTAGGTGTTGTGGGAGGAGTTGATGTAGTAGTGAGACAAAGGCTGGGACATGTCCTGGCAAACGATGTCATGGTCCCGGTCAAAGAGGTGGCACTCTGCTGAAGTGAGGTAGCTGGTGAAGCCGTCCAATGACAGGTATCCCTGCTGTCGTCCCTCCTCTGATGGCTCATGGGATTGGATGAGTTTTAGGCTGGTTTCCTCACTCACCTAGAGGCAGAGAGAAGAGGATCAAGAGATGAAGAAGAGATTAGAGTTGTAATTACAGACAGTGAATGTATGTGTGCTTCATTTGTGTTACCCACTTGAGCCATGCCCTGCTCAGCCTCGATGAACCTCATCAGGTCTTTGGTGTCCAGGAACTCCTTGTTGCTGGAGAACTGCACCAATAGAAAGTAGATCTCTGGACGTGTGCAAAAGTCGTGGAAGACCTCGATGAACTCCTGCTTGGTGACTCGCTCATTTCTTCCTGTTGGCTTTTTGTGTTCGCAGTGGTCTTTAAATCCAGATCCATTATCTATTGTGAGTCCGTGCATCCTCTCCCTGACTCTCTGAAGCTCTTTAAACCTGTGCTCCACTTTGCTGCTGCTCACTCCAGGGTTCACGCTTTGTATCAGCTTTGTAGCTGACTGCAAGCGAATCCCTTCGTCGAGATCGTCCTTCCTGTCCACATCAGCAGCAGAGGAGAACAACTGCTCCAGCCAGCCAAGACGAAGGCTGTCCTGACTGCTGGCCAGCATGTCCAGGGCATGTTTCCCGTACTGCATCAGATACCTAGAAGCAGGCGAGAGAAGAATGGATCAGGCCGATGCAATAGGACAGAATACTTTTGTTACACTACTGGCATTACAAACATTTTCATTTCAGGCATTTTGCACTGTGCCCGAAATAAAAAGTACAATATCTGCAGCAGTTTAAAGTCAAATCACGTTTACTGGCACGGACCTTCATTACAAAGGAGACTCAAAGGGCTATACAGAGAAATCAAACCGACAAAATCTCACTGTTCATCTCAGTATAATCATTACACGGAAAGAAGCACAGTGTATATTGTTGGACTCACATGAAAGAGCGACACAGATTAGCCAGATTTGTTTAACCTTCCCTGCATGACCAAACCTGAGTTCAACCACAAATGAAATCTCTGTCCTTGCTTGTTCACCTTCGTGAACTCTTGTGAAGACTGTTATGTCCTGCTAAAAAAAACTGACCTGACTTAAACAATGAGGAAATACAGTGTATGTAAATTTTAAGCCCTCTGGCACTGCTGTCCAGGCAGATGGCCGCGTCCCTCTGAGTCTGGTTCAGTCTGAGGTTCCTGAGTTTTTCTTTCCAACTGTCGCTCATGTGGGAATTGCTAAATTGCTGAGTTTCTCTCTATAATGTTGTAAGGTCTCAACCTCACTATGGAAAGTGTCCTAAGATTACTTTTACACACTTAGGAACCAGTTTCTCAATATGTTGACAATTTGTATAACCAAACTTTTTACTTACAATGAGGCAGATTTCAAATTAATTTTTTAATACATATTTGAAGTCCTGCCGACTAAATCGTCAAAACAACAGTACAATAGTTTGAATTACAATACTTTACTACAGAGAATTACTCCTGAATATTTAAATTTGGTAATCCTTTTTTCTTATACTGACGGCATACATTTTTTTCTATAATGTGCTGCTGATAAAATGTCAAAAAGGGACTAAGGATTAGAAGATTCTTAACATTAAAATTGGGTGTAATGTGTTTCTGGAACATATAATAATTTTCAAGTGTACAGTCTGAGAGTGCTCCCAGTTTTTTTTTGCTGTGTCATACCTCAGACCAGTAACCCAAATATTAGCCACTTCTGCAGAGTTAGCCACCAGGTCCAAGCTTTCATAAATCTCTCCATAGATGATGGAGAATGCACAGTCCTCTGAAATTTGCTCATAAACTCCACTGGTGCGGAAGGTTTCGGTGTTACGGCCCGTCCGTACCTAGAATTTAAAACCGGAAGAGATGCAAAAGAACCACGTCAGATACAATAAAAACAATTGACTGTTCTCCTCCATGCAGTATGGCTCAGGGTTGTACATATTTCCACTGCTTTAGTCTAAAAGACTCATAAAGCAAACGTTAAGGAGGCTTGATTTAGAAAAGCTTTTTTTCCTGGACACTGACCTCACGTATTGAGGTGAGGGAGATCCGAGCTTTGTCGGAGTCCTTCTTGGAGGGCTCCCAGCACAAAGCCTGCAGGCCTGCATCCAGAAGGTAGTAACGCTGGTAAACACGCGAGTTGGGTCGGATTTTCTTTAACTCGCTCCCCTCAACCTGCAAAAGAGATGCGAATGAAGTCGTCACCCACCGACTCTCAGCGAAGAGCACAGTCCACTTCACTTCCGACCGGCCTCTGCTGAATGTTTGACATGCTCAAAACTCTTTGATCTGCCAGGAACTTCTGATGCACGGCACATTCAATATTTCATGTACAGGTATGTAAAGCTTATATTTTATGTAAAGGGTCACACAGTAGCTGACCCACCATGGAGTGGATACAGTCAGCTGCACTGCTAATCTTCTTCTCAGACAGACTGCTGCTGAAGGACACCGTCTTCTTCCTCTCCCGACCAGCACGTGATCCATCCTGAGAAGGAGGGAGGGAAAGAGGGAGGGAGGCAGGGATGGGACAGATAAAGAGAGGAGGAGGAGGAGGAATAAGACGAAGAAAAATGAGATAGAACAGAGACAGGCAGACAGTGAACCCTCTGAAGGGTATTCTTTGCTTAAGCATGACAAACATTTTTCCAGTTCAGAATGGATCTCAAAGGATTAAAAGGCATATCAGTTTATATAACCATACACAAACACAGATTATTTGGTCTACAAGTAGAGCCTCCTCCTCCCAATCTGTTAATGTTTTTCCTGATACCATGCTGAAAGCCTTTGCTTGCCCTTGCCCTTCAACATTACACCATTAATCATACCTGACTAGACAGAGGCAGCGGGCAGCAGCATTCTAATTCTGACCCTGACAACGACACTGACAGACCCAATCAGTTTATCTGAGCATCACCATCTGATTTATTGACCAATCAGATGTCACCCCCACAGAGCCCCTTATACTAACAGATAAGAGCATATATGTGGGCAAACTTATTTAATTATGGATATATTAGTCTTAATGAAATGAGGCTAATCTAAGGTAGGATAACATAATTACAGTTGATTTAATCCTAATGGGAGTGAACGACAACGCAAACGCCCACATACTCAACAATGTACACCACAAACAGGGAGATAAAATCTAAAAGACAAAAAATATAAAGCCACAGTTGATGATTTTTTTTCTGACATTTTTTTTACATTGTGAATAAATCAAAGCAAAATTGGGGCATATATTCTTTTATAGGTGGGGAATCAAATTCTCCTTTCTGTTGCTTTTTGGGCAGCAACAAAGTTCATACTTTGCGTCTCAGCATTGGTTTTGAGTATTTAAGAATTGAAACAATTGATCACCAGCTGATGTTTAATTTCACGTTTAAAATGAATAACCATGAATACTGATTGGTGGCTGATTAACCGCTCCTCATCAGCATAACTCTGATGTCATTCAAACAAGACTTCATATGAACCTGAAGAGCACTTGTGTCTTTAATGAGAGGAAAGGGGGAAACCCTTCATGTGAAAGAAATCTGAGGGATATGAAAGGCAAAAGGAGATTAGAGAGAGAAAGAGAATAAAAGATGGGAGCTGCGTTTCATCTAAAGAAAATGAATGAACGCGTGAAAGAGGAAGGGGAAGCACAATTCAGAGAGGATGAAAATGTTTCCCTGGGAAGGAAGCCTAACCATCACAAATCCTAAAAGAATCAATCGCCTCATTAGGATAGAGAAGTGGTTCCAATAGCAAGAAGTTTATTAGAGCCAGCGTTATGGGGGAGTGCTCTAAAAATACCCCCTGGTACCGTAGGGTACGATGAAGGGAGTGAGAGGGGGCGTGTACAAGACCCTTTCCAATTTTACTCTGAAAAGTGCAGGAGGAACTCTAATAGTTTTAGCCCCTTAAAAAAGATATTACAAAAAAAGCAACCCATTAGCGCTATAAAACTTAAGTTAATTGATTTGTGTTCTCATTAAAAACGTCCCCCCTGCGGAGTGCTTCAGCAACACCTCTGAATTTAACTATACTTCAAATAGAAAGACTCGGATGGATCTCCTCCCCGCCAGCAGGAAGAAAAAAAAATCAAAAATCAAATCAAGATTCTCTCATAAATATATTGTATTTTGAAATATTTTGAAAAGCTCATGGGAAATTCCCCAGTGAGCCAGAATGAGGCGCAGCACACACAAACACAGATAAACATTTCGACAGTACTGCACGGTACTAGGCGATCATTTCCTTTGTCTTTCATGCAGCGCAGTGACAGGCGCAGCAGATGAATGCTCGCGCCAATCTATATCTCTTCCTGTGTGTGTGTGTAGCATTGCCGGTAATGGTCCCTCTGTGGCTGTTTTAGCACCCGTCGCTGTGCACATATTACCCAGTTAAGTAGTTCACATAAATTCCAGGGTCTTCGATGACGTTTGTGCACTGTGACAAGTAACAAACACGTCATCCCTGATTAACAAACAAAGCAACAGACACAAATCATACTGAAGCAATGGGTATGTTCTCTTAAAAACTAATGAAGCTCGTATGTTGAGCACAAGCAGGGGAAACACCAGGATTGTTTTCGAGGCATGTTCAGCTGTGGGGATTTAATTGGCTCGTGTGGAGGCTGTCCTGCTTGTTCACCTCCGTTAGCTTACAACATAAATTACTGATCGAAGGAGGGACAGAGTTTAAACACACAACCAAACAACACCGACGTCACTGTGGACCCTGAATAAATGATCCTGACAAGATAAAAGGAGAGTGCATACGTTAACCAGCGAGTGGATAAACACCTGAATAAAACGCAAATGTATTAATTTTTGTATGAAAAGTGACACACACTGTCAGATTAAAATAGCTGCACACGTATACATAAACAAACAGGAAAAATATAACAAGTACGGCCTCCGTCCACCTGATAAGACAACATTTTTACTTAATCTCTGTACTGTGTCTCTGTGTCACATAGGATCTATTTTGTTTTCTTAAATAGAGCAAGATGAGTCTCCAAAACCACCACTGCACTTCAAAACAGGAAGCAGCCTGTCAGCCCGTCACAGAGTTTCCTGTGGCTTCACCGAAAGGGGAGTGAAGTAACAGAAAAGAAAGGAAAAACTGAAAGAAATGTGTGAAATGCAGAATTCTTGATATGGTATCAGGTATTTTAGGCTTAAACCTCCATTTAAAAAATGTTTGGGTGGCGGCATAAACGAACTGTGAATGTTAAAACTGCATCTTTTGTAAAAACTGATGTGGCAATAGTGTTAGCAAACCTGCTTATTTCCACATCCAGCCAATGAGGAGCAACATTAGCACTCATTTTTAGATGCACTTGAAGAATGTAAGGCCAATATTCAAACTCCTTTTCTACCAACACCTGATTGAAATCTCTGACTTTTTAGCTGCTAAAACACTCTTCTACGTTCACTGGGTAGTGGCTAACATTGGTACTGAATAGATGAATAGATTTCTTGAAAACAATTTCTTGGTGGAGCCAAAAATGGCTCTGATACAATAAGAGTGGTGAGAATGCAAACATTTCCAGTTAATTTTAGACTATAAAACCAAAACAATTAGCTGAAAGACACTAAAGTGCTCCTTGTAATGTTCTTACAATGCTGAGTTGGGTTATAAATTGTCATTTCTAGTAACCGGTTTCACATGGCATGGCACGATTTGACTATTGTTAATATCAAAATATTGATTGGAGCAGCTCTAAGCTAAAATAAATAAATAATGTCTAAACAATGAAAAAAAATTTGGTTTTCAAATTGACATTTGCATCCGCAACTTTTCATTTGTTGGAAATAGACAAAAGATTACTGCGGATGAATTTGAATGATTGTGAGATTACTGATGTCCCTGTTAGGACATACACACTGATTGAACAGATGGACAAATGTTGGGATGGATGGAGAGTGAGAGTATCGGGAGCGACTGGGTGGCAGAACACATCAGATGCAGCCATCAGAGTAGGACACAGAGGATGATAGAGACATCACAGGAAGTTCAAACTTAAGAGAAGAAAGAGGAAAGAGATAAACAAAATAGAAAGAAAATGAGCTGGAGTAGAAGGAAGCATGAAGAGAAATAAAGATGCTCTTTGGCTTTCTGCTGTGTATTTTTTAGTGCGGACAATTACAGAGTCTCTTGGTTTGGTATTCTCCTGTAGGCACCAGCATGGTCTTCATTAGCCAGCTTGAATGGATGCATGGCATGATGTATGAGAGCGTATGTTTAAATGGATACAACAAGCTTGTATCACTAATTACCGCTTCTCAGAATCACCTGAATGAAGATGTAGGCCATTAGTGGGCAATGTCTTTGATCCGTTCATTAAGACAGAGACGGAAAGGAAGATGATTGTGAGGTGAGAAAAAAATAAAGAATAGAGGAGTGGAAATTAGTATGGAGTGTGAACAGTCTTGCCTGTGGTGGCCTTGTGTGTTTGACAGCAGATGATGGATGCTTAATGGCAGAGTTTATTCCAAGAGCCTCTCACCCTGGAGCACAACACCACCAGCAGGCTTTAGGAGGGTGATTTACTGTGAGAGGTGAGATGATGTATGGTGTGCGCAACAACGGCCTTCGAAAAGAACGTGAGGAACTGCACCATATGCAACAGTTCACACTGAAACATTGAGAGAAATTAATCACTTCAAAAATATGGTGGGTTTCATAGCTCACGTGAGTTAATTAAGCTGATCACCCGCTTCAGACACTCAATGACAACATAGTTCCAGCCGAATCTAAATCAGTGCATAAGGTAGAGGTTATTGTACTGTTACCATAGCAACAGTAGTGATGCTTTACAATGCTGTAACCTGTTCTCTCTCACTGATGATACTGACCGAAACACGCGTTAATCAAGTTACAAACAAACTAAAATAATTTCCTCACAGAATATAATGAAGAAAGCACCAGACTGCCTCAAAGCTTTTCTGCACCATCACATCGTCCATTACAATCTTTTATCAGTGCTGAAACCGAAACAATAAGTCAAACAATTTATTAGGCTATCGAACAAAAATTAATTGCAAATATTTCTAAAAAATAAAAATAAGAAATCAGCCAACACATTCAGAGTTTACAGCCATTCTTGTAACTCTGTGCGGCTGAACAGCGGTAAATACTAACAGGCTCCCAATAATAATGCTGTCATGCCTTGTTTAGCAGGCACAGGGTTTAACGTGTCAGCCATCTTTGTTTAGTTCATCTTCTCACTGATTCTTGTTTCTTAAATTTAAGGATTGTTGATGTTTTATACCATTTAGTTGACATGAAAATGTGAACTTGGGAGTTTTACTGGTCAGCTGAAATGAGGAATATAAAAATGTCACCTCTGGGAAGCTGCCATGACAATGTTTTGTAATTTTGTATTAACAATTATTCAGTAGTTCAAATTCTTCTTTTTTTTTTTTCAGAATGAATTATTAATATAATTTAGTTGCTGCGCTAAACAGGAAAACTTCTCATGCATTATTGCAAGCTAATCAAGTATGTCATGATCGCGTGGGGTTTGCATGACTGTGGCTGCCTCAGAAGCCAGGACATGGGCGATAAATAGAGCAGACGAAGCCCTCTGTGGTCCAGTCATTTGGTCAGCCACTCGATGTATGCATGAGAATAAGGTTCAAAAGGAAACGTGGTGAGCGTTTACAGTAATGCAACTGCTCACTCTGACGATAAACCCCTGCCCTTGTTGCAAGCAGAGCAGCAGATGCTCTTTCACGCTTCAAACCTTTGAAGTCCCGTGTGCACACACGCACACCAAACTGAGCGCAATCAAAAACACGCCACACAAAATGAAACAAGTAAAAGATTAACTTGAAAAAGGTCAATCTCGTCAGAGGGCTAACCGCAAATTCAGCTGACAAACGTCACGGATGTATTTACCGAAGACAGCAGGGAGACTAAAACCAAGAACAGGCGGTTGGGGACTTGAGTCGGGCCACAACTGCGAGCGCGTACGTCGTGTTCAAAGCGCCGAGCGGGGTTTCCACATGCCTCTGTGGTGATGTTGCTGAGGCTCACTAACTAACGCACACGCACACATATCGCTGTGCATTCAAGGGTGGATGTAGATTATGAATGTAGAGTGTATATGTGGAGCGATTCAGTCGCCAGCTCAGCCTCGGTGCTCCAGTAGCTCTGAAAACAAAGTATTTTCTGTGGCTCCATTACAACCAGTGAGAAGGTTGGTCCCGTCCACACGCTGCGCTGTGCAGGACGATGCCAGTGCAGTCTAACAGTGGTTTAGAGCAGACCAAAGATGTTGTTTTGAACTGCAGGAGGTGCTCAGGGCTGCTCTGACTCAAGTAACTATCCTCCCCAGCTGTGTGCTAGCGCCTCCGGCTAACGCTGCTCCCTCAGTCTGAAAAATACACACAATGACACCCAAAATACAGACGTACACCCATTAGACACGCATACTAATGTGGCGACAAAACACAAACAAGTATATGCATCTTCTGTATAAAGGCATTGTTTGAGATTTTGGGAACGCTTACGTTTTTTTGTGTATCGTTAAGAGAAGAAGATTAAAACCACTCACTGTTTCTGTCTGCTTTCAGTCTATATATAGGATCAAGTGTCATAAATGGAGAGATATGCAAGTGGTATCAATCTTCTCATCTATCGCTAAGCAAGACAGGACCATATCCGTTAACAACAAATTATTCCAGATAAGTGTATGTATTACGGTCTGTAATGCCTACATGAACTACTAACCCCTCTGGCTTATGTAAAACTGAATTGTGTTTCTTGGTTTAGTAAATGATTGAGATTTTGGAGATAATGTGGTTTTCACATGACAGAAATATACACACATAAAAATGCACCACCAATATCTTTTCTGAGTGTTCTTTTTCTATGTTGGCAGGAATAATGAGAGAACTGGAAAGCAGATATTTGTTGTGCTCAGCTGCATTTTACTAGAAGGCAGGTCTGTGCAAGTGTGTGTGTGTGTGTGTGTGTGTGTGTGTGTGTGTGTGTGTGTGTGTGTGTGTGTGTGTGTGTGTGTGTGTGTGTGTGCGCTTTGAAAGTAAGAGATCGAGAAAAAGAGTACCTGATGATTATCTACATCGAGATGAACTGGAAACAAACATAAACTCAGTGGCACAGGTGATCCTGCATCTCCTTCATGCACATCAGAACCAGACGGTATAAATGATAAATGAGAGGACAGCGGACTGCATGAAGTACATACTGATGAAATACAATTATGGTACGCTCATTAACTCGGCCGAAGTAAACACACACACACACACACACACACACACACACACACACAGACAAGCATGCAGACTGGACATGAATCCCTGACTCCTGTTAAAACTGGTCTGGAATGTGATGTTTCCTGTTTATCTGCTTACATACCTCCCAGACTCCTATTGTCTGGAATGCTGAGTTTGACCATAGGGGCAGTTTTGCCGGGCAAACAGAAAAACATGCTGCAATGCTGTCAGATCTGTATTCATTACCCCATTGCTCTCAGACTGAGCCTCATCAATCCAGATCTTCGGGAGTTTATGATTCAAAACACAAGCACATTTGTGGTGACAGCACAGACGCATGTGCACTGCTGTGCTCCATTGTTCGTTGGGCACTTCTTGACTAAATGTTTCCACTGAACAATAGTCAAACAGAACACCACATCACCGTCGCTAATTTCTGCTTCTAATCAAAGGAAGCACGTGACGTGTGCAGTGTGTGTTCCCACCATGACCCGCATCACCACTCTTTAAAGTAGAAGCAGGGTGAGAGTGACGGTCTGAGCCATTAAACATCACACATCAAACATGGCACTGTGTATTAGGCACCGCCCTCGCCAGCAGCCTTTCAACGCCAGTTCTGACCCAGAATGAGACGCCAGAACAAACAGACAGTTTTTAAATCCTCTGTGTGGAGCTGGCTGCACTCTCCAAACTAACAGAAGAAAGACAGCGGCAGGCCTGTGTGTGGGCAAGGAGGTAAGAAACATTGGTCTGTTTGTGTGTTCCAGTGAAAGAGAAAGCCACAGAGGAAGAAAGCAACTTGTCAACACCAACTGCTCCTGACCTGATAGCAATATTGCGACATGAACCGTACAAGGAAATTGGCCAACAGGCTGGCTTCCCGTGTTTTTGAGTAGGAGCCAATCACACTCACACGATGGCATGTTTGAATAATCATGTCTTTGCAGGCAGGAGCTCTGAAGACAAGCACCAACTCAAGATCAATAAGACCTCCCACATGCCTGGAGGCTGAAACCATAAAAGGACAAAATGGGGGAGTGTGTATTGATTAGATGTTTATTGATATCGCAAAGCTGGAATTGTGAACAGTTACGATATCCGTGTCACCTGTTTTCTAGAAATAAACTTGCCATTTGCTCACATGTGAGCTCAGCAGTGGGGTTAATTGGACAAGAGCGTTCAACTGTGAGCCCACAGAGGGTGGAGTGAATGTAATTTCTCATTTTAATCAAAGACTACGGCAGGTGGTTTCACTGATTAGTTCCTCCTCCTCTCGAACTGACACCCTGCTAATAAGTGACATTGCCTGCTGTACTGAAGCTGACACAAAACCTTGCCAGCACATATCAACCCTGTGTGACACACGCGTAAAATCTCTGAAATCGTGAGTAATGCTGAGGTTGGATACTGATTCCTGGTTGCAGAAGGCAAAGCTTGGCTCCTAAACGTGTGACAAACTCACTGTCATCTCTCAAATGTGACCGTGTGACCTGTAGTACATGTTGAGGCACAAAAATGGCGCCACTCAAAACATTTTCAACAGCACTGACACATGAGGCAAGAGGAGGTGACTGATTAACCTGCTGTTTGACACAGATGGAGAGGAAGTTAACAGAGGGCAGTGTCACCACGAATTAACAGTTTAATTTCAGGTAGCAGTTTGATTAGTGTGTGTGTGTGTGTGTGTGTGTGTGTGTGTGTGTGTGTGTGTGTGTGTGTGTGAGAGAGAGAAATAAGTCACCAATTCCAGCTGCAAGACATGAAGCAATGTTTTACTGACTTTATTTTATGGTGTTTTAACTTCTCTTGACATCAAGTGCTGCAGTGTTTGTAGAGTTGCTGTACAAATAACCACATACTTTATGTCACATTTATCTTATGTGGCATAACTGCAGGATGTTGAGGTCTATTCGGGACTTGCAACAGTTTTGCATGCATTTGAATTCGTTTCAAAAGTCTTTCTGATATTATTAAAGCTACATGAGTGGTGTTCTAGTGATGGGAAATAATGGCCTACCTTGATCAGACTGCTGCGTCGAGGGATTGGTTTGATAGCTGAATCTGGACCCGTGCTCTCCCATGTCGGGGATTCGTTTTGGACCCTCTTGGCTGTGTCTGACACGCTGTAGTTTCCGTTTGTCACGGGCTCTCCTCGGTGCGTCTCCGGGTCCGTTCCGGCTCCCCCTGACGCAGCTTTCCAGCCAGCAACCGGTGGACCGACGGCGCTCGTGTTCTCTCCAAATTCAGCCATGGTGACACTTTTGAATGTCTCAGTTCTCGTGAAAGCAGCGGAGCTCCCGAGACGACAGCGTTGCACGCTGACACAGGCGCGCCATCGTGTGAAGTGAACGAACGGCGACCGCGCGCCAAGAAGCACAGGAAACTCTCTCTCTCTCTCTCTCTCTCTCTCTCTCACACACACACGCACTGAGGGGGGAGGAGACAGGGTGGGGAGCCAGCTGAGCGACGGCAGTGACCGACACACCTTCACCACCAGCACTCCTCCTCACATCTCCGCGACAGCTGGATGTGCGCTTGCGTTCAGGAAGATACCACGGCGCTCGTCTGCTCCTCCTCCTCCTCCTCCTTCTCCTCCTCCTCCTCCACGGTCTAAATCTAAATCCTCATCACATCGTGCCACATAATTATGTAAACCATGATAATTATTACATTTTGACCTACTCCTGATGTCGCTGCTTCCTCTTACTGTTTCGCAGCCAAGACTTTCATCCGCAGCCACTGGTTTCTGAGTTCGGGACCACCAACCGAATGAAGTCATCATCTGTCACCGTGAGATGGGTGGAGGGGGTGCGTGGATTTGCTTTCCCGTCCCTCCAATAACGAACCACACACGTACGTTGTTGTTGTTGTTGTTGTTGTTGTTGTTGTTGTTTTTTTTAGGTTACTTTCTAACAAGAGAACTGTACCTTATGGCTTTATCAGTGGTTGATAAACAACTCAACATTTTAGGCTATACTGTATATCAGTTATTGCTTATTACTGGGAAGAACTTTTAAGATGACAGGTTGTGAATAACCCTTTTGACTGGTTACCTTGTTTGACCGACCTGTTACAACAAACCGTTAACAAATCAGTCTAACTGTACACCTGCATACCAAGTGAGCGGCCTCGTACTCGCCGGCACTTCAGTTGTAGCACAACTTGATTGTACTCCTCGGTGTACCGTGACTTTCTTCTGCCCTCTCCATGTCAGGTTACCTGTGCGCTTCGTTACGGTCCTAAATAAACTACATTACCCAGGGAGCACCGCGCGACGCTCACCTGATTCCGTTCTCGCGCGCCCGCCGTGCGCGTGACGTCACATTAACCTTGTAATAAAGATGTCATCAAAAATAATGTCAATAATGTTGACCTGGCTCCAAACGGCTACGAAGAAAAGGCGAACAAGTCAGATGACGACGAAACAAAGCTTCAAAAGTTAAACTCAAACTCAGCCAGGCCGGGAGCAGGAAGCTAATGTTAGCAACATTAGCATCAGCAAAAAAAAAAACTGTTTAACCCCAAAACATACTCATCATGAATAATCGTGTCTGTTCTCTCAGAAATGTCGAGTATGCTACTTACTGAAATAATGCCCCCATAACTGCATGAATTTAATTTGACACTTAACTCTGGTCTGCCACTTCCTGCATGAGTTCCTTTCAAAAGCCCTTGTTTCAAATTAAAAGTCCGCTTGGCCCTTCATTTACAGGTTTTGACGAAGTCTTCTTACTCTAATAATTGAAATGGTTGTTCCATTAATTAAATAAAGAATGTCAGAATATAATACTGAATAATTTATTCACTGATACCTGGCCAGCCACTAAGCAGCCTAACATGAATAAATGGAGTTCACTTCAAGCACGGCCTGAATAACATTAATTGATTAACATTTGTCTAACTGCAGACTGATGATTAAAACTCTTTATCAATAGCTTCTTGAGATTTAGTAAATGAGTGATTAACCATTTATAAAGCCATTTGTTAAAACTTGTTAAAAAAAAAAAAAGGCTTTTTGATTTCACATTTAAGATTTCTTTCTTCACATCACAAGATGGGACATGCCAGCTGTGATGCTTAAAATGTACAGACGCAATGTAGCCTATTTGTGCATGTTGATAATACTTTTGTTTCATCTGACAAAATAGCATTTCACAGATGTTGCTGCCAGCGATATATTGGGGTGTATTGACATGTTTAGAAATCAATGTAGAAATCATGTATGCGCCATCCTGCTTCATGTCATGATAAAGTGACCTGTTGTGTTATCTTCACAATTTACATTTAGACTTTTGAGACAGTTCCTTACTGAACACACAGGCCAATGTACTGCCTTTCTAAAATTAAATAAAAGTCAAGATCATGGATCTTTCTTGAGAAATTAAGGGGGAAATTATTGTGATGCAGTGCCTATAAGGGTGAATACCATGTTAGCTTCCTCAGTGGTAAATACCCCCACCCCACTGAAATACAATTACAGGAAGGAGGCCTATATACATTTCTCAGTATGAAAGTACGCACAAAGGAAGGTATCCAGGTCAAATAGATAGACTAGTGTCCACATTCCCTTGGCTGCAGTGTTTGTGGCTCTGCAGGACAAACAACATGCTCTAAAAAGCTGAACCGACTTTAATTGTTGACGCAATATTGCACAAATCAAGGTCAGCGCAACATTAACTGACACAAAACCAGTGTGTTGTGTGATTCATGTGTGGAAATTTCTCAACATTTTCTGTGTAATTGCCCCATAATAAAAGACAGTATTAGGGGAACCTTATCTGAAGAGACAGGTGAGTCTTCCATTTCATTATCAGTGCTGCATTAACATAATGGAATGACTGCAGTAAAAGCTGTGCAGTCTCGTCGCTGAGGCAGAACTTCTGGATTTCTGTACTGAGTAAATGAAGGTGTCACACTATAATTAAATGTTGGAAGAGATGTCTGTGCTTTTGACAGTTCAGTTTGGTCATTTTCATTAAAGGGAAGTGATCATCTAGTCATCCAGGAGGCTCTATCTGGAGGACATTTATACATTAGCTGAAGGAGGCCTGTGGGGATGAGATAGAAGCGCATGCAAAGCTAGAACAGTCGGTCTTTTTTCTTTTTTTGCCGGTCACAATAATAATGTGATTCTTTTTTTTTTTTTGAGAACAGCACAAAGCTGGGGATGAAATCAGACTGAATTCCAAGGTTGTGGTTGGTGAGATGCTGGAGATGTCCAAGTATGCCATCCACTTCAAACTGAACACACATTACCACTAGGTAAGGTGGGTAATAGTGCAGCAGCTGAATTCAGATTTCAGGTGAATTATGTTCAAACCCACAAGTGCTGACTGCAGAGAACATCAAGCAATACGGACATAAACAAGACCAGGCAGCTCCACTCACCAGCCATCTGAAGTTACTGGGTTGAGTATCTCAACCTACACCATTCGGGTTTTAATGCCAACACCCTTTTTCGCAAAGGCTTTGGTTAAACTGAGTCATTCATGCAAATATTCAGTGGTGATTTGTGGCATCCTGTGTTATAACGTAGGGCCTGTACGCCAAGAACAACATGAATCCTATCCTGAATCTCAGCATTTCATAATTCAACCATGAATCTGTTTGTGATGACAGAAAATCATTGTCATACCCCTGACCAGACCTCAATGAAGGATGGTGAGGCAGGTATTTGGCATCACACTGCACCCAGAAGACATGGATGGTTTGTTATCTTACTCACACAAACTTTCTTACTCTCGCTTTTCTGTTAACTGTATCAAAACTTTCAGACTTTAAACTACACAGAAATATCTAACATCAGTGTTTCCTTTCCAAATTAAACACACCGTTCAGCTGCATTAATATACATGATAAAATGTATTAGTTTACAGTCTGTTGCTTAGAATTGCACACACTGTTTTTCAGTAAAGCTGTAGTGTGCACAGACATTCAACACTGTTGTGGCCTCAAAAAGAACATGACACCACAGTCAAAAACGTATTGGCCTTTGCTGCCATCTGGTGTTTGATTTCAGAACACACTTCTGGTTTGAGCCAAGCGTTGTCTGCTACTCCTGCCCTGTATAATTGAGTTTGATGCTTTTAATGTTAACTATTAAAATGTATATACTTTTACCAGACAGCATGGCATTGTCAGTTTTTGCAAACAAATGGGAATATGAGGTTGAAATGATGTTCAACCCAAACATGATCACAATCTGAAAATCAATTAAAGGGCTGCTGGAAATGCCAAGGACACAATCCAGTTGTTGTGACATTATGTTGACTTTATCAAATAGTACATTTTAAACCACCATCCACTCTAAAATACAACTGTAAAGTGCCCCTTAGTGCAAATACCACTATCAGCTTGTGTCATTATGCAATGCTAACAGTTACCAGTAGATAATAGCTTTAAAACACGTCCTGTTAGTGCCTCTCTTTTCAAATATATTCTCCAAATGCACAGAGTGAATCTTCCTTTTGAAGCATTTAACAGAAGTGAATAGTTTACTGTATATTAGGAATTGTCCTGAGACACCATCGGTGTCAGTTATTGCTATAACTAACACCAACCAAGGTATAATCTGGACATTACTCCATTAACAGAGACCATATCGGCTATAATCTCAGGCTTTGATAGAAAAAAAAAATATGACATCTATTATTCCTTCTTTAAATTTGGTAAACACATGTTGAAAAAACTATAGTGAAGGTGGTGGTGTTGGCTGAACACCTGATGTGGTGTCAACATTTAAACACTGGAACCCAAAGCCCTTCCAACCACTTGTTTTGGTTCAGGATTAACAAAAGGATGGATGATTGGATGATTTTTTTTTTTTTCTAAATATGAAAGTATCAAAAACAAAGACAAATGAATATATTAAATATTAAATCAAATGCCAGCATTAACAAATCGCTGAATGAGTAAGTAAATAATATTAACAAAGCTTAATTTACATAATTAATGCATCCACAAACTCGGTGTTTCCATCCTTTTTAAGTAGCAAAACATAAGGGTTTTGCTAAAGTCACAATAAAAACATTTAGTAAACGTAAAAACACATGAAATATTAAACAAATAAATTGAAATAACAGGTGGAATTAAAGGATTATTTTCACTTACAGAGCCTCTCTGTTTTTGTGTTTGGAGGGAAAGAGGCTCTGCAAGCCAAAGGGGCGGGGTTATATAGTGTCCTGGGAGTGCCCATGAAATTGACACACCCAGGACGTGGCACTTAGATGTGAGGATGTCAGGTGTAGTTAGGTCTCATCAAACTTGTGATTTAACACATATATTTCTTTGGCCCATACAATAGTTGAGTACATTAACAGTAGTTTAATAATGAAATCAGACGATGCTAATTCTTAGTCGTCCAGCTGGCAGAGGCATGCCACCCCACGGTTAATCCAGAGTTTCTGTGGCTCGTTAGAGGGCAGCTCTATGGACAGGACATAGTTGGTAGAATGCCCAGTGGTGGACAATGTCCCTCGACGGGCGCTGGTTTTGTAAACAGGACAAACATAGATGTTTTCATGTTTAAACTTGGCCATTTCTCCTGGTTTGAGCTTGATGATGGGCAAAGAGTCGAAGAGAATCTTTGGGAGAGACTCTCCGATGACCATGTTCTGCCTGTCCCAGCGCGCACCCTCCATGAAAAGACCCTGAACATAAACTCCATCCTCCGGCTTGGCATCCATGTGGGTCTCCTCTCTGGTTACCTGGAATACAAATAAGAGTATGAGTATAATACATCCCTTAAATATCACAACTGAATATGACCAAAGACACTGAGGGAGGGTAGAAATTGAATTACATACTTCAAATTCAAAACCAATGTAGTCGATGGGGATGGTATACTTCCTGGCAAAATTCTGAGACACTCCAGTAAGAAACGACTGAGTGAAGTAAAACCCAGAGAGCCAGAAGACTGTAGGTGGACCGTTATCTATCCAACTCTGTGAAGACCGACATCCAGGCATATTAATAGGTATTAGTATATTAGAATGCAATGGTATTTATATGACTAGCAAAGCATTAGTTTATTATTATTATGTCAATGTTGTTCTTTTTTTTTTGCTAACACATACTGAATGCGAGTTTAATTATTGAATATTCAAATAATAACTTATCAAACAAATTATACATATAAACTATTAGACTTCCAACTATTTAGTATGTGGTAAATTAATCTTGGCAGTCATATGAGCAGAAATATGTGTCACCAGAAATTGAATTTTAATCCTTTGTATTTGACTGGCTGAACTTAAATGTTTTCATTAAAAAAATACTTCTGAATAAGATAATTTGATTTTCTACAACGTAATTGAAATTCAGTTTCAAACGTGAACCTGAATGTTTCAGCGGTGCTGCCGATCAAAACAGAGACAGACGAGAGGAATTTGCATTCAGGGCGACACTAAGTGCTGATAGTCTGAACGAGTTTCAGCTTTGGACCGCCTACGGTTTGGGCCCCAGTATAGTCACTATTTGTGTCCGTGTTAAAATCCAGGAAGTAACTCAATTGAGCGCAGTTGAATGGCATTCTGGGAAAAAGCAGTTTTTCCAACTTTTGAACAAATGGGCTACCAGAGCCGCACCGTTTGGCTGATTTGCCTCAAATCATATATTCTGGTTATAGAACATACACTGTGTGATCCTAGCAAAAATGGTGGGGTTTCAGCAAGGCTACAAGTAGATATTAAAAAAAAAAAAAAAAAAAAAAAAAAAAAACGTTTGAGGGCGCCCCCTGCTGATGTATATACACCCAAATATTTATATTAAATCAAAAACTCAGTCTTGACAAGTGTGTCCAATCGCAATTTGGAGTTCATCTTTAGAAGATCAAATGTTTTTTCCAAAAATGTCACTGAGCTATCAATTTCAAACATCATATCCCTTGTACATAATTCACAAAAGGTAAAATGTTTGTGATAATTCCAAAGAATTGTTTGAAACCATATTTGTCACTGAGCGAAATCTAGAAAAGGAGTTTCAGGGATCACTATCCCGATCACATATATATTTCACCTTTGCACGGCCTACGGTTTAGGCTCCCCAACCGTTTCCTTGGACAGAAAAATTATACTAATAATGATAAAAAAAATTCCCCTCGGGGATTAACAAAGTAACTACCTAACCTAATAATAATTAAAAAAAAATTCAACCAAAAACAATAGGGTTCCACCATCGTTGGTGCTTCGGAAACCTAATGATTCAAGTTCAGTTTCTAGTGATATATATGTTTTAGCTGGGGACCGACACTAAACATAATTCTTACTTGTAGGAACTGTAGCCTGGTTAATAGATCAGTCACATAGCTCCCCATTGGTTTGAGAGAGGGGTATGACTTGGCTGCCCACAAAGCAGGCACCTTGCCCACCAGCATGCTGTTGAAGACGTTCTCAAGTTCAGACGACATAACAATCTGGCCCTTCAAAGCTTTGCGCATGTTTACCAAACTGACATGCACCACATCTGTAAGTCTGACAAGAGGGGAGACCGGAGTGACCAAGAGTTAATTGTGAAAGGATCTTAAGAGTGTGTTCTGCACAAACAGGTCAATCAACATCTTTTCCAGCCAGATGTGATTGAATGGCGTCACAAGTTGTTACTACCTGTTAAAGCGGATGATTTCCTGCCTCAAAACAGTATTCATGGACTCTTCATACATGACTGGGTATTTTACTATCACCATTTGTATGTCAAAGATAGCTGGCAGCTTAGACAAGATTTCCTCTGCAAGCTCGTCCACCACCTCCTGCAACACAAACATGACAGAACAAGGCTTGATGTAAGATACAAGACAACAGGTTTGCATAGGATGTTTCTTCAGGGGTGTAAAAAAATATAAAATGAAAGTTTAGACACCAGGCAATGCAAACCTGAGGAGACTTAGCCCCACCGCCTAACTGCCTGGGCAGAGTCAGCAGAATTCCATCCAGGAGTTGATTGGTCTCTTGATTATCTTTGGTGATATCAGCGTTGCTATTAAGCCCGAATACACAGGGATCGGCACAAATTGGGAGGCTTCGAATGTACTTCACATACGTCTAGAAGAAAGAAAGATATGATGGTAATAAAATTACTACATAACACTACTCTTCAACACTGCACCCTCAAGGCCAAAGACGTTCTAGGTTTCCAGACACTAATACACTCTGTGATTAAAACATTTAATCCTCCTCTGGATACACAGCGAAATCAGCTGCGGTTCCGTTCTTTAAAAAAATGCAAGGCTGCATTTACTTACAGCCGCTTCATGTAATATTAGTACGAACAATTATGGATATTTCTCTCTGTCACATCACTGTGGCTTTAATTAGAAATAGACCAGAGCTCTGACAGTACCTTATAGGGGCCTTGAGCTGGAACATAGTACAGATCTTCCTCACACAGGTGGTAGCACTCTTGCTCTATGAGCTCCCAACTGTAAAAGATGGACAGGAGCGATAACAGCAGACGTCTGTCTTTGTCATCTGTCACCCTGCCACCGTAGTTGCACTCACCTGACAGGAGAAAAAAAGCAGAGATCATTCAAACCAGAAAAATGGAAACACAAGGACATGTTTTTTGAGAGGTTTTGTAAAGTTTGAGCCATATTACTGTATACACATTTTATTATGCCAAGAGAAACGGGGAAGTGACTTGTGATCAAAAATACACCTGTCCTTAAATTTGGGATACATCAGCCTGTGATTCAAAGATGACCTAAGTACGTCCTCAGAATATCGTCCTACTGCCCACTTAATTGGTTTAAATTGATTCACTGCTGAGTAAACAGCTGTGAAACTCCCACCTGTAAGGTATGTGAGGGCCTCTAGTGGAACCTCATCATACTCATCTAGGAACATCTGGATCTGCCTCATACTGATTCTCAGGTCAGACTCATTAAACTCATAAGGAATATTCCAACCTGGAGAAAGGAGGTAGAAACCAGAGTTTAAAAAATTAAAAAAAACATGTTCAATCACACAACGATCAAATGGCAAATAAGCAACACAGTTGTTGTATCTCTCACCCAAAGGTCCAAAGTTCCTCCTCTCCTGCACCAGAGCATGGAAGAAGGTGAGACCAAAAAGGAGCTTCTGCCAAATGGCCTGTTTCTTGGAGCTGTTGAAGAAGTCAGGGTCAGAGATGGGGTGACTCAGGTAGGAGCGCAGCAGGTTGGCTCTTATTCCTTTGGGAGGCTCATTGGTCATCTTTAGCCCATTCTGCAAGATACTAACTGGGAATTTATCAGATGGGTAACTGGTTAACCACAACCTAAGGAGAAGAGGACAAATACATATTATTCTTTTTTAATCATGTTATTGATGCAAAAGGCATATTTTCTGTTAATATTACTGAATAGAATGTGTTACCTAAAGCTAGGGTGTGTGATCTCTGGGACGATGGTTTCTTCACAGATCCTCTCCAAAGCGGGCATCCAGCTGGTGGCCAAGTGGCAGTTCTGCAGGACCACCCAAGTGCCCTCCTTGATGGCTTTTTCAATCATCTGAGCTGCTATAGGTCCCTGTCCTTGACCAAGGGAAATGGTTTGGATCTTACTGCCCCCCATTTCTAGGTCATCAGCAAATTTTAGCAGACCTGAAGGAGCAATGGTGAACTATATTAAAAGTCTTTCAGCATCCAAAATTAAAATCAAGGGTAGTTGTTCACCTACTCTATTGTATATTATCAATTTATCTACGTGGTGTGGAGCTATAGTGGGTTAATACATAAAAGAAACGTGTATGTGATCAATTAATCACCTGCAGTTGGGTCAGATCCTGGTGACAACACAAAGATGAGGGGAGAGCAGCAGTTTGAGTCTTTGTAGCTCCCTGCTAAGTCAAAGGTAGGTGGTTCAATGTAAACTTGTCCCATGTTATCCACTATGAAATCCTGCACTGCTGGAACCAGTTTATCAGGCCTGAAGCACCTGATCACGACCATTCGATCCAGTCCCACCAACTTACACCACTGGTCAGGCAGCTGGTCCTCATGGGGCTTTCCTGAGTCATAAAGCTTCTTCCATTTGGAGATGTTGTCTTGGATATGTTTAAGCAGCCCATCCAGGTTTGGAAGTTTGGAAGCCCTGACAATCTCAGACCAACATTTGTCAGACAGCCACTCTGGAGCAGGGTTAGGATAAGGGTTGTCCAAAGCGAGGCCACCAGTTAGGAGGAAACGCCAGACTTGATCATCAACTTGGCCCTTACCCTGCATGATGCCGACAGTGAGCAGAAGGGAGAAGAGCAGCTTATCCTTCTCAAAAAGCGAGCGGCAGACATTGTTGTAGATGGTGAGGGTAAAGTGCTCAACAATGTTGTTGATTCTATCAGCCACATCCTCACTCTGTACACTCTCTGCGATGGAATAAAGGTATAGGTTGATGAACCAGGTCAGGGAGTACTGGTACATAGGCTCGATGTTGGCCATTTCTGAGATACAGAAAAACAAGATGGAGGAGTGCTCAGCCACAGGTCGGTAGCCCATGCGAGTGTCATCAATCTCTTTCTCAGTAACACTGGCAATTTTTTGCTTCTCAGATATCTCCTCAGACAGTATTTTGGAGGATGACAAGACCTTAATAGCGGTCTCATCCTCCAGGATGTTCCCCTCCGAAGAGGACAGCACTTCTAAGATCTTATCCTCAATTTCCTTCAGTTGCTTGTTGTTGGCAGCACTCTCCAGAATGAGTTGGTTCTTTTTCTCCTCTAGGTCAGGCTTCTCTTTGGCTGCTACAAGCCCTAAAAGCTGGTCCTGTAAGCCTTGTGGAGTGATCATGAAGTTCAGCAGACAGACTTTCACAGCCACGTTAGGAAGGTAATGAGGGTTCCTCAGTCCAGTTGTCATGTAGAACAAAAAGTCTTTAGAGTATTCCACGATATTCTCACCTATTTTCATGTACTCTACACCCTGCTGTTTGAAGGTCTGTTTCAGCAACACAGGCTCGAGTACTGGATCCAGATCCTCGCCAACATTTTCCAAAAGAACGGGAGTCCCAAACTGGATGCAGTTTTCTAAGATTCTCACATAGTTTCCATCTGACAGTTTGATTACAGCAAGTTTGTTAGCCTTCTCCATGTTCTTGATCCACTTGTTGGCTTGACCTTGAGGATCAATCATTAGGGGCCACCGGCGGGAGTTAAACACAATGATGCCATTGTCTGTGGAGAAGGAGTCCACTGGCAGTCCAGCAATCTGCCATGCCCTGATGGCCACCTGGTTACCCAGAATGTTACTGAGGTTGAAGTCCTCGGAGGAGGGGATTTCCTTCTGTTGGCACAGGATGTGCCACTGTTCCTGCAACTCTGTACGGTAATCTACTGTAAACGCCCCAAGGTACGACACAGTTCCAGAGGACAGGAGAATGTCACCTGTCAGATTAGTGTATCTGTAGAAGGGGAATATAGTGCCACTCTGATTAATATCAAACATCAGGCCCAGCAGATCACAAATCATAATAGTGGAAATTGATATATAGTACATTTATATTTTGATATACCTAATTTCTAGTTGCCTTGCAGCTTCAGTCCACCTATCCTTCTCCCCACCCAGTCCTCCTATCAGCTTCTCCGCCCTGATCAGCTTCTGACAGCACAGTTCAATGTTGTCCTCCAAGTCTTTCTTCTTGTTAATCATGGCCGCCAAGTCATCGTTCAGACTCTGCAGTCGGTCCACAACTTTTTTCAGCTCAGCTCTTTTCACAGCCAACATTTCCATCTGTACACCCAGCTCATCCTCAGCCAACTTCAGTCTCTCTTTCTTGGGGGCTACAACCTTGGCTACACGCTCATACACCTCCAATGCCCGCACCCATTTACAGAGGCCCTCACAAGCCGAGGACACATTTTTGATAATAAAGGGCTGGAAGTCAGGGTTTTCAATAAACTTATCTCGGATTTTCTTGATGTATGGGGCAGGAATATTGTCTTTGTCGTAGGCTTTGAGACTTTCCAAAAACCTCAGGTCTCCAAGGAGCTTCTTAGAGGGCCCCCAGAAGTCCTCAATCATCTTACCTGCAACATATTTATTGTAAATAGTAATACTGTCTAGTGAGCTGAATATTTGTATATTTAAAAAAATGCTGTAAATCTTTGCCACTGGGAATGATGTTACATAAAGATCACTCTTCCAAAGTTGTGATCTTACCTGACCCACTAGGATCAGGCTTTCTCTCAGGTTTGATGCCCTTCATGATACAGATGGACTCCATCACCAGTTTGACGAGTCCTGGTGGGTTCTGCATGGACTTAATTACTGTAATGTCTGCAGGTTTCAATGTGTCAAGGGCTGACAGGGCTGCCTCCAAAGCAGGCATTGCTTCGGCCAGGTCTCCCTCACACTCATCCTGAAAGACAACCGTTATTGCTAAATATGAAAATGGTTACAAACCAAACTACTGCAAATATCTGCTGTATGGCTGTTAACTTCATGAAAACAATTGCTCTAAAAACTACATGAAGTATACAAATTTCTGCACTGGTAAAATGCATCTTTGCTCCTGAAATACATGTATACCTTAATGGCTTGGGCTGCAGCTGCTGCTTCATTCGCCACTTTCTCATCAGCAGATACAAGTTCTTTCTTAGCATCCACCTCCACTGTTTCCTTCTCTATCTTAACCATCATCTCATCTGTCTCAGCTGAGGTCTGGATGAGCTCTGGCTGCAAGGCCGTCAGCTCCAGCTGCATGACTGATACCTGTAAAACACAACACAACAATATGAAGTAATCTGAAAAATATCAATATCGTTCATTCACACTTGAAGGGCTTGACGGGGGTACATCACCTGAGATGCAGCAAACTCCAGTTTCTGTAGACCAATAATATAGCGGTTCTTAGCAGTATTCACTTCATTCCTCTTAGTTGTCAGCAGAGTCTTGAAGGTAAGGATGAGTTCAAGGTAGGAGGTGGGTGTGACGTAGTTGTGTCTCCTTAATCTGGAGAAGTACCTTTGAGACATATCTCTGACACTTGTCTGGAAGGTCTTGCACATTTCCACCACCCTTAGACACAGAAATAAACACAATGTCAGCAAATTACATGCAAATCAAGTTCATGCCCACTGTTGAGCAGGTGGAAAATCACTGGGTTTTTTTTGCATAGTTTTTCATTCTCTTACTCCAGTCTGATGCCACTCTCCATCTCCACATCTTCTAGGAACTTGTGGGCCACCATTTCCAGAGCATCATCCGGCCATGCATGAAACCAGTCGATTGTGCAGCAGTTGATAAGGGAGGGGAACATCCTGAGACGGTTCCTAAATGCATCACCGATGGGACTCATTGCTGTTGAATACAATATTTTGAAGTTACTACTACTTAGTCAAATCTCAATCAAAAAAGAGCATGTGAAGGTGCCTACCTAGCACGATGTGAAGGTTGGCCATCACACGGTCAATGAAGAAGTTATACATTGAGAGCGGAGTAGCATCAATCTTTTTGCCTTCAATCCGCGCAATTCCCTGCACTTTCTCAATGATGTCAGCACGTTCATCAGCAGCAAAGATGTTGGGCACATCACCCGTGTTAAGCAGCATGTTGATGTCCTCCAGCATGGCCTCGTCCTTGATTTGGCTGTCATTGAACAGAAACACAAGAATCTTTCCTTCGATGCCTGCTTTAAGCATTATCCTCTTCAGGTCATCGCGCCAGTCCGACATGCTGTAGTTCTTGGTCAGCTCAATCTGGAAGAGGACGTAATCACTGATGAAGGTGGCCAGTTTAGTGGTGCTTTGGCGGCCTGAGCCACCAATACCAACAAGTAGAAGGTGGCCATTGTCTTGTTTCAGCACACGGCAGATGCGGGAAATGTGCTCAATAGCAAACTTGAACATCACGAGGGACATGGGTGCTTTGCTGCAGTTGTTGTGCTCATCCAGGTAGAACTCCATCACTTCTTGCAAGGCATGTAAGTTGGTGATTTCATCGTAAACCCTAGTGTCAGAATCAGGCTTGAGATAATCACCAAAGAACAAGCTACGGATGTTGTCATCCACTACCTTGCCATCTGGGCTGAGGTGGCTCAGGACCTACACAAAAATGAGAATTCTTTATTTAGATTTAGATTTACATCAAAATAACACTACACCACACAAAGCAGTAGCTTCACCAAGTATTTCTGTGTATTATTTATCTATAATTTATGAGATGAAAAACTGTTCTTCTACCTTTACTGAAATAATTTTTGAGTGTGGTTGTGCATTAATCAAACCTTTTCCAAACTCAGCTTAAAGAAGTTTGAGGTTTTCTCTTTGACGATGGTAAGAAATGTCTCCTTGTCTCCGCTGTCAATGAGTCGGTCGGAGAAAACACGGTAGATCTCATGAATCCACAGGCGGATCAGTTTATCTCCATCCTGGCATAAAACATACAAAATCATATATAAAGAAGAGATGCAATTAGAGTAATTTATCCAAACATTTCACAATGGTTTCCACTCTCACCTGCATGTGTGTGTGTGGTGCCAGGAGAACACCTCGTATCACTCGAGCGAAGTCTCGTAGGTTAAAGATGTAGTGGGACTTAGATGGGGTGGGTAGGAAGCTGTCCATAGTGTCCTTATAGACAGCCATGGTGGCCTGTACCATGATCTTGCCTTGTCTAGGACAAAAGAAAATAAATTTTCAGGACAAAGGTCATTTGGTGCTCTCTTCTGCTTTACAATATTCATAAGACAAATTCAAACTGCAAGCTGTGATATGCGGCCCCTCGCACGCTGCACGTCGGGGATCCAGCGGGTCGGGGCCGCCGGCTCCCCAACGTGCAGCACACGAGGGTCTGCATATTCCCGTTTGCAGTTTTAATTTTTTTCTTGATCTCGTTCCTTATTCTTCTTAACACAAAATTGCCTTTTTTGGCAGCTTTAACATCTTCAAAAACTCATGAAAGTTGGTGCCTGACACAAGTTTTGTGATGTTTGGGGCATCGTTTGACCTTAAAACATCAACTTCCTGTGTCATGGCGAAACATCAAACTTAGCCGCATCGCCCTGGCTATCCCTATTGTCTTTGTCGTAGGCTATGAGACTTTCCAAAAACCTCAGGTCTCCAAGGAGCTTCTAAAGGTAAATGTAGCTGCTGGGGCATCTGTTTAGGGGGGCTAGCGAGCCATTAGGCCACGCCTATTCGCGATTCCACTAAAATACGCCATTTTCGCCGGGAGAGACGCGTGTACCAATTTTCATGAGTTTTTGAATTTTGTAAAGCCTCCAAAAATGCTGTTTTTTTTACAGAGGTGCTTGGGTCTTAATAATATGATTAACAAGTTACCTGTAGAAAGAGGGTTCAAACCCTTTGCTGAAGTGCCAGTCAACAATGGAGCTGAATATCTTCGTCAGTGTTTCGTCATCAAAGGAATCAATTGAGATGACATTCAAGTGACGAGTGAAACGGCCTATGAGACATTGTGTTAATCACAGTAAACATTATGATTGCTATTTTCTTCAATACAGATAAAAAAAAATCATCTCAACATACCTGTAATGTCATTCTTCCCACCACCAGGAGGCCCCATTGCAGATATAAAGATCACATCCACTATGTTCAACCTGGAGGTGTCTTTCAAGTCATACCAGTGGTGGTGGTCAATCAACTGCCTTAATAGCTCGATTGGGGGCTGGGCACCATAGATTTCCTTAGATGGCATGTTCAGGTCATCTGTGGAGGAGAGGTAATCAATATCACAGTGTGTAATATTCTTATTCAATAATACCAGTGAGTACTGCATGTGTGATCATCTTTACCAACATAGACAACACACTTCTTTCCCATAGGAGGCCCAAACACGCCCTTTCTTCTACGGTCCAGCTTTGCCATGATGATACCCTGGGTCTGATTTGCTGAGGTGCGGGCTGAGAAGTTGATACAGTTTGGTGTGTACTTCTCCTTAGGCAGCTTGACCAAGAAGCTTTTGTTGATGACAGATTTCCCAGTGCCAGTGGGTCCTACAAACAGCATGGGGATTTCATGTGCCAAGTAGGTGTGCAGGAAAAAAAGCTGACGTGCCGTATCCATGGTGGGAATGATGAGGTCGGACACCTGGCAGGGAAAAGTTTCAGGGAACATGGCAACCCACAGGGGTAACTTTTACAGCAGTAACCTGTGACAAAAACACTCACGTTGGCTCCATCAGGTATGACGTTCTCTTTATTTGTGATTGAATCAGTCCAGATGTTCCACTGTCCCTGTGCTTCCTTTTGGAAGTAGTAGTCATAGACAGTGCCTGCAAAACAGTAATGAAACATTGGAAATTAATGTTGAAAAGGCATATGTTTAATTAGTATAGTGACTGTACAGATAATTATTGAAGAAGTTTTGTGACCTCTCTCAGGGAAGATGTTGTTCTTTTTGAGTTTGATACTCTTGGGCCTGGGGTGCTCATCATTCATGCCAGCGATCAGAGTGCGGTAGAAGATATCAAACTTCTTACGACTGTCTCCAGTTATGGTCCCACCCAGAGACCATACAACTGCAAACAGGAAGAGACCCTGCAGCCACAGGGTTATCTGCTGGCTGGACATATTCTCTGGACCATTGATTCCTGAGATTTCATCTGGCAATGACAGGAATGTTAACACTTATTGAAGAATATGAATACATATCAATCAATCAAATATTAACTAGATGTCCGTCTTACTAACCCATCAAGCAGGTATAGAGCTTCATTAGACTATAGGCCAAATGGATGGGAGATGTCTGCACCACAAAGCGACACTCCCTATCTATGAAATCCAGACAGGGCTGAACCAGCCAATCAAAGAGGTCTATGATCTATTAGACAAAAAAAAATAATCAAACAAACAGATAGAAGAGATATGTCATATATGATATACTCAACAACATCTGTCTTAGGCTGTAGATCCATCCATTAAAACATGCATGTCTGTGATCTTACGAATTGTCTATGTTCAAGACTCAGGCTTTGAGGCAGTGTGTTCATATAGGAATCTCTTAGGGGAGACCAGCCCAGCTGATGAGGTTCCATGTAGATCATACCACACCTTTTGATAGAAATTTACATTCAAAACCGCAATAAATGTCAATATTTACATATTGTGTTTACATGCATGAGTGTTGCAGCTGCTTACCGACTGACAGTAGCCGGAGAGGCTTGTTCCAGGTCAGCAGGTTCGAAAATCAGACTCATCTTGGAACTCATCTGAATAATCTCCCCACTCATCAGACAGAGCTAGCAGAAGACAGAATAAACAAGACAGAAGATCCTTATTTAAAGATTGTTAATCACAGATAAATCTTTTACAGAAAAACGAATGCCCACAATAATTTTCATAAAATGTAGCCACATTAAAAAAAAAAAAAAACAGTACCTTCTTGTTGTCATCCAGCACTGTATTCATGTTCTCAATCCAGACAGCATCAATTGGCCCATCAAAGATGATCCACTGTCGGTCTTCTGAGGTGGAGATAGCCTGATCCCTGAAGGAGGTAGCTAGGACACCATCAGACCATTCGTGGCTGGCTGGATCAAAGCAGCCATACAGTTGGCCCATGGTGATAGCCTTGGGGTTGATGATGTGATAATTTACTGCAAACTCATCCATCAGCTTGGCTAAATAAAGAGAATTAGAGAGCATATGAAGTAACAAAAAGAAAATAAAAACTGAAAAGAAATCACATCAATGAAGTAAAGTTGTTCAGTCAGTGTCAATGGCTTGCTAGGGGCCAGTTGATAGGAAAAGCATGGTGGTAATAAAAACCTGCTGACAAGTAAATTGTACGGCTTGCACTACTAATACTAACCTTTGTAAAGGTCTCCCAGGGCAGCAGCAAGGACTTTGTAGGCAGAAGTCTTTCCTCCTAAAGGGTCTCCTACTATCATAAAGCCATGACGTACCAGCATCATCTCATACACCTACACACAAAGAAACAGATAACATCTTAAACACATTTATTATTTTTAAAGGTTACAATTCTTGTTGGTCTCAAGATTTAAAGAACAATCCTGTTCCTCAATACCTGGATGATTTTGCCAATGAACCATGGGACAGGCTGGAGGTTAAACATAGTGATGTTGTCATTGAGAGCCTTGAGAAGAAGGTCATAGTCTGGTTTTGGAAGGACAACTCCAGGAAACAAATCAGAGATAATACCCTGTGGGGAGCAGCAGGAGAATGGTAAGTTGACATGTCCTGACATGAATAAAGTAACTCAGGCTATATGTGGAGGTGGTACACAAGCTGACACCTGAAACAGTGGCACATCCTGCGCCAGAAACTTGGCCATGTTGACGTCCATGAGCGCCCTGAGCAACAGCACGCTCTCGTTCTCCTCAGGATACTTCAGCTTCAGATTCCCTGCTGCTGTCAGCACAGACTTCACAGCTCGCATACCGTAGTCATAGTGGTGCTGGGAAGACAGCTGCTCCGAGCACAAACGGTAGGTGGCCACAATCTTTTGGGCCAGACTGTCAGTAAAATTAAAATTGGAGGTTTAATTTGGTATATGAAACAACCAATTCTTTCCTATTAAACAATATTTTGTGCAAGACATTTTTCACTTATACCTGCGGGATTCAATGAAGCCCATGGAGTATAGTGAGATCTCTCCAATGAGACCATAGTCTGGCACCATCATGGCTACTGTACGGAAAAGAGCCTGCAAGAGAAGATTGGCAGACAAACAACTCCAGCATCTTACTGTCAACGGTATGTTTTATGGTTAACATGGTTTTATGGTTAACATTTATTAATTGTATATTCTTCATCAGAGTTTCACCTGTTCAGTGCAATATGACTATTGTACAGTCCCACAGTGATGTACCTTTAGGTTGTCAGGCAGCTCAGCCCTGCCAGCGTAACCAGGGTTCATGGTGATGAAGACAGAGCAGGTTGGGTTGAGGGAAAGCTCTGTCCCCTCAAACATGAAAGTCTTCAGATTCTTGGCAGTGGCCTGTTGTATGCAGAGGATCTGCTGGGCTACCACAGAAAGCACCTCCACCTGTGACACACACAAACATTATTAGAGTTATGAATAAATGTGCAAACATATTTCTATCTTAATTTGTATTCCAATAAACTGGACAAAATAATGCAGTTGCCTTCAGTAAACAATAGTTTGAGTCTGACTTAAGGCATTCAATGCAGCATGACTGAAAATAACATTCATCCTCAGCCACCATTATTATCTTCAACATCATGGCTTTTTGTTTATCAATGGAAAATAATTTAAATTTCACTCTCACACACATTTAGCACGCTCAAGATTTTTCCTTAAGTTGCAGATATTAGCTCTACACCATGTCTGCTGAAGAATAGCTTGGACACAAAGAGTAATCCGATGTGTATTTCTGCCTATTAAAACCTTTTGTGTAGATGTAATTCAATGCAAACTTTAGATGCACTCACTACCTGACACATTTTAGAATAAAAAAGATAAGACATTTCATGTTTACTGACATAAAAAAGTGCAACTTCATGCAGAACTTTAAAGTCCTACAAAAAAAATCAACTTGATTACATAAGGAAAATGGAGCTAGGGCAACTCAGAAATGGGCACAGTTACATAAACCTTTTCTTAACTTTAAGTAGCAATGTTTTATGAGTTCCAATCTGCCAATTAGTCTTTTTGTTAAGTGAGTTTAAAGAGGTTGACAGACATATACAGTTCACAAGTATAGTAATAGTCTAACGCACCTCAATCCGATTGAACTCATCGAAGCAGGCCCAAGCTCCAGACTGAGCCAGCCCTTTGAAGAACTTACTCATGGCCTTGTAGTCCAAACCATCAGAGCAATTGAACACCACACACTACAAACAAATAATAGCTTCACCGTCAGTATTAATGAAAAAAATAACACGAACAAAATGCAGATCAGTGTTGTCCTTAAAACAGTTTTTGTGCACCTGTTTAGCCAAAGCTTTGGCCAGATCTTTTGTGGTCTCAGTCTTTCCAGTTCCTGCAGGACCCTCAGGAGCTCCTCCTAAGTTCAACTTCAACGCCCCAATTAGAGTCCTAGAACACCACAAAGTCATTTGACAACATGATACTGTGAACAAACTTTAGATCTTGGACATTTAAATAAACATTACAAGTTCCAGCATTTTACAATCTATTTTTTATGGCTCTTTAATGATAGCAAAAACTAAACGGGACTGAATGAACAGAAAGTTACCTGTAGCAGCGATCAGTGAGTGGTGTGATGACCAGACGGTGGGAATTGCCCAGATATTCATAGCCATATTTCAAACAGGAGGTAATCATGCGCAGCATCACGTCTCCATCCTCCCAGAAGTAACGCAGCTGAGAAATCCACGCAAAGTCATTCAGTGAGGAGATGCGGTTCTCCGCCAGGTTTGTCACAACATCTCGAGCTGGGGGGAGGGGAGGGCACGAGATTTAGTGTGTGTTGAATCAAGAAAGCACATTTCATATCTTTAAAATATTGGAGAATTTTGGGATTCACGTATTACCATGAACATCTATCACAGTAAGAGCACCGAGGGTCATCCTTGCCCCTCCTGACAGCTTCCCACGCACCAGCTCCACAATGTCAGCGATCTGGGCATTACTCTTCTCCACATAGGCCTTTAAATAATAAAATCACTACACATCAGACTACATGGTAATAAGTATTTAACATTGGATTATCTTGGAAGTTGACTTTTTTCTGTAGAAGTTATGAAGTATATCTAAAGACTGACAGGCAGAGAGTTGGTCTGGATTGCTGCAGACACTTCGCTGGTCCAAAAGATAGAGGAGGCACAAATAACAACTTGGCCAGGCCACTGCAACACCCACTTCTTCCGGGGCACCTACAGGCAAAAAGAAATTAAAATATTACATTGGAGAGATTTTAGCAGTACGCAAACCCTTCAGATACACTGCATCTGAATCAAGATAAATAGGGGTGATGTAGATTTTAAACTAAAATTATTTCACCACCTTTCACTCCCCCTTAATTACAAAACTAGATCACAGTATGAGCCAAGACTTGCCTACACATCAACTGTCAGTCAGCCTAAACTCATCAAAGATTCAAGAAAAAAGTAATATGCCCGAATACCTCTGCATACTGAATGACTCCTTGATGGATGACATGTCGAACACTCCAGAGCATCAGGTTCTCCACCTGCATCAGCCACTTCTCTACCATGCCCTACAAATAATAACGGTGCCAGCTCACAAGCATATGTCCACTGAGAAACTGCACAACAAAACTATAGCATTATAAAAAAAAAAGTATCATACAGATATGATATAATGCGAAAATAGATGAAACAACGACTGACATAATATACACAGACATTGTTCTATACCTTGGCTTGGGCTGGACAAATCTTTTCTATGAAGGGCACAGTCTCCTTTTCAGAGCTGATCATACCAGTGATCTCCATGTCCTCAGTGAACTCCAGTTTTGCAATGCCCTCAAAGCACTTCTTCAGGTGGGGTTGTACACACAGTGGATCTTTGGTCTGTGACAGAATTTCCAGCAACTCGTCGTTGGACAGGAAGAAGAATCTGGAAATATGAAGATGAAGAGAACGGAGAAGCTGAAAAAAACACCTGACAAGACCCTTAAAAATAATGTTAATATAAGTGTGTCCTGTGTCATTTGTGTGTTTTGTAATGTCTGTGAAATTATTTGACTTGTTCATCTATATTATAAGCAATAGATTTCTGGTGTACTGCGGACGTCTCGGTTGAGTTCTATTCTGTTGTGATATCAGCTGCCATAAGTACAGTTTTAGGGTCCCTGAGGAGTTCGTTGGCATGCAACCAGACAGACGTCAGAAACTAATACAAATGGGCTGTTAGGGCTATTAATCGCTGTCAAAACCTTGGGAAAAAGAGCCTCTTCTTTTCCAGGTAGGTATTGAGGCCTTTCTGGATGTCATCCAGGAACACATTGGACTCCTGCAGCCGTTCCAGCATGTTGGCCTGGCCAGTAGCCACCAGCACCCGTGTATCCTTCCCCTGGGCCAGTGTAATCACACAGAAGTCAAAGCAAAGTGTAATTACTTAAATTAAAACAGGAATCTGAGCGTCGTGAGGCTCTTACCGCCTCAGCAATGATATTCTTCCAGTAGCTGTCCACTATCGCAAACTTGCGGCCCTCCTCGGGCATCTGGGCAATGATGTCCTCTGAGCTGAAGATGGGTTCGAGGTAGAGCCACGTAAGTTGGCACTTCAACATAGAGTCGAGGATGTCCTGCATACTCAGCAGCTTGTCCTCCCATTGCTAAGAAGGAAAGTAATGGTGAGAATAACACAATTACAGTAACAACTAGCAATTGTTGCATTTCATAGTTTTAGTGCATAGTAGAATTCCTGATATATCATTAAGAAAACGATACAGCAGTCCAACAAAGACAAACATGGTACTCATGGAAATACAATATGCAAAATAGTAAAATTAGATAATACTCAAAACTGTAGTACCACAAGATAAATCATATAAAAGCAAGACAATAAAAACAAGTTTTGATCGCGTTAGTCTAAAATTTTTAAACAGGTTTTTTAGTTTTTTAAGTAATTTCATGGCTTCAAAAGAAGCTATATTTGTCTGAGGCTTTGTTTATCCAGATCAAGTCGTTTTGTCACCTCTTCTGGCACGAGATTAAGCTTGTATTTTACCAATCAAGACAATCTCTTAAACACAAATACAAAGCACACAAATGCAATCACTGAATTTTGTATGTTTTAACTTGGATTTAAAAATGTTTTTAGTGGAAACATTTTTAAAGAAAAATATTAAAATCCAAGTTAGAATGATTAAACTAATGTTATCCAAAGAAGCAGGAGTGACATGTGTAATCCATCTGCAGTTTGTATGATTAAACAGTTTTTGGATGCAAAATGACAGCACAACATGAATATCAGTGCCATTGCTCTTTTCTTTAAGAAAAACGATAAGATATTGAGGTAACTCTTTAAAAGCCAAGTTCAGCATGGGTACATCTACAATTCGTACTACTGACCTACACAGCAAAGTATCGCTGGCTTAAGTGAACCGAGTCTGACTGACATCACCGTGTCTCACCTTACATTCGGTCTCCATTGGCTTAATGAAAGGTGAACTTCGCATAGTCTGCGTCTTAATAATGTGGTCATCCAGAAGGACTTGGATGTCATCCACAGCTGAGATAATTTTGGTACCCTATGGGAAAATAGAAAGAGGACATAGTAATAGCAAGTTGTTGTCAATGTTCTACATGAAAATGTATAGACAGAACATAACATAAAGTCTGTGATTGTGTATGTGTTTGCCATACTGTATCTCTGTATTCAGTGAAATTTAACTGTAGGTCGGCCCATTCATTTTTCATCTTCTCCATTGATTTTTCCAGAGAGTACTCCTTACTGGCAACAGCTCCAATCTCTTCCAATCTAGTTCAAAGGTGAAATTAAAAAACATCATTTTTTTCACACAAACCATGAGTGTCTTCTAATTACAGTGCATGCTGTAAACATGACACACTGTATGTAAAGTGTCTCACTTATCAGAGAACTTGGAAAGATTGAGGTCCAGCATGTTCAGCAGTGAGCTGTCCACATCCGGTTTGACACTGAATCCCACAATACTGCTAATCTGCGTGCAGACAGAAACTGCCATCAATTATTCACATCAACTTCATGGATCACAGGCCATGCAGGACACTTGGTCCTTAAACTGAGACGAGATGTCATCTGATCCAATGAAGCAAGTCAATTCAATTCAGCTGACCTTCTCCCAGTGGCGATCTTTAATGCCAGGGTTACAGATGGTTGTCAGGACGGGCAGGTGCTGCTTGAACTGGTCTATGTTGCTTTTGAAGCTTTTGGCCACACGACCGGGGCTAGGAAGACTCGCGAAAGTCTTTGTCAGTTTATGTGTGGTTTTCCACATGATGTCCAGCTCATCAGAGATTTTCTCAGCATCCAAATGCAGGAAAGGACCTAAAAGTTAAATCATAAAGAAAGCTCAACCATTAGTTATAAAGTATGCCATTTACGGCTTTTAAAATGCAGTCACATGAAAAAATAAAAAGAGGAAAAGATGTAGTTTTCCCAATATGAGTTCCTTACCATTCATCCACACCGCTGACATGATCTGAAAATTCAGCGCTGTGTTCCAGAGCTGTTCATATGGCTGTTTATCAGCTATCAGAGTTTGCAGCATTGGGAACTGGCTCTGTTCCTTCTCCAACAAAGCCTGCTCGTTGTTGATATCCTGTGCAAATGACAGCAGAATAAGCATTTTCTGGCTGCCATCTGAAATATGACTTTCAGGATAAAGAGAGATTTCTGTTTTGTTTCAGTATCAAAACTATAGTTTTACTGAGTTTTCAAATGAAAAGGATTACCATGTTCACTTAAATCTTGCACTGTGATAGTGCAGTATCTCGTACCTCTAGTTCAGAGACAGCAGCCTCCAGGTTGGCATTAGTTTTAGACAGTTTTTCCACATTATTCTTCATCTCCTCTATGTTCATCACTTCCTTCTTCTTAAAGGCCTGTATCTCCTTGTCAACATCCTGCAGCTTCTGCTCAAGCACTGCGAGCCTGAGTGTCAAATACAGATACGCAACAGGTGTCTGATTCAGTTGATGGCTTTTATATTTAAGACAGAGGTGAGAGAACTTACAATGCCCATATATAAGGAATCATTTAATGTCTAAATTTGTAATCACTGCACACCTTTCTCTTTGAGACTACCAATTCTAATGTGAGAGACTGGGTGATGCCTGGGTGAAGGACAAACAAGTGGCAAACACCACCTTCAGCGGTGGCGGTTACTACTTGAGTGAGACCGTGACTGTGAACTGTTTATGGTGTAACCTTGTTTGGAGATGGTCCTCAGCCTCTTCTTTCATGACGGTCAAACGACTATTGCTGTCTTCAAGCTCAGTCCTTATCTGAATGGGCCACTGGAAAATACGGGAGTTCAGCTTCAAGTCATCGGCTGGAGGAGGCAAGAAAGAAAAAGAACCATTATCAATTCTGCTTTATTCTAAGATTGAGATGTATCATTATGTAGAGTAGGGGTTTCAAAAGGGTTTATCCAGTGAGCAAAACTGCAACTGTAGGTATAAAAATAACGGAATCTTAAAAAAGACATGACATCTATGCAACAGTAACATTTGTGAATACTATTTCTTAGGGCATACGTGGCAGAATGGCATAATCCAGGAGGAACCTGAGGCGGTAGGTTGCCTCATCAATCTCATCTATCAGCTTGTAAATGGTCACATCACTGCTTCTTTGAATGTACTGGTTGAGAGACACCAACTCCTCTATAGTTTCCGGGGTGCCTCTGACGGTCTCTTTAATCTCCTCATACTTTTGACAGATCCTGAGGGGGAAAAAAATTTGCTGATGGTTGACATTCTGTGTCCTCAAATTGAGTAAACATAAAAAAAATTAATAATGTGTCTCCTCTTACGCCATGTTTAGCTCACGGTTCTCCTCCATCTCAAACATGATGATCCTGTCCTTCAGTCTGCTAGCACGGTCACACAGGTCATTGTTCAGCTCGCCAACATACAGACAAAACATGGACAGGGGCACTGTCACACGGAGTAAGGCAAGCTCCGTCCACATGTGATTGATGCTTTCAATTTCCTGTAGATTGAAACACAGAGAGGACTTTTGTAAACCAACTAGACCATAAATTAAATTAAGAAGGGAATATATTTGAATTACTTTGGTAAATCCTTGTAATGAGTGCTTCTCTTTGAGGAACGCTGACATGTCCTGCTCTGCTGAATTGTCGAGTAGACTGCTGTATTTTTGATAGACATTCAAATACCTGAAGAAGAAGAGGTAGTGTTAGCATCTTCGTTACACTTGCTAGTACATCAGTATAATTGAATGATATAAAAACAATTCATGTCATTACTTTTTGGGTCCCACAGTGTTCTTGTGGAAAACATCCTTGGCTTTGTTGATTAGGTTTGTAACCAGTGATTCATCAGGTCTGACAGTGCGTAGGTACAAGTTGGTGATATCAGGATAGAGGTTACATTCCACCTGGCCAAACAAGCATGTCAGTCACGTACTATATTAATGCGCGTTACATTAAAGTATTCACCAGAGACAGCACCAGGTAATATAAAATATTTGTACCCTTGGGAACTTCTCAGCACTCTTGATGATTTCCATGAAGGCCCTGTAAATGACCTCCCAACATTCCTGGAAGCTAGGAATGAAGGCAATGTGAGGCTCATCCACTTGTAACTTAACCAGCAGCACCTGAGACTGGACATATCTGATCTCATCAAACCCCTCTCCAAAGTCATTGCCCTCCTAAAGAGAACAGAGCACAGGGAAGCTGATCTTGACAAACCACAGCACTATCAGAGGTGAATTTTGAAGAACAGCAGTATGTCTGAGTGCCCCACCACCACCTTGCATAATTTCAAAAGCCATTTTAAAAACTGTCCAAACCTCATGTATCATGAAGAATTGTAGCAAGTCCTGTAGTGAGTGTATGACCAGGCTTCGGAGCTGCAGTGACATGAGAGCAGCCACACAGTTGAAGAACTCCTGGATACCAACTGGAGTCACTTCTGTAGCGTTGGATATGAGGGGCAACCACAGGTCCTCATTTGTGAAAAAGAGGGATGCGCAGTCGGGCAGCCACCTTAAAGAAGAAGATGGTCCTGGTTAGTTAATTTCTTGCTATTTTGTTTGGTTTAATAATCAGATATTCCAAATGATAGTGTTGCAAGTCATGCAAATATTTCCCAGTGGGTATTTTAGGTCTCGAAGTAACAATTATTTTAAATGATCAATTTATCTGCTACTTATTTTCTTGATTAATCAATTAATGATTTGGTCTGCAAAACACAACGAAAATGTCCCTTAGCCCAAGGTGATTACATCAACAGTCAAAAGCCAGAAGAATTTTGTACCATTGTACCTATGTTCTTTCATTATAGTAAAGGAAAAGCAGCACATGTTGACATTTGAGAGGCTGGATTCATATTGTTTTTGGGTACTTTAAAAAAAAAAAAAAGCTGTAGATTCACTTTAACCAATCAATTAATAAACTAATCAATAACCAACATTCACTCAGAATTTTTCTGATTGTAGTCCCTGGTGTTATTAAATATATGCTTTATTTGTCCTTGGTGATTGTTGACATATACCCAACCCCATAGAGACACAGCATGTCTCCTGTATTCATTCTTAGTATGGCTGGCAAAGGAAATGGAGTCACAGCAGAAATAAAGTATCCAAGCAGGTAGAAATTTTGAACATAACAATAGACACAGCAGCTAATTTCTACAAATTACAGAAGCTCATATTTCATTTGTATAGACAGACATCCTAGAGCGCTACTACATGGTCCAACAGACAATACAAAAGAAGCACAATAATGGACGCCCTGGAATCCTATGGAGAGGTAGTGTAAACAATCCCCTGAAAAGCAGCCTGACATGTGTCTGACAAAGTGGACAAGGCAGAAACATGAGCCTGCACCTACAATGGGATTTGCTTGCTTGGTTGTGTACATACAGCAGACCTAAGCCAATGAAGACACACTGCAGTATAATGATTGAGTCTGGACGTCAGCCTATAGCCTCAACGACAGACAGTCTGTTTTAAGACAATCTGGCAAATTGGCAGTACTCACTTTTGAACCAGTTCGTCTCTTGTAGTTTGGCACTGTCTCTGGACAAACTCTTCAAACTCAGATGGTAGGAGGGGGAGGCTGGCAGAGAAAAGGTCCTCCAATTTGACAAATCTCAAGGATGAGAAGCTGGAACAAGATACAACGTGATGAGTTACAATTTTACACATGCTCTGTTTTTAAAAGTTACACTTTTAATTGGTTTTGTTAATCAAATAATACAAACTTGTACAGGCCTATTCCCATTCTGTCTCTTCTTGTTTCCTGTGTGCTCATTATGATAATTAAAACTTCAGTTTCTTTACTAAATACACCCCAATATACAAAATTTAATTTATCGTAACACAAAGCCATTTCAGACACTTCCTACTACCCAATGTGATCTGTGAAAATATACAGAAAATATAGTATAATCTGTCACTGAATGCACAGGACATATTACCTGTTTAGCCAGACATTCTGCAGTATGAACATGATGTAAGTGACAGCAAACAGATGTTTATTCTGCCACATTTGGGCCTCCCTGTAACTGATGGCCCAGGGCACCGGTGCTTGAATCACCCTCCTTGGAAAAGGCTTTGGGATGCTGAATATGGACAGTCGCTGACGCTCTGATGGGTCCATAAGAATGTAGTCCACTGGCCACATGGTCATATGTATGAAAGAGTCATAGTTATTTTTGTGTGTTCCAATATATAACCAAATATGCTAGCAGATATAAAGAAAAGATGAAGTGGAGTTGTGTGTTTATTTTGCTCAGAATGTCTATAAAATCAATGCTGGTGTATAAACACAATGCCTGGATAAGCAGTACTACCATTAAAGAATAACTGTCATTGTTTTATACCTATGCTCTTCCTAAGGCTGAAGTAGTAACCCCTTTTGATCTCCTCTTCCATGTTAGCCCTCAACATCTGGAGGCGTCTATTATCCTCTGAGTCAGAAGGCAGCTGGTGCATGATGTTGATCAACTGCTGGTCTGGCTGGGGAGCCAGCACAGAGCTGGGGACTCTAGTGATGTAGTACATGTACCTCTGTGTGAGTAAAGTCAAGATCATGAATGAGGCTCAAAAGATTTGAATCAGCAAGTGACGAGTTTCCAACTAAATTCACTAATACTTGCTTCCAGGTCTTTATCATTAGGTTCTATCTGAGTGGCCTTCATCTTCTCCTCTTGTCTTTGCATGATGTCAAGCTGCTCTTCAGGACTCAAAGGGCAGCAGCTGGGGAAGGGAATGCTTCTGGGCCTAGGCTCTGCCTGAGATGAGGTTGAAGCACGAGATGATGCATCCCTGTAAAAGCATGAATTAATCACATCAAGTTCAGCAAGAAAAAGAAATTAAGCTATTGCTGAAATGTGTTAGTTTTACGGTGTAATTACTTTCTCCTTGACGTAATTGCTCGTCTCTTTCCTGATGGAGTTGATGCTACAAGCCTCATTAAGGTAAAAAAAAATCTATTCTGAAGTTTCCAGTCTTGAGTAGTGCGCACACATTAAGTCATTAGATAACAAATTTGAGATTACAGTCTCAAATAGTTTCCAAAAACGCTTCCATTAGTAACACACACAATAGGCTTTGATATGAGAGGAGCTTGAAAGGATACAAGGCCCTGATGGTTTTGTCAAGGGTTGACGGCGAGTGTGTCGATAGTGCTGGAGTTGACTAATCCTCAGTTCTTGGGTCTGGGGGCTGTAGTTGTTTCCAATAGACTCACTGGGAGTTCGGTGGTGATGTTGCTCTTTAAATGGACCTGCCAGAGTCCGTGAATTGGTCTGGAGGATGGGTGGGTGATGACCGTGCCTTGAGACTATCTGAAAAAGACAGATTAGGTAGTGGCAGAAGGGTTGATGTGTTTAAATGCACGCAAACATCTTAGCAAAACTGGCTTTTCTGAAGCATTAGATCATATGTGATACAGTGGTTGATTTTCTTACTTGATACAGTTCGGAGGGTTCAGCATTACAAGACAAGGGCAAAGACGGGGGAACAGGATATCCTCGGTTCTGACTCATATTAAAGATGGAGTCATCGTCCATCTGCAGTTCAAACAAAAACAGAGAGCGTTGTAACAGAAAGAAATACTGACATTTATTTTCACATTGCATAAAATACTTTTAGTCTATCTGTTTTTTCACGAGAGGCTTATTGATTAAAATCAGAACAAGATGCCAGTAAATGCCATATCTAACATTATATATTGGCTATGTGACGTAATGTATGCTGCTGTAGCGAAAAAATGTCCCCTTGGGGATTAATAAAGTAACTACCTAACCTAACCTAATGTAATGTAGGAAGTTAACAAGGGGAAGAGACGAGTGTAACCATGACAACAAAGAACCACTGTTCATTTCCCGTTTCAAACCGAAAAAAAATAAATAAATAAACGTTTCTTTTATCATAGCCTTTAAGCGTGAATTATTTTAACAACGACAACCAGGGTCCTTAGTTTCCCTAAAAATAAAAACAGTTTTCACGCTTTTGTTCAGAGGATATGGTCATCCAGGTCGGAAAACTTGTTGGAAAATGTTTATGCAAACAGGTAAGAGCAGAACAGAAGTTAACCTGCTTCAGCCGCTCCATCTTGTTCAACGTTTCTACAATCGACAGGGAGAAAAACGTGAAAATTACGTGACTTTGTGAATCAAAACTAGAAAAAAAAAAAAAAAAGAAAAGTATATTTTTACAACATTGAAAGAGTAAACAAACACTTCAAAAACACGGTAATATCACCTTCTTTTGGTCGCTCCAACGTTACGCTGACAAGATTTCAGAGAGACACGAGGGGTAAAAGTTTCATGCAAAAGTCCCCCACTTGTCAGCACTTGTCAGCCAGATATGAACCCGCCACTCACCTGTATGTAAAGAGACTTGAGTATTTCCCCTGACGGAGCTTTCATTACGTCATCACGTCGCTGTAAACTGAACACTTGTTGATTGCACCCCGGGGACGTCTCCATGGCAACGCCAACTACCGTGTTTCGCTTTTATTGACAGAACAATATTGTCGTGACTTTCAAACAACATAAGCAGCAGAGGGGTTGACGGATTGTGCGGTAAACCCCCTCCACCCCCTCCACTCCCCCCCGACATATCTCTTGGGCTACAAATAAACCAATGTCCAACCGCGCTGTATAATTTTGGATTAAACTATCCATTTCCTCACAGTTGTGTACGGCCTTACGCACGCTCCCCAACATGCCTGCTTTTTTTTTTTTTTTTTTTAATTCAGCAAATTTAAATCCAAGCACGCCCGCTGCCACGCAGACACGTTTCACACTGTTTAACTTCCTGTTTCACACACCTGCTTCCCAACACCTACGTGCACTTGCTATGCTAATGCGCCACCTTGTGTTCAACATCAGAATTGCACTGTCAGTGTTTTAGTTAAGGATGAAATATAAAACACGACGAAAGAATGACATTACGGCCTCCGATAAATATATGCACAATAAATACATGGAGACAGATTAATCCAGGGACACATCCGGAATTAATAATATCCGAGCTCGAGTTGAGCTTGACAGCCCTGTGAGCCTCAGGATGCTCCTTTATCGGGCTGCACGGCCTCTGCGATTCAAATACCAATCAGGCCTTCGCCTACAATCCCACAGCATTTCAACAAATATTTTATTTTTTTGGTCAGCTGTAACGTCACATTTTCCTGCCAAACATGTCAATCTTTAATCAAACTGCAGCCAACATGCAAATGTACACGACCGTGAATTTGTCTGTTACACGTGTCAGCAAACAACGCCAGCAATGACGTTCATAACTAAACGAGTTATTACAGATTTCGTGTTAAGCCTTACGTACTAAGATTCGCAGAACTTAATTTCTATTAATCGTCAAAATAAGATATTATATAAGTAAAGCCGTATCGGGTCACGTGGGTGACGTGGGCGTGGCTTCGGCTGACGAGTGGCTGCTGCTGTCGGGCGGAACTGAGGTCGGCGGCCTGTCTTAGCATTTCTGGATCAGTCATTAGTTTTAATCAAACTCTTTTAGATATGGTAAGTCTTTATTTTTTTTTACACAATAAAACACTATAACAAACGCGGCCGTACAATTTGCTGTTTTAAGTGGAGACATTTCGCTGACGTATCACTCAAGACGGCCGGCTAACTAGTGGGCTAGTGGGCCGCGGCTAGTTTTAAAAAGCTTGAACTTCGTCTGAGGGATGAAAAAGGCGCACAGGACGCGTGTAACACCAACATAAAGGACTTCGTCTATCACCGCGGGTTTTATTTGGGTTTTTTCTCGATACCATTGATTTGATTTTGTTGGACACGTTTACAGCTTCTTTTTTTTAATTTTATTTTTTTAGTTTGTTGAAGTTTGGTTCACATTGAATCTTGTTTGTAATTTATTCGGAAACATCACGAGTCAAGTGTTGAAAGCTCCTTCTGCCATTTTACGATTTTGCTTCAGGTGGCCAATGTTTCACTTGCAAACGAGCTCAAATGTGTTAATTTGCTTTTAGTTGGGTTTTTTTTTTTGTTTGTTTTTTTTTTTTCCCCGGACCAGATTCAAAGATCTGTATCTGGTCATCACGCGGTATAACAAGCTAACTACACTTAAGAGCACGGAGCAGGCGGACTCGTGGCCTTGTAGTGGATTGTTCTTGAGCACTAGTGGTAATTCAAGGTTGTTGTTTTGTTTTTTTTGGTGTTATTTTCCTATTATACAAGTGCACGATTTACCACCTTATTTCACTTTGTAAGGATATCAACAAACCCAGAAGCACCAACCAGACTTTACCATCCTTGAAGATGTCAAACGGATACATCCTGCCTGAAGGCAAACTGACCCCCAACGCGCTCTTCGTAGGTGGCATCGACATGAAGGTGAGATGACCTGTGGGAAATTAGTTGGTTGTTTGTTTTTTTCAAATATCTAAAGGTGCACATCCACATTTTTCTATCGGATTGCAAAATAACTCGGTCACCTATCCATTTTTTTTTTTTTTTTTTTTTTTTGAGTTTGAAAACAATGAAATGGCTCAGTCAAAAGTATTTTTTTTTTTAATTATATGGGTAAATATCCCCCTTAACTGAAGTCACATGTTATAGTACAGATGTGGTGTTGTGCGTCATCAAAATTTGGGCTTTTACCCACTATTTGGTAAATATATGAAAGAAAATAGCTTTCCCTTGTGTTTGTGGCCAACACATTTAATAGAAATGTAATGTAATAATTAAAACGTTTTATTCTGTTAATTACATTTTGAATGTTGAACGTCCTGCTGTCTGATGATTTCAGCTTGAATTTAGATTAAGTGAAGAGAGTCTTGGCAATTCAATTTTGCACGTTTGATTATTTTTGCACAACTGGAACAGTTTAGATTATATACAGTTTAGTTTTTTTCTTCCTGGGTGACAATGGTTGAAAATCCCTGTTTTGGTATTGTTGAACTGCACATTGTGCTACGCATTACTTTTCTTCTACACTACATAATGGAAGGGACGATGAACAAGTTTAGCCACTAATATCCAATTTTTCTTCTTGCAATGCATTTTAACCTTTAGGTTGATGAAATTGAAATGCGTGACTTCTTTGCAAGATATGGTGCTGTAAAGGAAGTAAAAATTATCACATACCGTGGAGGAATCTGTAAAGGGTGAGTTATGCTGTTGAGAGACAGGTGTTGGTGCCAAATGTTCACTACTTTATAATATTCATTGGCTATTGTGTTATTCCCCCCCCCCCATTTTACATTGTATAACAGTATTGAGTCATTATGTTTTTGTATTCTGAGTTCATTTGTGTGTTCCCAGTTATGGCTTTGTGTACTTCAATGAAGATGTCAACATTCAGTCAATCATTGAGGTGAGTGGATGTCTGTCTGTGGAACTCTTGTTCTGTTATGCACATGTCGAGCTAAGAGTAATGTTTCCTCTGAATATATTTATTTTGCTATAGCAACAGATCAGTTTCAAGGGCCGTAAACTCAAGCTGGGCCCCGCCATCATGAAAGAAAGGAACTCTGGTATGTACCTTTATTGAATTTCAGAAGAACTTCATTGCATTTTTGTTTGGCAGTGGAAAAAGAAAGTGTTACCTCTAAATATGTGTGTCATGCTATTGTGCCCCTTTTTTTCCATCAAGGGTCCATGCCATCCCGTCTGATTGGCCCGACTCCTTGGATGGGTCCTACCCAGTACGTCTATTGTGCTTGCTGCTCCTCCATGGGAGGAGGGGTCCCACAACCCTCGCCTGTCCTCAATGGAGGCAGCCCATACAACCAGGTAGCTCACATACACAAAAAGGAATCTAATCTCAGCTGGCAGGCAGACTGAATTGAAAGAAGAAAAAAAAACTTGTCAAAGCAAGTGCCAAACACATTGTGTATTGCATTAACAATGCTGTCACACTTTTCTCTGAGACTGAAAAATGAAATGAACCTTATTTTCTCTGAGGAGAGCCAAAAATAGAGTTGTCAGGTGGACAGTAATCAATTTACTACAAAAAACAAAAAATAATGGCAGCTATGTCATGATTAATGTCATTGCTAATAATAACAAATTTGGTGAATTGTTACAACAATGCCAGCTATCAAAACTGTTTTGCGGTTACAGTGAAATCCTTGCAAAGACATTAACACAAGGCAAGCAATGTTACTTATTGTCATTCCCTCCTGTATGTTTTTGAAGATATTCAACATGAATTTGAACATCTGCTCCGAACTGTTTGCTATATAAAGAAATAAAAATTCCCTGTGCTGTGGTTTAATGTATCCTCACTGGCTCTGTTTGCAGCCATACTCCTACACCAACTATGGAGGGGTCATGATCCCACCGATGCCGATGAACTACGCGCAGAACGCCTACGCCTACCAGGTACATAAAGACAAACACACACCTACACATCACCAGTATCCCACGCAGGGTCTCCCGGGCACTAAACATATGCTCCCGCATATGAGATGAAGGGTTCAGCCTGGTTTAGTTCCATCTGTCCTTGCCCACACCTCAATCCAGACCCCTCCACCCCTCCACCCCCCCATCCCTCCTGTAGAAGTGAGTCTGGGTTTGCCTGGTGCCCTCTGTTTGACAGCTGACCCCTCTCCCCCTGCACACAGTACACCCCACCTCCCTGGACGGCGGACCAGAGGACACGGCCTGTCAATCAGGTGACTGCCTTTAATGGGAATGAGAGAAGATGCCAGTAAAATTTCAATTTAAAGCAACGCAAAATGTTGCCGGTGAATTAGTTAATTTAATATTTGTGTTTCTACTGATGATGATTGCTTTTGTTTTTGTCCTCAACTTGCCCTTAAACTGCAGTGCTCATGCTTACCACGAGATGGTGTCGTCTGACCTGTGTTCCTATACAGTGAATCAACACTAAATTCTTATGTTCCCCAGATGCACAAAGTTGATTTTGTATTGTTGACAATTCATGACATGTGCAGTGCTTTTTCTTTTTTTTTTTTTCTTTTTTTTTTTTTCTTTTTTTTGGGGGGGATGGGGGGGTGAGCTTGTTTTATGGCATTTGTTCATGTCTTTGAGGCATATCTGTGGGATTGTGCTCACCAAGCATGCTTTGCAATGTTATACCCTGTTTGCAGAGCTTTGTGGACTGTGGAGTCCAGACTATGCTGACTGTGCTGTAGTCTACAGCTACTGAGCTCCCTGCCAGGTAAAACACCACCATTGCAAATGTTTGTCATTTATTAGGTTAGCTGTTGCTGTTCCTCCTTTATGGACTGTATCACTCCAGTATTTTCTGTCCTCAGAGTTCCTTCCTGTCAGCCTTTATAAACAAAAAAATCTCAGGCAGATAGTTGTTAGTTTCTATATTACCATCACTTTCAAAATGACTAATCCTGATTGGGTGTGTAATTGAATTACAGAAAAAACATGGTTTTCTCATGATATTATTTTTTTCCGTCTTCCTTTCCCGCAGATTAAAGCTACAGCAGCTTCAGGGAGTCAAAATGCAGACAGGATGACATCTTGACGTTCCGGACGTCTGGAAGCAACCCAACTCTTCACACTGTTTTCAGAATGCCCTCGCCTCTCCTCCCTGACCTCAATTTTTGAGAGCAATTTTAACACCAGACTGCTTGAGATTTCCGCTTTAACTGTTCTAATTCGATCCCAGCTACTTTGACCACGATCAGACGGGTTGACTTGTGGTCAGCTGCTTTTATCCCACATGAATCACAGTGACAGTCGCACAGGAAGAGCAGGGCACCCTCACTGTACCAGCTGATACAGAGGAACACATTCTTATTTTGTTTTTCTTCGTTAATTATCCCAAAAAAAAAAAAAAACAGATATAACTTTTAAGATCACTTTTTCTGCTAATATATATTTTATGTTTGATCTACTTTTGGAATTATTTTAAATGTTTGTCTGGTTGGGGTTTTTAGCCTCTGCGAGGGCTCTCTGTACATAGAACATATGTTTATATATATTGTAACAATGTTGTGACTGCAATCTGGTTGTTTCAGCATTAGACTCTTCTTAAACTCCGGTTCAGGTCTAATGTTCCTCTGATTAAGAATCTTCATTAAGTTGTCGACTATAGTAGAAGGGCATTTGGTCATTCTATTAATTCCGAGCAACACACTTTTATTTTGTGCTTTTTTTTGGATTATTTTTGGGTTCCCATTGAGGCGGAACATACATACGTACAGCACCTCATCAGTTTATTACCCTTTTCTTTTCTTGGTTATTGGTCAGATGTTTTTCAAACTGCTCCAGGGTTTTCCACTTAAAGACAATCACGGCATCAATTTTGTTTACCATTACTCATCAATCAACTGATAGTTGGAAAAATAAGATGGAAAATGAAGGACTTGATTCAAAGTAAGGTGCTGTTTTACATGTTTGTTTCACCGTTTATGGTTCAATTTGTAGTTTCAGCATGTTGGGCTTTTATCTAGTTGTAGGTAGTTCCATGAGTGAGAGGTGTGGGTTTTTTTCAGCATGTGCACTTGATGTCTTCAGTTTAATTTCAGGAGCATGTATGTAAAATTGAAAATGCACATTGGTGTGTGGTATATCACCGATTTTCTCTTTCTTTGACCCAGTTCTGTGTAGTTTTATAAGGACATAAACCTCGAGGTCTGCTATGTGCTGCCATGACTGTTAAAATATGTTTTGTTCAGAGAGCCTGGGCACTTCACTGTAAGGTTTTTGTTAGTGTGCCTGTTTTGTAGGGTTTGGATATGCTTGTTGAACAAAATAAAAGTCGAAATGTGTTATCATTTAAGCCTGCTTAGATGGTTAGGGTTTTTTTTGCATCTTTTTTTAACACTGGCATATTTTATATTTTGAGTGAGCAGGTGATGATCTGCATGGAGCTGCGCACAGCAGTGAGCCAACATGTCACTCCCAGACTGCCGGGGTTTTTCAGTCAGGGTTGGATTGCCTGTCTTCCCTGGCAACAAGCCCATCATCTCTTGGTCACAGTTGTTTTTTTGTTTTTGTCACAGTCTGGTAGTGTGACTGGGTTCCCCAGGGGTGCCCCGTCCAGACCTTGACCAACCCCACCCACCTACCCCTCCCCCCCAGTCAGACGTTTCTGAATTATGGATAAGTCTGGATAAGCTTCTTATGAAATATGAATTTTCCAAAGGAGGCTCGAGAAAAACACAAACACCTCCAACCCTGATAACCTTAATAGTAGACCCACATCTGCCTTTGACTAACCCACTAAACTAAAAACTATTGGGGCAGAAACATCTGGAAGCAGTGCATGTGGCCCATCCCCACGCTACTTTAAACTTCACCTCATCCATTCATGCGTCTTCTGTGACTTTTCTGAAAATCACTTGGGTAAGTTTATCGTTTTTAATCCTTTAATAGGATTCATATTGTTTTCCCAAAGTGTTTTCAGAGGATCCAACCCAGAGCAGCGAGTGAGGAACAAACAACAGGGAGGAGAGGACGAGATAAACCGCCCTCTCTTCTCCCTCTCCCCTTCTCCACACACACGCTGCTGACAGACAGAGGTAGACAGACGGGAGTGTTAATCTGGGGCTTGCAGTCAGTTGTAGTTCCTAAATGAAGGATTCATGTTTTCCTCCCATTGGATCACTGTCAGAGACGCTGTGTGTCTCTTTGCAACAGCCGTGACGGGGACAGACAGTCAAGACGAGAGAGAGAGAGAGGAGGGACACGCGTCGACTGACTCAAGTGTGAGGAAGCTTTCGGTCCAGTAAACACTTTGTACACACACCGGGACCGACCTAATTGGTGAGTTGAATACTTTCGGCTCTTTATCAATTCCAGCAAAACAAAGATGTCTCATATCTGTTTAAGAAAGGCTTGTTATTTAGATAATTCTTGGAAATATTTGTCGCAAGAATTAATTCGATTTTTCCCACATACATTTTTTTGTTGTTGTTTTTTTGTCTCACTTAAACGCGTGTGACTTTTCTCTTTGTGGATTGCGCTGCTTTGTAAACAACTTTAAGGGCAGTTAATGAACTACAGAGCGAGAGATGCCTCCTTAAATTTCAGATCGGGACTCTTTGGCAGCCTTGCCCAATAAAACATTGGTGGCAAGAGAGAAATCTCTCCGGTTCAGACAGTCATTTGATTTGTGTGTTGTTGTGTGCCATTTGTATCCGCGGCGGAAAGAAATGAATAAGCCCTCCGCTCACTGTCACAGGTTGAAGTGAACTCAAGATATGCGTGACGGAGTAAATGTGCAGAGCGCAGATGGAGGGAGGGGTGCGTGCGTGCGTGTGTGTGTGCGCGTGTGTGTGTGTGTGTGTGTGTGTGTCAGAACGAGAAAGATTTGGTGCGTAAGCGGCCTGTCATGTATCATTTCCCGTTCACTAAACTACCGCCGTTAAGGGGCAGCTCCAGCCAACCACGTGTTGTGAAAGTGGTTGAGGTGTGTGTGTGTGTGCGTGTGCGTGCGCGCGCGCGCGCGCGCGGTTGCACGCACCAAAGAGGAAAAAGGAAAGCCAGAAACATGTAATTTCAAGCTCGGCTGCACCCACAAAATGCATGGGACATCAATTAGTTACATGCCTATATGTATGGCTGCCCACTATACAGCTTGAAATCTATGAAAGCATTTGGAAAAAGTAGCATTAGTGGTGAGTGACATCCTGTTTATCATATTGGCCGTGCAAACACTAGGCTGATATTCTTTAAATCGCAAGTTAGCCCTCAAAAATCTTGTATGTGATGGATTCAGGATCTACCATATGAGCCCACCTCGGGGCTCAGGAAATTGATGCCTCTGTCCCAACAAGCCTCCCTTTGTTCGTAAACTGTTAAATAGGCTGTGCAAGAAGCTGTGAGACAGACTAATACATCACTGTCATAATTTGTTTTTATCCGCCCCATGCAGCCTCATTAGAGCACGGTTTGAGGTGACTACTTTGTTGCTTGGGGGAATCACACCTCCCTCCAGGCAACTTGACACGCTCCCACTGTTTGTCTGTCTGTCTCCATTTCTTCCTCCTTCTGTCTTTCTCCTGATTCTATTCTTGCTGCCATGATCATCAGCATCATCGCTCCGGTCTTGGAGAGAAACTGAGTGGAGCTCCAACCCTGTGGGAGGGAAACCCACTCCCCAGGACTCAGTCTGTCACCTCTAATTTTGAAATTCAGTGCAAAAGTGTATTGTATATGCAAGATGGTTAAATAAGCAGTTTTATGTAACAGTTTTTATTGGCATACCATGATCTTTAAGAGCCAGGCAACTATCAAAAGTGACCTAATTTAGAGTTACATTGTTGCGGGCTATAAAAAAAAAAAAAAAAAAAACACACAGCACAGTAGTTATAATATCATTCACATTATGGCTTCAAGGTAGGCCCACAAAGACAAATAATATAGCTATGAGTGACAGTTTTATTTTTGTTATTTGTTTTTTTAATAATTCAGTTTATCCATCAGGTATACAAGTTCACAAAATCAACAATTATATTATATGCAGGAAATATGTAATATTTACTGCACTCTAATCTCAGGTAACATACAGTTGTAGTGAGGGGTGATGCAAAAAGGTGTGGTTGCATCATACTATATTCCGGAAATAGTAGAATAGGCCACTACAATCTTTTGCTTTTGTCCTGTGAATCAATGTAACAGTTAAAAAGTTTAAACATTTGTTCTATTAGCTGGATAACTTCAGACAAGCAAGTGATAATACAGTAGCCGCACCTCTGCAGACTGAAAGTATTCCTAAATGTCACTTTTCGTAGTGCCTCGAAATACTAATGCTAATTTGCAACAAAAATGATTTATAGGACACGAGGCTGTTGAGATCAAGTACTGTGCTTAAAACTCTAAAAGTAAACAGAGAAAACAAACTCAACACTCGCATTTGGTGTGACCACCACTTGCCTTTAAAACATAACTATAATTGTCCAAGGTAAACCTACTCGATGAATCTTGGATGTCTCTTCATGTAATCCCAGACGGACTCGATGATGTTGAGATCAGGACTCTGTGGGCGTCAAACCATCTGTTGCAGAACTCCATATTTTTCTTGTTTCTTTACGGGTTGTTTGTGCTGCAGAATAAATTTAGGACAATAATACGCCTCCCTGATGTATAATGTGAGGGATAAGAATCTAAATATCTTAATTACCTAAAACCTTTGCACAGTACTGCATATACAAGTAACAACACACTGTGAACAGAGTAGGATTTTCTGTGCGGAGAGCATTACTGTTGGGATGCCACAAATTGCACTAGCACACTTTTACTGCGACCCCAGAAAATACTGATTGGCTAATAGGTGGAAAAATTATATTTGGACTAGAGTTAGGCCATGAAATCAAGCAGTATATTGACCTATAAATGGCTTGTTGCAGAAATGTTGATATGGGGTGGAAACCTTGACCCAATATATGTTATGTATAAATTGTGCCTCCAGATAGCACATATGACTTTATTTTTATGCTCAATCTCAGTACATCTACAAAAAAAAAATTATTACAATATTTTAAGGGATCATTATGGCTATAAGTGGCTATAGGGTGATCATTATTAAATATTGATATTGGTGTAGTAAATACAGTATCCTTTGGCCATAATAAAGACATCTAATATTATATTAGATATAATATATAATATACATAGATAGATAGATAGATAGATAGATAGATAGATAGATAGATAGATAGATAGATAGATATTATATCTAATATAATATTAGTATAATAATAATAATAATATAATAAAGATCCAAACGGTGTGGCCTGCATCACATCAGTTGAAGAGTCAGCCTGTTGTGTTAACGCCGCCTCCCAATTTCTCTGCTGGAACAACCACTGCTGAGTGAATTACAAAAAAGACATCACTAACTGTGCACTGCTTCTGATTTTCCTCAGAAATGTCGCCACAGACACCCAGATCTCTTTGTAATACTGCAAATGCCTTTCATCAACAGGCCCCAGGCTTAATTACTATATTGTTACCTCTTTTAGCAATAGATAGTGGCTAAATAGACATTTGGTTGAATACAAATCTTCAAGATTACTTTAAATCATGGCTCAACATAACTTTTTTTTACCATTACCTCAAACAATAATAGTGTAGTGATCAAATTGGAAAAATGTATTTTGAGGTTCACCGACATGGACTTTAACCTTGCATCCATTCTCAATATTTCCTTGTCTGCGCAGCTCATTGTGCATTAATTAGTTTCTTACTTCTTATCATAATAGGTCTTGCTCGATACTAAACGTGAACATACAGCATATTTCTCATATAAAATGTTATTTTTTTTTTTTTAAACAACAGCATGGACAATAACAAGTGTTCAGCAGGAGACGGAAAATGTGGAGTCTATGGCGGAGTCTCCCCGGTGGTTCTTGCTGTGAAATTTCCCAATCATGTGTCCGTCTGTAGCTCCCTCTGCTGCGGTTGAATATTGCTTCTTGGCGAGCACCCCCCCCACACACACACACACACACCCCCTCTCATCCTCCACCCCCCCAGGAGGTGGTGCGGGAGGTAGCAGAGCAGTGGCATAGCGCAGACGGATTATGCTCTCGCGTAAATCTGCTGTCATTTCAAAACTCTCCGTTACAAGAGATTCTCTAATGAGAAGCTCTCTGCTACTCCTCGTCTGTCTCCCCTTTCACTCCGTTCTCTCTTTTTCATTCCTTTTATCTGTCTCTCTCTCTCTCTCTCTCTCTCTCTCTCCTTTCTCTCCCCGTTTAATGGATGTTTTTTGCTGTCAAGGCCTTTTTATGCCTGTGTGTTTGCACGACAGCGAGGGAGAAATTCTGTTTGAAGTCAACATGTAGAGAAAAAGGCCTCATATGTAGCAAAAAGGCCTCAAGTCTTCAACTCAGGAGTTTCTCTGGCACTACAACCTTGGTTTTTCATTTCAATGTTGCGTCCAATTACAGATATCTGTTTCTAAACCTCGCAGACAAGAGTTCATCTGTTAAAGTGAGGCCTTTGTTTTGAAACAGAACTGTCAGCATGCAATGAAAAGGATAATGAGATGTTGGATCAAACAGTAGTGGCTAGTCAGTACCAACAGTAACCGATCACATTTTATTTTAGAGCAACAAAACCAACTGCCACGAGCAAAATAGGAAGCGTCTTATTCCGAATTGTTATGATTTGTTCGCACAGCTTTATGTATTATGAATAGAGGTGTAAGGCTATGAATGAATTTGCTGTGTTTGAATGGTTTTGATCACTTGCATTGGGTTAGGGTAGAAACTGATTAAAATACTTGAGCAGTAAAGTCTAAAGTAAGGATAGGAAGGCTCCAATGCAAGACTCGGTGATAGAGGAACGATGTCTGCTACGTTATTGTAACCTTGATCTTCTTGCTTCCTCCTTTATTCAACTCTCCATCTACTCCCAGACCTTCTCTCCTAATCAGCCAGAGATGAAGCCTGCTGAACATCCCCGCATTAAACCCACCTTTGGTCCCTTAGCAGACAAAACGTATTAGAGTACAGCCCTGGAGGAAAAATGTTTGGGAGTGTCTACATGCTCTAACTTAGTCATAACCCGGGGCCCTTTTGGCTGTCTGTATGTCTGGAGACATTGTAATAGTTTTACGGGACTTAACTGGCTCAGCAGGGGAGCTCTTTTACTGTGCACTCATGAGCTACCAGACAGAGGGAATGATCGAGGGAAGCATGGAGGGTTGGACGGGTTGCCAGCAGAGAGTGTGGAAGGGCACAATTTAACAATTATAATGTACAGACAGGAAGAATCCGAGAGGGGAGCAATAGATTAGCCTGGCGCTGCCCGCCTATTGCTCACAGCAGTTGCTGTTGTGCTCACAGTCTGGAAATCCTGTTTGCTCAGCCACCCTGAAGGGCAGACCTGTCAGGTACAGTGGGGGTGGCTAAGTGCGATGACATTGAAGTCAAGCGTTTGCTTCAAAATTTTTGCTGCTTTCAAATTGAATCGAACTGATGAGCCCCTAGATATACAACAGGGGGAGTTGTGTGAACTGTGTGCTAAAAGGGACGGTGTTTAGAAGTCACACAGGCTAACAATTTAGCAAGCTACCAGGCAGATAATGTAATGCAGGAAATGCAAAGGCTCAGCAAATTAACTAGCTTAATATCCAACAAAAAAATTAACTTCCATGGCCTCTGCCATTTCTGTAAATGTTAGAAAACACTTCACAACTCGTGAACTCGTGGCTTATAGAAAATGCTGAGTTCTGTTCATATGGAGTCTTCCCTTGTACGTGGTAAATACAACCCCATGAATGAAGCAGGTTACAACAGTGGCAGCATTAAGATAGACAAAACGATGAGCATGTTTTAGGAATGTTTGCAAATATTGAGCAATTGAAGCTGGAGCCAGAATAATTCCTAAAATTAAAAAAACAAATATCTGCAATGGTTAATTACAGATATAGCGTTGCTCTCTGCTCCCATTGGAGGAGGTTATCTGTTTTTTCCAGTTTGGTGAGTTTCGGTGCACAACATATGACATATTGTGGCCAATGCCAATTGGTTAAATGCTTCTCCAATATAGTTTCAAAATTAACCTGAGGTTTACGCTCATTCGGATGCCACAACTGGAAACAATCCCAAAGAGATCGTGGCCAGACTTGACTCTGTTCATGCAGTGAATTTGGCTCTGGTAATACCAGACTATAAATAGATAGCCCAATGGTGATGAAATAAGGGACAGAGAGGAGACAGTAGAGTTTGAATTGGGGAGCAAGACTTGGAGGGAAGCAGAGAAAATAAAAGTGGATGAATGGAGTGCATGTAGAGGTCAGAATTAATGAGGGAGGGAAGGCTGGGAATTCCTGTAATCAGATGGACACAAAATGAGAGAATGGCAAAAATCAAGAGTTTAACTGCGAGCCTAATCAAAGCCATTGTACCCACAGAATATGGTCTTAATCAAAGATGGTAGACAGAAGCAGTAAAGAGCCTGAAAAGAAAAGGGATGATTAAGGCATGGGTCAGACAAGTTTTGCAAATCATGAAAAAGACCACCTGAAGAGTTAATGGTGTAAGAGTTTTGGAGGTTGATAGATGAGTCAAGAGGAAAGAGAAGGATGGTGGGAAGGGGAGGGGAGACCCAATCAGAGAAGTTATACTGTTGACTTTCTCCTTCTCCCAAAGCGTCGCCTCTCCATCTCTCCTCGTCTGTCCTCATAATGAAAGAGCATGTTGTATTGAAAGAATAATGACTCTTAATTGCTTGTTCTTTGCAAAATTGAAAATGACTGAGTGTACTGTCTGAAGACAAATGGGCTATAAAAACGGAACAAAGATGCTGCATTTTTGCAACTTTGTAACCTTTTGAAATGCACATGCCATGAAATCAAAGCTGTCAGTCCACACACACACACACACACACGCACACGCACACACACGCACCAGGCTTGATGTAGTCTGTTAGGATCGTTAGCTGAGTTAATGTCCATGCACTTGGCCCAATGGGAGTTACTGTGTCATTCTCCATGCTCTCCAAACAGATACAGAGATACAGATATAGACCCGTCTCTGGGGAAGACATATGCGCACACACACAACATGCAGATGTGCTCTTTGCCGTGTGGCTCTTACAAGCCGTGGCAGAAGGCAATATTAGATGTATCTGCAGTGATGGTTCGAGGGTACGAACGCTGTCATATCAGATTAGTTTGACGGTTTTTGGCCACGCACCTTTGCTCTTGTCAATTACCCGTCTCCCTGTCCTCTCTTTTGTCATTCTTCCACTTTCCAGTCTCAATCATTTGTCTCAAAAAAGAACCCACTCTTCTTCTTGTTTTTTTTTTTAATCTTTATATGCAACCCAGATCTTTGGATTTAAATTCCCTGTTGAAATTCAGAAGAGGAGGATTTTTTTTTTCAATAATTTTCAAGCTCTATTCAAGTTGTGTTTCAAATATCCTGTTCTCCAGGGACTCTGCTGGTCCTTACACAATCTGAAAAAGTCTAAAAATAACACAATTTTCTTCATGCTTCACGGTAAGCCTTGGATCAACATTTAAATTGGTTAGCTGTACAACATGCTTTATATCTTTGCGCGCCTCTTCTCTTTCTGTCTATCTAGTCTCATGTCCCTCTGCTTGGCAGGGCAGCAAATTCGTCTCATTTCTGCTTTAATTCGTTCTGATCAAACATGTCGCTCTCAATCAGCCCTATTTGATTTGGAGATGCCCGTATCACAGCCCACCAAGCAGGTAATGGCTGACACCCTCATATTTCAGTGATATTGCAGTGCGTGTGTGTGGTTTGAATATGTGAATGTGTTATTTCCCGAAGCTTGAGCTTGCACGTGCGCAATAGCATTTAGACTCGTGACTATCACACACTCTATTGGAGGTGCTAATGCACTCTTCATTTAGAAATTCTATCGATTCCATGTCTCCCACTTAAGTCTTTGTTACGCCCCTCCTCTTTTTTTCTTTTCATCTCACATCTTTTTAAAATGCCATTAAACCTCCTCTCCTCTCCTCTCCTCTCCTCTCCTCTCCTCTCCTCTCCTCTCCTCTCCTCTCCCTCCTCTCCTCTCCTCTCCTCTCCTCTCCTCTCCTCTCCTCTCCTCTCCTCTCCTCTCCTCTCCTCTCCTCTCCTCTCCTCTCAGAGATATGGGGTGTAGGCTCCCAAAGTTGCGGAAGGCAGAAGAGAGGCATAGCCCGGGCAACATCTACTCCACCCTCCGTCGACCTCAGGTGGAGACTAAAGTTGGAGTGGCCTACACCTACCACTTCCTGGATTTCCTGTTGGGGAAAGAAGGTATGGCATACAATCTCATGTACTTTCAATCATCTCTGTATAACAGACAGAAAATACTGTTCCTCTGTGAGTGCTTAATATCATACGTATACCCGTTTATGTACGAAGTTATTTTCACTGTTCTCTTCGAGAGCTTGGGCTGGGCTCAGACTCAGACATGTACAGTATGTCACATGACTTGACTCTACTTCCCCCACACATGCATACTTGAAAATAGTCATGTGTTACATATTTCTTCATATGACACCTTTCTATTACAGACACACAAAAAGCTCACAAGCTCAACTTAATCAAATTTGTTACAACATTACAGCTGCTCTAATGACTGTTTTTGATATTAAACCATGCTGGATTAAATGAGAACACGGGATGGTAAAATGATCTCTTGTTAATATGACACCAAAGATAATTATTACTTAAGTCTACAGTTCATGTCAGCTGTATTGAGCATCTTTCAGCTTACTATTTTTAGCCTTTAACCCAATTATTGCTTACAGCTTCAGTCTTCAATGTGATCACAGTCTGGAGACCCTGTTCACATGTAGGTTCGCTCAGCCACATTAAGAAACGGACCAATCAGTGACCAATGGCTGTGGCTGGGCTGATGGCATTAAAGTCAAGCGTTTGTTTCTAATTGTAGTTACATCAATGGCAGCAGAATTTTGGCACTGAGCATAAGGGGCTCAATGATGGTTCATTGAAGGCTGCTCAAAATTAACCCAAGGTCTACACTCATTCGGTTGCAACAACTAGAAATAATCTCCACTGGAGACCCATCTATTCACAGAGTGAATCTGGTCTGGTAACACCAGGCTACACTATTTTAGTTATACCGCCCACACCTTTACTGTTTTGGTTCGGTCTCTCATCAGTCTCATCTCATCTCATCTAAATAGACAGTTATTTTCCACCAGATTTAGTGGACCAAAACAGGAAAAATGCAAGGGGACATTTGACCTAACAAAAGTTATTAATGTTATTGTGGCATCTTGTGTGCCGGATTTATCAATAAGTAACCGTTTGCTAACCCATTAGCAATTAACCTTATAAGATCATAATAAATCAGTGTTATGTTTAGAGTCTGTTGCATGTGGTCAAAAAACAAATCGATATATGTAGGTTTATGCTTGTTTTACTTTCAGAAAGTTATCCTTAGGCTGTATGTTTATTCCCTTCATAATACATACTGATTTTAGGATTCATTCTTGGTGAAGTGAAACCAAAGGTGCACTAAACAATTTTAAGAAAAATGGAACAAATCAGTTTGTGTCTCATCATAAATGCTACTCTGTGCCAACAATCCCACAATGCAGCGCTTGTTTTCTGCATCTGAGATGACAAAGTGATGATAATGAATGAGTGAGTGGGTGAATGAGTTGTAGAGGGAGGCAATTTCAACCACAGCTCAAATGAAAGGAACAAATCTTGGCCATGAAATGCAGCAGGCAAGCTCATTCAGATCTGATTCACATTTGTCCCAGTTCCAGTCTGGAGGAGGCTCCGAGGAATGCGTCTTCACATTCGGTCATTCCAAAGTAATTCAGAAGAATTCTTGTTACTGAGCTCCTTGTCTGGTTTGTTTAAGTTTTCTGTTGAACTTTGCTTTGTCAGACTGAACTCTGGTTACAGTGTTTGTGTGTGTTCCGCTCATAAAACAGCCACAGTTGCTCCTCCAACCTTAACCAGCCAAATGAAATGTTTCGGTCAGCAACTCGACAGAGCTGTTTTTCTTTTTTTCATAGTGTAAGTATCTGGAGGGCAGAAAGTGGCTTATAAACTGAAGTTGTGTCTGTGTGCAGCTCCTGTTGCAGAGAGTTCAAAGAGTTTTCTAATTCTCAGATTCAGCTATATTGTGCGCACTGTAGCAATGCCCTCCAACTTCCCCCTGCTGCACCCGCACACAATAACAATATACAAAAGCTAATGTGTATATGCAGGATGCTGTCTTCGGAACTGTGTGTGTGTGTGTGTGTGTGGTTTTTTTTTGTTTGTATCTGTTTGGGAATATGAAAAATTGCATCTGATAACGTGTGGGTGTGTTTGTGTGTATGCTCACTGTGTCTTAAGGATGTTTGATGAGAATCCTCCAGAGGCATCTGCTTCTAAAAATACTAATTCTTCCATTGTGTTGGTGTGGTCTATGAAGAGATAGCAACGAGGGAAGGAGTGAGGGAAAAGAGGAGCGAGGAGGAAGAAAGGAATAGTGTTGTAGCAGTTTAAGAAAAAGAAATCATCTCTTTTTCCTTATGGCTTAATGTTTCTACAAGCCTGGGCTCTCCATCACCTGACAGGCAGAAGCAGGTGCAAGCAGCTCGATGAAATCCTTTTTTAGAGGGGTTTCAAATGCAACACTGTAACAGACAGCGGGCACATCGCCACAGCCAAGTGGCAATGCTCCGCTTGCCAGTCGGCTTCATTTTCAGCCAGCCCTGTTATGTTTGGCAAATGGGTTAGGCTGTGGTGTTGGCAGAGAGAAATCTGGCACCTTGAAATGGTGGTGGTGACCAACACAGACAATAGACATGAGGATTGCTTGTCTTTCTTGTTGCTAAAGGCAGCGGCAGATAAATTGTCTAATCACACGTGCAGCAGCGCACACCTACAGATACAGAAAGACCACACACACGCGCGCGCACACACACAGTGTTCATACAAGCAGCCACGGCGGCTCATTCACGCTCACACAAAACACTTTATAGCACTTAGTCAACAGAGTTAGTGTTATCTTTCCACAGACAGGCAGGTCATTTATATGGAAAACTCACTGACGCCACCTGAGCTGCTTAAGATGGGTAGACTCTATTTTAGGATAAACACAGCTACTCTGAATTGATTGTGTGTGTGTGTGTGTGTGTGTGTGTGTGTGTGTGTGTGTGTGTGTGTGTGTGTGTGTGTGTGTGTGTGTGTGTGTGTGTGTGTGTGTGTGTGTGTGTGTGTGTGTGTGTGTGTGTGTGTGTGTGTGAGGTTGTGAGTGGGTATATGCCGGCCTCTTTCCGTCTCTCTTCCTCTCTCTCCATTTGTGATAGAGAGACCAAGAGAAGTGAAGGATTCCTGGAGGATTATCTGATTGTTTGTGGAGATTGAGAGACCTCATTCCCAGCAAAGGGATTTTTTTGTATTTGTGTGTGTGTGTGCGTGTGCGTGTGTATGTAGGAGGCAGATAGAGGAATCTGTATGTTAGTCTATGACATTGAGGAAACACACGGTCAAATCCATGCTTTAATTCAATTTGGCTTCCATTAATAATATTATTTCCCTGCCAGCATGACTTGATGACTCCTACTCAGTAATGAAAAACAAACATCTCTGCTGGTGCCCCTCTGAAATATGTGAGGCTGCACGGCTGTTTATTAAACTAAGTTGCGTTCTCAGGAAGAGGAGCTTAATGCTTAGTGAAGAGGAGCGCAGTGTGATTTCTCACTTGACCCGTGACCCGTGAGTGATGAAACTCCCCGGGAACAATGTGGCTGATGATATGGTGTCAGCCTTTGTTTTATGAGCTCTAACTCCAGCAGTGCTAGAAAAATATTTCTGTATGACTAAGCCCCGGCTCACTCACACTGGGTCACAGCAACCCCATGTTGAATCCAGGGAGGATGAGAAGAATGTTCACACATGAACCATTTATTTGATTTGTCGAGGACCATCTCATCATATGACCTGAAACGAATGTCTCTTTCTACTCAACTGTCTTATTACTCTCTAATCACCAGTCTGCTGCACCTTGAAAGAACCTCCACCTTCACGAAAGGCACCATGATCTTCATTATCCTTGTTGTAACGCCGATTGGTTACCATGACATGTCGGCATGAATGTAGAGTATGAAATCTCAGCCGGGTGTGAAATTTTAACCCAGCCTCCTTTGTGTCGAAGCTGTGCTCAGATAATGAGCAGAAGAAAATGGAAAGAATGGCAAAACATGAACAGAAAAAGAGATTAAAAAAAAAAAAAGAGAGGCAGAATAAAGTCAGAGAGGTGTCAGAGAACAGAGGGTGAGAGAATGAACAGCGCATAAAAGCCAGAGTTGCAGTGAATGGTAGTCAGGTCTGGGAGCCGGGAGAGGAGAAGTTGAGAGTGAGAGGTGTGAGCAAGCGGGAGTCAGGACTCTGCCAATGTGTGAGGAAGTAAGTTAGGTGTGATGCTGTGTGACTAACGCTGGTCTCTGGAGCAGACAGCGAGGATCTGAACTCTGCTGATGACTTTCTGTCGCCCTGCAGAGACGGAGACCCACTCGGCTCATTAAAACTTGCAACGTGTGTCTAATGCTCTGTGTGTGTGTGTGTGTGTGTGTGTGTGTGTGTGTGTGTGTGTGTGTGTGTGCGTGTGTGCGCGCGCGTGCATGCTTTTGTATACCTGTGGACAAGTTTTCTTTGTGGGGAAGTGTGTGTACAGATTAATAGAGTGGTTGTGCGTGTACGTGAGCAACAACGCAACAATGTTATGGGAGATATTTTCTCTGTTGACAAAGTGTGACATATTCCTTCTTTCTCTTATTGCGATCAGAAAATATGTTTTGTATTTTACTCAGAGAGCTGCCGTAGCACAAATCCATTAGTGCATTGCCTGTCACACTTTTCAAGGAAAGCACATCAACTCCTTCTATGACAGTTTGTTGATCTGACATAGTTCAGATCATTTTTCTGGATCGTTCTTTATGCAGTTTCAGTTGTATTGACAAAAAGCCTTGAGAGAATGCCAGCAAAGATGGCAGAGAGTTGCTATGAGTCAAAAGTGAGCCAGACTGGAATTCACAGCATCACAAGTACACGAGTACTGTATGTGCCTTAAGCGCCACACTGTGTTCTCACCACAGAAAACCTTTTTTCTCCTGCTTGTACTCGTCAGCCGTTTTTGTGATCCCGGCGCTCATTCTGTGACATTTTTTTTTTTTTTAGAAAGTGCTCACTCTGAGGGGATCAGACCTCCTTTGACAAAGCTCATACACTGACCGTCATAACTTTCGGCTCTATTCCCCAAACAGCACGGGAGCTCCTGGCTCCAGGAAGTTGATTATTTTATAGTCACAGTTTTGGTACATATCCTCGCCTAAAACCTCTGCAAGTCATTAGAAGACTATTTAAATAAACGTGAACCTCCAGCAAGCAGAGGGATAAGCCTTGAGGGTGGCTGTAAGTAGTAATCCCCATGCATCACCTTGCAGGCTTAGTGCAAACTCTTCCTTTCTCATGCGCGCACACTCAGACGACATAGCCAAAAAAGATGGCCCATACACCCTCGCTGAGATACCGTGACACAACTGCATCGCAAAATGTGCTTTACAGTCACACAGAAATTTGGGGATTTGTAAAAGGAATTAATAAGCCCTTTCAAGCAGTTACGGGAAGGGGATGACTCTCTCACTCCACACACAGCTTGTGAAATCCAGGGTCAAAAAGTGAGGCGTCGCTCTCGGCACAACAGTGGCTGTGATGTGGTCAAAGCTGCGGGTCAGGATGGAAATAGCAGTGCGAGGATCAACAGCTGAACAGCCGCTCAGTCGCTCCTTGTGTCCGTCAAACAATGTACGCTTGGATGTTTCACACTCCAATGAGGGTATGGATGTAGTACACTTGCCTCTTTGTGTTTGAAACCCTCAAAGGCACAAAAGAGACACAATATCATACAGACCAAACATATTACACACCTCAAACTTAACACACTCATTGCTACTAATATGACCTCCCTGCCCTCCCTAGCTGGCTCTATAAAACCTCTGCTTCTCCCGAGCCGTTCCCATGTTCCCATTCTGAAGCGGAATTGCAGTCTCCCTTTTAAATCCCACAGTGGCAGACAGTATAAATGAAGTCGCTTCCGAGCCTAAAGCGCTGCATATCACTATAATAACTTTCTGTATGTCTTGCCCGAATTAGCTGCGATGTCTTTGCCTGCCTGTCTCGTCGGTGGGTGAGTGCCAGCCGTGCAGAGCTAATGACGGCTAATGACTGTTTACGGTGACAGGATCGTTGTTATCCCCCTCCCGCCGTCACCCCACCCCGGTCTCCAGCTGTTATTATTATCACTGTACTGCTTTTGATAAGTCCCCACAGACACCCGTTTAAGTGTTTGCTTGATGAAAGGCTCTCGTGGTTCCAAGCAGTTGTGGCAAGATGATGTGATGGTTGGGTTTTTCTCGAGGAGATTTTTTTTTGTTATTGTTTTTTTTTTGGTGCCATTTTGTGTGTGTGTGTGTGTGTGTGTGTGTGTGTGTGTGTGTGTGTGTGTGTGTGTGTGTGTGTGTGTGTGTGTGTGTGTGTGTGTGTGTGTGAAAACACGCCAGATGATGGAGAACAAATTGAAAATGAGATGGCTTGCACATTTCTCTGGGTGTGTGTGTGTGTGTGTGTGTGTGTGTGTGTGTGTGTGTGTGTGTGTGTGTGTGTGTGTGTGTGTGTGTGTGTGTGTGTGTGTGTGTCAAGTTAATTTATTCAGGTTATTTTCTCTTCTCCAGACCCATGCAAATGAGATTGAATGGAAAAGGATGACAAGCATTCAGGCACAAACAGACAGCCTCATCTCTCTCTCTCTCTCTCTCTGCTCTCTCTCCTTCCCCAGCGCAGCTCTGCTAACTGCCTCGCTCTTCCCGTCTCCCCTTTTTCGTTACCTCTTCTCGTTTTCCATCCTACCCTCTCTCTCACACACCTGGCTTCACTCAGAAGCACACAGCCATACGTGCGTGCTCCCTTAAAAGCCTGTGCACAGACAGAGAACCTTACAACAATACACCCTCCTCAAGAGGGTCCCTCTCACGAGCATTGCCCTCTCCCTGGTGGATTTGCAGTGCTTCCATACGATAAGCTCCGCAAACCATTTCCACTGAAGTGAACGGGTCCTCTCTCCATTGTGTTTGATAATAAGCGAGCCGGCTCTGTGTTAGCGATAGCTGCTAATACCACATGCCCAAACAAGCAACGTGATAGCATTGTCTCTCAAACCTTTTGATGTACATATGTGTGTGTTCTTTACTCAACTGTGTCTGTTTGTGTTGGAGAAATGGTCTTTAACTCTGTTAATATGGATGAGTGTAGGTGTAAATGAGCTCTCTCCAGCATCTGTCCATGCATAATGGTGTCTGCCTCTGCACACTGGTGAATCTCTGCAAGAGTGTGTTTTCCAAGAGCCAGACTGTGGCTGGTGACAGTGAGGACAGAGGCTAATAGTTCTGGTGTAATTAGTTTCAGATTTAGCATGAAGATGCCATGTGTTGTTGCTCACTTGGAATTATAATAATGAAACATGCTCTGTCTTTGTTCCTTCACACCCTTTGTCCCTGTAATTTTTCTGCCCTCCTCCTCTTTTTTTCATCCATGTCTAAGTAGCTCTCTGTCACCTTCCCCTGCCTCTTTTTTAAACTGTCCTGTCCTTGTCATGACCATATTTCCCACTACGCCTTCTTGTCTAACCTTGTTTTTCTTCCTCTCCTCTCGCCCCTTCTCCTCCCTCCAGAGGTGTCGGTGTCTTCGGTGCTTTGTCTGTCCTCGGTCAGAGAGCTGCCGGTTCAGGTCAGGGAACTCTACACGCAGGGTTTTGTCCTAGTCGCTGTCCACCCCTTTGTACATCCCTGCGGCCCTCGCCATGCCCACATCCAGCGCCAGCTCCACCGGGCCGTGCTGGTCCGAGAGACTCCAAGGTACACGGACTAAACACACCCTTCACTTCTGTCTCTGGTGAAGCCAGTAGATTTAAAAGTAGATTTAACGGTATCGATTGTTATAGTAGATTGATTAAGATAGATAAGATGATTAAGTAGCAGACAGATTTAGCCATCATTAAGAGGGTTCAAGCTTTTGCAACTTCCTTGTTTTGACATGGAGGCCAATTGAGAGTTATCACAAGCCACCTCACCCCCTTTTCTTTATGTAAAATTAATTCCACATGAGTATACTACAAAATATGGCTAACTTTAGCTCACTACCCCCATTCTTTCACTCTTGTCTGTACATACTATACTGTACTGTATACTGTACGGTTCACCACCATATGTGAGCTGAGCATAACTTTCGTATCTCACCAGTCTCATTTCTGACATGCAAGCAGCCAGACCTTATTCTCAGCATCTTATCAGAAGTTACAGACAGATCTAATCCAAATATAAACCATACATGCATGTAGAGACCTCCTAAGACTGTTCATCATCCATAAGTGCTAATTATCATTCATGCAGTCCTGATGATGGATTCATTTGTAGCTCTGTTCCATTTTGAGTGAATCATGTCTATTTTTACAGTTTTTAGCTGGACCTCATCAGCGCAGATGACTGTTACTGTCTGAGTGACTGAGGGATGAAATTATACCGATGGTCATTCAAATCCCACACGACTGACTAACGAACTCACCATATATTGGGCAAATGCCGCAACTTCCTGTGTCTGTTTCAAATTAAAAGCCTTCATTTCAAATTAAAGTCCTGTATCATTTCCGACACAGTCCAGCCATATACTAGGTTTTGATTTAGTCTTGCTCTTCATCAGTTGTGCTGCTTAAAGTTGCTTGATACGTGTCAGTTTAAAATTTCTTTAATAACTGTCGTTAGTCTGCCAGCACCATGACTCTATGAATGACTGCAGGTCTATTGGTTGGACCTGCACTTTGGTCCAGACTGAGAATTCCCAACCACTGTTTGATGGATTGCAGGGAAGTGTAGTGCAGAGATTTGTAATCCTGAGAGACCATTAATGGCTAACTTGTTTCGTAGCACCATCAGCAGATCAAAAGTTTCACATATTTTCTGAAATACAGTATCTCATAATCTACTATATTCATTGGCATAAAGTATGTATTGCTTCCTAGTGAGTTTCTGTCAGAAATATAAAGAAAACACCATAAAAATCATAGGGATCTTAATCCTTGTATTTATTATAGCACTTTATATGTCATTTTCTAAAACACAATTCTTTCGAAACATATGAGTGATCTACAATTCATCAAATGATCCACACTCTCTCCACCATGTTGCCATCGTCTTACAATAATTGTATTTTATAGACAGTGGGCCCCTATGGCTCAGTCCAGTCTTTTCATCCAGACAGCCATGGTTATATATATACATAAGCTTCCATTTGTTGTCATTTACACCCTTTAAACTAAAGGACATTTTGCTTAGCCTACACTTTTTGACATCCCCATCCATTCTTTAATGTGAATTCAAAGACTAGTGTGTTGTGTACACACACAAACAGTAACACACAGACTTTAGTGCACAGGCAGGTGCCAGGCTGCTTCCTTTGAAGCCCCTCCTGCCAAGTGGTCCTGCTGCTTCCTGGCACCTGTCACCGTGGAGACGGCTGATTGCATCATCAGCGCTCGCCAGAGGGGAACGGCACCCTGAAAGAGAGAAACCATCTCGCCATCCTTTCATCTGCTTTCTTCAGTGATGACCGTACCCCCGCCTATTCTTTTGTCCTCGTCACCCCCCCCTTCGTCCCCTTTACTCTGCCTTTTATCTCCCCATCACCACCATCTCCTTTCATCAAAAACCCTAAAAATGAAAGAAAAAAAAATATCACAGATCTACTGTTTCAAATCTAGCTGAGAACGTCACTCACGCCTCAGAGCACAAGATATTACCACGGCCTTCCCACTGACCTCAATCCAGATCTGAAGAGGCATATCTGAATGCTCCTTTTATGATGGTGTCTTGCAGTGGGAGCAGAAGGAAATTCAGTCTCTTTTTCTGTCTAATAAGTCTTTTGTGGTGGCTGTGAATGTGTGCTCTCCTTAAATGGAAAATTCAACTAGTATCCAAATTGACATTATGTTTCTGCAGTGATCATTTTGGGTCAACGAGTGCTCCTGAACATAAGCACATGCGCCAGCATCTATAAAGTCAAGGCTATTTTAGACTGTAATGTTTCTGGGTGATATAAGTGCTCTGGTTATAATCAACAGGCAATAAACCTCAAGCAAACGGTTCGGGCAGAAGCCATGACAGTTCAAGCCCGTTTTCTGCTTCATATAAGTGCAATTGACCTGAGCTGATGATTTAGTGATGCTTTATGTTTAATATCCGTGTCAATTCTTTCGTTTCTCATCTTACAGTACAGAGAAAAGCCAACTGAGATGGGTAAGAAATCGTCTGGAGACGGATGTCTGTGTGGGAGGTAACCAGGACGCCGACCCAGAAGTGATCCAGAGCTACGTCAAGAGGGTGAGTTCAAGGGGGAGCAATTAGTCATGCCAAAAACCTGATTTGGTTTCTAATTATATTATTCATTGTCCATGTATTTATCTTAAAATAGTTATTTTTGAAGTTTGGGATAAAAATAATCATCCTTGTTGTGTTTTACAAACAATCTGGTCAGCATCCTGTAAATGACATCTAGTGGGTTGTAATCACTTTGTAATTTTAGGCTTGTTCAAATAGAATCTCAGTGATGAAGCTGTGCAGAGAGAGGAGGGCTTTGTGTTGCTAGAATTATTTTTGACAGAAGGCCATCTAGTAAAAAAAACATGTGGTGACAATCTAACTGAAGGACACTGAATACTTCTCAGTTAGTTAAAAGAAGACAGGAGGACAGGAAAATTACTTTAAGTTTACACTTTTATTTTTTTTAGGAAGGCACATTCAAAAAAAATTCTCCAAGGACTTTCAATGAAATTAACAAAAGCAGTTCATACTTGTTGCTCTGTGTGTTTCTGTGTGTGTGTGTGTGTGTGTGTGTGTGTGTGCGCAGCACCACTGTGACAGTGAAGGAAACATTATGCTGCTCTAAAGGCTACAGGCAACTGGCTGTAATTGTCTGTCTGTGCCATATGGTAACTGTGCCTCTGGTACTGACATGCAGAGCTTCTCCAACTCAAATGGAGCAAATTTGAGTGTTTTCTGTTTTGAAATATTGTAAATTTACCAGATTGAAAGGATTTTAACAACTCATGGTGACAGGAGCTAAGCAAGAAGCAAGTGCAGCTGTAATATCTTTGACCCAAGTGGGCTGTAAAAAGGGTGAAAGAGAATTAGTAACCAGTAAAACATACTGGATTCCTCCCAGTTGCTTTTACTGTGACACTGCTCGCTATCCTGTAACTTGGAAACCAAATAAGCATCAACATAATGAGTGGACGGGTACAGTAGTTATGGTAAACTATAATGTGAGATAACCTTAAAGTACCCTGCAGACTACAGCATCATTTCTGGCATTTATCATCTGTTAAACTCACTGTTAGTGTCTCTGCCCATGAATTCGCCAACAGTCCTACATTGGGAAATGAAAATGTGCTCTATTGAATAGATTTGCATCTGAACACCCAGCGAGCACAAAGGAAAACCTGATTGGATGGAAATGCACATTACTGAGTATAATGTGATAGGCTCCGGCAGCGTGACATGAATAACCAATCAGATCACAACCTGCCAGAGAGAGTTCGAGATAAGGACCCAGGAGCAGCATCGAGCAGACAGAGTGACAGGACTGTGTGTGTGTGTGTGTGTGTGTGTGTGTGTGTGTGTGTGTGTGTGTGTGTGTGTGTGTGTGTGTGTGTGTGTGTGTGTGTGTGTGTGTGTGTGTGTGTGTGTGTGTTCAGTTTTGCAAATCTATACTTCTGTTTTTCCAGTATTCACTAGCCTCCCCACTCTCAATCTGTCTCAGGACATGCTCATCTGATAAAACTGTGTGAGTTTGTGTGTACATGGTGTGAGTGTGTTGGCAATAGAGAGAGTGTTTTTACAAATGTGATGTGCATGTGTATGGATGAATGAAGTAGTGGGTAATAGGGGAAGATGCGTCTCATTATTGTTCGGTGGTAGTTTGCAATCTGATTTCTCTCCTGTCGAGCCCGTCTAAAACTGTCAGCCCAAATATCAACTGACAATTAACCACCAGAGCTCTGTGGGAGGGAGTAATGCACACGTACACACACACACACACACACACACACACGCATAAACTGTCACACAAGTACACACACGGATGCGTTGAGATAATGAGGTCCTTTTGTCATTTGAATATTTGATCTTTGCAGATGATTAGGTAGGTTGTTATTTTGCAGAATATCTACCCTGCGTATGTCAGCCTTTGTTTGTGTGTAAATGAGGCTTTGTTTGACTGACTATAGTAGAAGAAACTGTGCAAATTTATTTGTGGTGCTGTGAAAGACGTCCTTTATATTTATGTCACTCAAATTTATTTTGATAGAGTTTGTGTGTGTGGATGATGATGATAACGGTGTGTGTGTGTGTGTGTGTGTGTGTGTGTGTGTGTGTGTGTGTGTGTGTGTGTGTGTGTGTGTGTGTGTGTGTGTGTGTGTGTGTGTGTGTGTGTGTGTGTGTGTGTGTGTGTGTGTGTACGCGCGTGCGTGTGTGTGTGTGCGCGTGCATGCTTTTGTATACCTGTGGACAAGTTTTCTTTGTGGGGAAGTGTGTGTACAGATTAATAGAGTGGTTGTGCGTGTACGTGAGCAACAACGCAACAATGTTATGGGAGATATTTTCTCTGTTGACAAAGTGTGACATATTCCTTCTTTCTCTTATTGCAATCAGAAAATATGTTTTGTATTTTACTCAGAGAGCTGCCGTAGCACAAATCCATTAGTGCATTGCCTGTAACACTTTTCAAGGAAAGCACATCAACTCCTTCTATGACAGTTTGTTGATCTGGCATAGTTCAGATCATTTTTCTAGCTCATTCTTCATGCAGTTTCAGTTGTATTGACAAAAAGCTTTGAGCAAAGCAAAGATGGCAGAGAGTTGCTATGAGTCTACTATAGTCGAAGAAACTGTGCAAATGTATTTGTGGTGCTGTGAAAGACGTCCTTTATATTTATGTCACTCAAATTTATTTTGATAGAGTTTGTGTGTGTGGATGATGATGATAACGGTGTGTGTGTGTGTGTGTGTTACCCCTACAGATCCAGGATGTAGCAGAGCAAGGTGTGATGTTTGTGGGCTTTCTCCAGCAGCCAGGTGGAGGACCGTGCTACTTAGGGCACTGGGACCCCGAGGAGCTATCGTCCTTACATTCAAGCCCTTCGCCCATACATCGACACCCTTTCAGCGCCAACACCAGCCCAACAGATCCCACAGAACCTTATCAAAATGCCGTAGAACCAGATCATTGTTCCTCTGAACCTCTAGACTTAGATCTTGGCGGTGTAGACTGTAACACACGGGACCTCAACACGTTGGAGGCCAGAGAACCAGACCTCAGCCTTCTCAAACCCACGTTGGGTTTAGAGCACAACTCAGAGGACTCTAATGAACAAATTATTACCTCACAGATTGGTCTCAAAGAATCAACAAAAGAATGTCAAAATCATGTCAAACCTGATGTGGACACGGCAGATGCCCAGGGAAACCAGAGTCTGAGCTCTCCAGAAACAGCAGGTACAATAAGGCAGCAGGATTGTGGTCTATCAGAAGCTGGATCCACGGAGAACCATTTTAACCTCTCCGACCAGAGAGAAAGACGCGGTTCGAGCTCCGACAGCTGGCTCAGCTCTCCAGAACTGGATCGTAACTCTTCTCGTGCTGATGGGCATGGCAGAGTGACAGCGCACAACAACAACAACCACATCAGGCTAAAGAGTTCAGAGAAAGACAAAGGTGCTACTTCACCACCAGCACAGGCTAGTAAGTCAGCAGGGTTCTGTTTGTTTTCTTAGTTTGACATGTCATCAACAGCAGCTTGCCAATTTGTCCTGTTTGTGTGTGTCTGTAGGGATGCAGCTCTTTGCACTGTACAACCACACAGAGGAGCTGAGCACCTCTCTGAGGTTCTACTCTCTCAAGGTGCCTCTGCGAGTACAGAAGGAGGCGGGGCTAATCACAGAAGTCGATGCACACTGGCTTGACCACATGACTCAGCACTTCACCAGCGGCGCACACCTCATCGATGGATTTTTCCATCTCGGAGAGGATAACGGTATGTTCTGTAGCCACACCAATGTAGTACAGCTTATTATAACCTTGGAGCTGCTGTTATACATAGAAAAAAGTTAAGAGCACGCAAAATCAACAAAAAGATGGTAGACGTATTAAGTTGGGAGGACCAAGTTGCAACCAAAAATGGCAAAGAAAAATGTATTCTTGCTTCCTCACACAATCGTAATAACAGAATATTGGTGATGTAGCAACTACTTGTAGGTTGTGCGACACTGCTAATATGATAGCTTCCACTTCTTTCCTACTCCTTTAAATGTTTACTTTTTCTTGAATGAGTGTAAAGTGTTCAATGACATTGAATTATGTGCACAGATCAGATTAATTTTGCTTTTGGTAGTAAATCCATAGATGGTGACAATCCAAATTAAATACTTTTAAATCCTTTCAAAGTATATCCTAAAATTGACTCGCGGTGTGCAAGCCAATCAACTTCAGCTGCAATTCCCCCAAAACCACAACACAAACTCCCAACCCTCTAAATCTGTATGATCTCATAGTTCTTGACTTTTAACACAAAGTGAATATGCCATTTTTTAAAAAATTGGTCAAACTCCTGAACTTCAATAGTTGTTTTTTTGGCCCCTCGGGGGGATGGCAAAGATCCATTAACTTTTAAAGTTAATATGACAAATGTGTCAGCAGTTAATACTTGCCTATTTACACAGTGAGCAGACACCAAGCAACACACAATTCATTTGTCATATTTCTGTCCACCTGGCCAATGTTATATCCAATATTTATGCTCCTTTTAGCTCTGATTTGGTCTCCACCAATGTCTAAAGGAAATATTTGGCTCTTAAGCTTCTAAATGCTGTATAATGTTCTCCAGCTTGTTGCTATCTTTGTCTGTCCCTGTCTGGTGCTGGATCTGGAACATCAGAGCTTTTCTTGAAAATCAGGAAACATGATTAAAGAGAATAGTGTGACTGAACCAAAAAGTGAAGTTTCAGGCAATTAAACCAAAGTTCGCTAAAAGAAGCAACAATGCTCCATAAAATGAAGGAAAACGATTTCAGTTATAATGATCTTTTTTATCTTTCCCTTTCACATCACAGTCATATAATATAGTGTTAACTCAAAAAATATTGATCATTGCAGCTTTTCTGACAATTTTCTCTTTCTGAGTTGCACCAGTGTTTGACAAGATGAAAAAGCTGCTCAGGCTGTGGATCCCCGCTTCGCTGCTGAGTAATGGATGATATGCATGGTGTCATGTGCCCAAAGTACACGGCTTACACCATAAGTCACTGTTCGGCCACCCGTGGAATAAGCAGGCTTAAGCCAAAGGGAACTGGGGAGCGACAGTGAAAGATTGGGAGAATGGAGATTAGTTTTGATTTCCGGTTTGAATCACGAACATGCTCCTGTGTTTATCTGACTCGGTGTCTAATTTGTCCCGTTTCTCTCCAGAGAACGGGGTTTCATCTGTGGATAGTGTGTTCATCTTCCAGAGCTCTGCGGAGGAGACCACAGCCGCCTCCTACGATGCCATCGTGGTTGAGCAGTGGACTGTTGTTGACGTGAGCCTCTGAGTTTTTAATACTCTGGATAAATGTGCACTTTGAGAAATCCTTTTGACTGTAAGCTTGTCCTGTTTCGAGTAGAGATGACTGAATAGTAGCTGTGCACATACGCTTTGAGGCTGAGCTGAAATTTGTCTACCTGCACGTGTTATACCTTGGTGCACTTTCTTTCTGCGCGTATGTGCATACATGTACGATACTTTTTGTGGAGTGATTTGCTGTTTCTTTCTTCCGTCCAGGGTGTCGTGGTGAAGGCAGACTACGTCCCATTGCTCCAGTCTTTAGCTCCATATGGATGGAGGCTGATGTGTGTGTTGCCAACACCAATCGTCAAGACAAATAGGTAAACCCCAAGAAAACACACAGCCATACACCACTGCACCAGTCTAACAAGGCTTTTTCTTTACATTTGATCACTGAATAATAACACCCAAACTCAGCAGGAACTAATTACTGCTTTGTTGACTTTAGAGTCATTATTCTTTTGTTGCCTGTCTCATTCTTTTTTAGGACTGAGACTGACAGTGTAGCTTAGATACGCAGGACAGATGGTTCGAGATCTGACAAACCATGATCATATGCTCATCTCAACATGAAACCGCTTTTGAAATCTGTCGGCACTGCGAACAAAAAAACGCCATCGCTGAACTGCTGTTATCTTGTAACCTGTCACTTTACAAACCGCAGCGAGCAGAGACTGTATTTCAATACATGTAGTGATATGCAAGCTCCTCATATTGAAGCATAGCAGGTATCTGTAGTGAAAGTGCCTCTCTTTTCTTTGTGCAGTGATGGAAGTTTGTCGACCAAGCAAATTCTTTTCCTTCAGAGACCCATTTTGCAGCGCAAGAGAAAAGACTTCAAGGTTTGTCTCACTCTTTCTTCCATCTTTGCAACAAATCTGTCACTTGTCTCTGTTGTGCCTTCAGGGCACGTGACTTTATGTCACAGAAGGTGCCATTAAAAAGTAATGTTACTAAATATGGGATGTACAGCAAACCTAAACCTGCTCAGGAAAAGTCTAATAATAGGTAAATAGTTGGCCGCAAACTGTACAGGGAAAAAGGCATCAATGGAAGAGGCTTTGTTGTGGTTTGTCAGGTGTCGGGAGAGATAGAAAGAAGAAGACATGACACAAAGCACAAAACTGTCTCAAACGCATCTATTTGATTTCAGATGCCGAACCTCAGGGGTCGCAGCAGGGCAAAGAAAAATTCTCCCGGAAAAACGCTGGAGGAGAGAGAGAACCGGTTCCCTTTGATAGAGACTGAGATGCACAGGTTGAGAAGAAACTCAAAAGAGGAGGAAGAGGCAGAGGGGATGAAGATCAGGGACAGCAGAAGGAGCGAAAGAGTGGGCCTTCAGAAAATTGGAGAGGAGAGAGGAGAGGACGCACAACATCAAAAGGGCTTCTCGTTCCTGCCGGAGAGCAGGGCCTCGGTCGGAGACCAGGAGGAGGAAACTGACATTGACGAGATCCCACTGTCCAAGCAGGAGAAGTCGGTGAGATGGACGGATTTCTGTCAGGGGGATGACGGAGCGATCAAGGAGGAGGTGAAGACGGAAGAGCGGATCAAACAGCAGCTGTTTTCCGGTGTCTGTTGACATAGTTGTCACAAAGCAGGCAAAGGGAGCTGAAACCTGGTACGTTTATCAAAAGAAAAAAGGTTTTCAACATTTTGTTGACTTGCATTTTTCGATGCTCTGCGGACAACCCAGATGTAGTCAGGCCTGTACTGTACCTATGTTGCGTTCTGTTGCTTCTATCTGCTCTGTTCAGGGCATTAACTCGAGTCTTTGAGGTCGTAGCGCCTGTAAACGGGGAAAGTGTTGTGCAGTTCTCTGCTTCGGGTCAGTGCTGCTATTTCATGTGTCTTGATATGAAATGAGACTGTACAACATAGAGCTAGTCTCCAGTCCAAGCCTTAAGTATTATTTTGCTTCACACTGTTATGTATTTTACTACTTCCTTGTGATAGGACTGGGAGTTGTCACTGGGCTTACTGTATTTTTATATGTAAAGAAGGTAATTAAAGATTAAAAAAAAAAATAGGAGGCAGGAAACAAAGTATTGGAGCCTGAATCGATACACGGGCTGATTAAAGAGTTATTGGGTATGAAAGCAGAAAAGTATCAACAAAACAGTACAGTGATGTCAAAGATAATTGTGGTAATTTGCAAAGTGTCTTGACTTTGTCCATCATACGGAGTTTATTTTTAGATTCTAAAAAAGTCCACTCAATACACATCATCACAATTTTTAATACTTTTACCTAATTCAAGGGACTCTTATCAAAAATATCTCTTTTAAAATGGGCAGATACATGATTACCAGATTGTTTAATTCTTACTCAACAGTATGAGCCTCAAAAATAGAGCAGGGTGAGGGCGGTGAACTGCACTGAGGTAGTTAGTGTTCAATGCTGTGAGCATTATAATTTATGAATTTTACAGGCATTGTAATGGAGCGGTAGTAGTCACTTATATCGCAAAGCCTGGCCAAATCAAGTCAGCTGTCTGCTCGGCAATCTGCTACAAGAGGCCAGTAAGATTTTAGTTTTTAGTAATTTGGGTAAAGTGCCCTCAAAGTGTGTAATTCAGAAATCATCTATTTATTACTTATTTCCTGGACCACCCGTGTTGTGTATGAGTAGTGTGACATGTGGGTCTTGATATAAAAACCAGGTCAATAAAAGCGTTCAAAAACAGACCGACTCAATTTTCTTTATTTCCTTTAAACCTCATGTCGCCGTCATAAACAGTTTTCCTCACATGAGGAAGAAATGCAGAAACAACTCAAAAATGAGTCTCGGCAGTACAACCCCCACAGAGATGACGACAAGCAGCTCGCAGCCATCTCCGAGGGATGCTCAGTGATCCGAGCCAATCAGGGACCACCTGGAGGTTCCATTACAGGGCGCCATGGGATACTTACTCCACCCCGGGATGAGGGACCGTTTATGGGTATGTGGATGTGTGTGATTGAAGAAGAGACTGTATAGGAGGTAGGCACTGTGACAGTGGAAGTGAGTAAAACAGGCAGGGATGCGGGCCAATATGTGGGAGCCTGTTAAGTTTTGACTCTAAAAATACGCTCAGTGGTGTGAAGTTGAAGAGTAACGTGAAAAAAAACAATCACTTCAATGCAACTCAGTCAAGCTCAGCCAAATAACCCTAAAATCTTAATTTAGTTGATTAAGTTTATACACCCAGTGTAACACTTCTAAGAACAGCTTTTATAAAATGAAGAGATTTGTTAGAAGAAATTGACTCCAGAATGCAGCATAACAGTAGAGGTTCCTATTGTCTGCAATAGTCATCTATGTCCTTATAACCTCAGAGCAACCGCTTCACATTTTGGGAAACACACAGTGTTAGATGAGCAGATCAATACCATACTCACATCTGTCCATTAAATATGAAGCTAAAACAAGCAGCTGGTTAAATGTGCCTTCGACTGGAAACGGAGACCGCTACCCTGAAAAACAAAAATCCAACCACAACCACCTCTAAAAAGCACCTGCAAAAACACAACTAAAAAAAACACAAAAACGTCCAGTTAGTTTTACAGAGGGTGATGTGCTGGAATATTTTTCGTTCGGGTGCAACGCCTTCATGGAAATAGTTCGGCACATAACCCTTCATAAAACCCCACTATGCTGGTTGTCATTTACAATTCAGGGTGTAGCTGTTTATTTAGCTGACAGAGTGGAAACAATCTGCTCCAAAAAAAAAAAGTATATTTCCCAAATTGTCAAACTATTGCTTTGAGACATGTTTTGCATAGGTGGAGCAACGTGCACACATTTAGGCACAAACTAAACCACAGTCAAGTGGCTGGAAATGTGAATAAATTTGAAAGTATGTATATGCATAACATTTGCATCACACAATCCAACAATCCATCATACACAAGAAGGGAGTGCTAAAGTAGCAGATGTCTTCCTGTTTATCTGGTCAAAAATAAAATACATCTCTATTGTCTTTGTGAGTCAGCTGAAGTAGTGGGCGGTCCCGGCGGTAAATGGCAGATCAGATACAGGTTGCAGCAGCAGGGATCAGAGGATCAAATTTCCTCATCTACTCGAGCGCTCATTATCATCCTCATCACTGGGAAATTTCAGCCCCCCCCCCCCGGATGACTGACAAAAGGAGCACAAGCAGGGAGGACAGCCCAGTTGGCTTCTGGGAATCGTAGGAGGTCCTACCACCACTTCTCGAAGAGGATCCTGTCTTTAGCGAGGCCAAAGTCCACGAGGGTTTTTGAAATCGCTTCGATCATGGGCGGGGGTCCGCACAAGTAACACAAAGTCCTTTGTGGGTCCACATGAGCCCGCAGCTCCTCCTCCGTGATTCTCCCGCCTGAGGAGACACAGGGGAAGGAAATCAATTACTCAAGACTCAGTGCTGCGGCACCTATTCCTCCTACATGGAGCTTTGACAGCGCCTGTTCTACATGATGACACAGATAAATCAACACAGACTGTGGTAGAACGTGACAGTCACTCAGTCATCCCAGCTTTACAAGGAAAAGTGTATGCGTGTTATTTACGGTTGAGAAATGGATGGAGGTGCGGGTCGACATCTGCGCTCTGTTGCGTGACGTGGAAGTCACAGGAGAACTTGTCAGGAAACTCCCGACACGCCTCAGTGATCGAGCCCTGGGAACCCAGACAGTGGTTTGTAATACATTTGTAACATCTGTCAAACTTCCAAAACAAGATGTTATCTTGAAAAACTCCCCACAAAAAAAAAAAAATCGGTCAAAAACATAATGGCAGGACATACCTTGAAGAGCAACTCCTGGGTGTTCTTGGCGCTGTAGCAGAGGTGGGCGGAGCCTATGTTGTAGTCCCGACCACCCGAGGCTTGGTTGAGATGCAGCAGATCCCTCGTGTGCAACAGAATAGAGTACAGAGGATTGATCCCGACACCACCGGCCACCAACAGCAAATCCATAGAGGGGTCGGAGGGCGACGGGTCAAAGAAGAAGTTGCCGCCGACACGCATGGCCACGCTGGAGCCCACTGCGCACTGAGAGGAAGGAGGGGAGACGAAGTCAGTCAGAACGGACAAAGAGAAATGTCAAAGTCGTTGGAAACGGACTGTGTTGAGCCCAGTAGGGTGGAAAGTTGGAGTCCATCAATTTCTCTCTGCTAAGCAGCTAAAGTACACCTTTCCTGAGAAATTAAAAATTCATGGTATAAAAAAAATACACCGTCGCTTTACTACATAAAACAGTAAAAAGACCGTTTTAGATCAGAATGCATTCACACAACAAGCCTATTGTATCGATTTCACAAGCTGCAAAGGTCTTCTGTAGTTAAAGGGAGCAGTAAATGGGCCTTCATCTGCTTTGGTACACTTGAGCACAAGCCAACATAACGCATGCACTCTTAATCTGCTGTGATGGTCTCTACACTATTTCTGGAGCACAAAATCAAAGAGCAGGATCATCAAACGATCTCGGAGCCGAGCTGTACGTCTCACAACGCTCAAACACCACTTTCTCTTCCTTATTTACACACGGCGCAGTGGCTCACAGCTGTTTATTAGGGCTCATCATCAAACACAGACGCTGCAAACAATGTAGACGATGAAAGAGTGGCGAGCTGGAAGAAAACATGGTTCATATTCATACAACTTCTCACCAGTGGATTCTTTTTTCTTTTTTTTCTTTTTTTCTTTTTTAAAGGATACTTAAATAGCAGCTTGCTGGGAGATAAATACAAGGTTATACATTTATTACACAAACTTTGCACAACTTTGAACTGCTATTTACTCTTTTGTAGATTGCCTGAGAACAAAAGGACACTCTTTAACCTAACGCATTCCCTAGCCAGTTACCTTCACTGTCACAACTAAGCGCTAAACCTCAACCTTAACGTAACACAAACCTTATCGTAACCTTAACCCTACAATTGCCCTTTAAAGTTGTGCCGATCAGCCTAAATGTCCTTACAACAGTGGAAGTGAAAATTCTAAATTGGTCCCCATAAAAATAGAAAGAAATGCCCCCCTACACAAACACACACACACACACACACACCAATCAAACAAATTATATTACAAAATATCATCCGACTTTGCTGCGCTCCTTTTGACAAAACATGTGAAGGTGTCACAATGTTAATTTCCACTCTTTAACACCTCAGCCACTTGTCTACACATTTTAATCATTTTTTCCCACTTTGTCTCTTTTCTCTCACCTTCTTCATCTCACTTTTTTAACGCCTCACCCACAAACACACACTATATGTTTGCCAAGCCATTATACAGCCATTATACAGCCTTAAGGACGACCGAGTCTACCTTGCAGGGTTTTTCAGATTCCTCGGCAGCAACCTTTTCAAGTGACCTTCAATCATTTCCCAGTGAACTCATACTTTATGATATCATGAGAGAAATTACCCCACTCACCACAGTATGTATCCAGTGTGCTGGGGGGTGTTTGGTGTATTTGACGGCCAGTTCAATGACCCCCTCCCGCTGCAGCAAACCCGGGCTGGAGCACATGGAGAAGCCTCCCACCTTCTCCACGCCAGGGATGAGGAAATCCACCCTGCACGCACAACCACAAAACCTGACTGTCACATGAAGGTTCAATAATCAGTTGCTTGATAAATTACACAAGTTGTTTGAACATAATCCATGTTTGGGAAAATATCTTCGACTTTGACCATAAATTTGCTGTTTGGAAATAAGAGCTGAAATATATTTTACATACAAATATGTTTTACAATGTTAAGCCTTGAGCACACTGCGTGCGTGGCGCTCGAGGAATGTCTTGATTTTCTTCTTGGCGCCCGTGTAAACAAGTTAGAGCAGACACACCGCCTGCGTGACACGTGCGTGCCATGCGCATGCCTTGCGTTTGCAATGTGTCATCTGAAGAATAGATAAGACGCCTATTTTTCCATGCGTGATGCACACAGTTCCCAGCAAAAATAGACAAGGGAAAAGATCTGTGATCACATAAGATCACAAAAGAATCATAACAGAAATCCATATAATGTCAATAATTTACCAAGTGAAGGGCAGTATTTTTCTGGTGCTCTGTCTGTGTTGTGTGTTGTGTGTGTGTGCCTGGGTGTCTCACTCTGAACAAGGGTAAACAACAGAAAACAAACATGCGCCTGCTTTTGGAGTACAACTCTTCACTTGTCGGACCTCAAACGTTTCATTATTACTCGCCATTATCAAAAGGCAATCTCAACGTAGACAGATATGGCTGACAGCAGCCACGCTGCAGCAGTGCAGCCAGCGAGGTCGCAGGCAGCGTGTCCCAGGTGTTAAAGCCACAAATTGTGGTGATTTCACATGTGCATCATGTTATTCAGGCTAAAAATATAATGGCTGACTATTCTTAATTCTCAACAATGGTTATTTCTTTAGTAACCCCCCCCCCCCTGAACTGAGGGTCAACGTGTCAATGAAAGCAAACCAGATGTGAAGTTGCCTGTTTAGCTTATTCAAAGTGGAGCATCCCGGTCTTACATTCAATGTGGCCGCATCTGTCAATCAATAAGCAGAACTGCGTAGCCGCAGAGGAAAACACAATGCTGGGCTGATGTTCCACCAACACAATGACCCACTGTTGCACCAGAGAGAGACACGGACTCGACAACCCTCAGAGGCATCATAAATATGGATCTGCCGTGAAACTACAAACATATGCTCCGTCCACGTCCACATCCTCCTCCTCCTCCAACTCTTCTCCCACCTGGAGACGGACAAACAGTCCTTTTTCTGAAAAACACAAACTCAAGGATTTCCATCTATTTCCATCAATTATCAGTTGCCGCAGGGCTACCAGCTGCCAGTTTTATTTCTCACCACCGCCCACCTACAGTATGGCCTCATGTATGTACCGCATGTGCACTAATTAATATTGGCAACGCTGACTGATAGACCGAGACTCAGGAGAAGAGAAAAAAAAAAAAAGAAGCTCCGTATTCATCGAAAAAGTACTCAACTTCCTGATAGAAGAGTCACTTGAAGTTAGTTTGAAAGGTAAAACATTTCCTAATGTTGTGCATCAGTCAACAAAATAGGCTATTCTGTCTTTGAAGTCAAAGCCGCCAGCGTCCAAGCAGCTCTCAACATAAATCTATTTGGTTTCTTAATCTGACACGAGGCTCTAAATGATCAATGAGCTCAGATACTTCCTTCAGCTGATGTGACAACGTTGTGTTGACTGATGTATGACTGTAACTTGCGTTCACTGTAAAGGTTTTATGAAAAGATTAAGCTCACAGCAGATGACTCTGACACAATCCTGCCACCATGTGGTGACTACGGGCACTACAGGCTTCATGAAGGGGCCGATAAACACTGCTGTGCGGAACACAACGACCCTACACGCTGCTGACATGCTCGTACTACAGCAGATATATGTTTTACTTGTTTTTAAAAACCTCATCACTGTAGTGTCTGTTGCAGTTAGAAAACATAGAAGATGAGCGTGTGTCCAGAATTTTTACTTTGATTAGTCCCAAGTTATTTAGACAGAGAACAGGCCTTTGTGCGCTGATGGGTGTATGCGTTATATTATAGCAGTACAATTTGCAGCATTGTTGCCTGATGTCGTCCCTGGAGGTTATAAATTCCATCAAACTGCACTGTCAGTCTGTGTATTGTGATTTTAAATGATGTGGTGTACAAAACTACAAAGACTAGTTTATTAATAAATGAGCGGCTCAACAGAAAATGTATTGCTAATATTGATATTAGATTAATCACAAGTCTTTTTTTTTTCTAAAAGAAAACCTGCTAAAATGATCAGACTCCAGCTTTTTAACTTTATTTAAGTCTTTACAGACAAATGTGTTGAGAGTGAAGAAATAAAGAGCGTCAACTCACCACTGTCCTGCTCTGAAGATGAAGTCCGGATGGACGGCTATTCTCAGTCGTTTTACTGTTTCTGACTCGTTTATGATTCCACATACTTGAGCTGGATACAGAGACTACGTTGAGTCGCCAGTTAAGCGCACACACACCAACACACACAAACAAACACACACACAACACACACACACACACACACACACACACACACACACACACACACACACACACACACACACACCAACAGAGGACAGTTTAGAAGTAGGTTAATAATCTTCGGACAGGAAGTAAGAATAATTTGATGGTTTTAAAGACAGATACTTATTTAACAAAACATAGACTTACATTTTGTCTGTAGTTGCTCGCTGTCTTCTCGAGATGGTCCATTTGTCTTTTGGAGGACATATTTCTTCTAACAAAAAGGAGACCGTTGAGTCACTTGCCTTGCATGCCAAATATCCTCTCATGCAGTGAGTGAAGAGCTAAACAGCAGCCTAATGTGACCAGAAAAGTCTAAAAGGGCAAGTGGAGTTTGCCCTCATTGTCAGCGAGGAACAATAAACTTAAAGGGCCTGTTCACTTAAAATACAAAACAACAAACAAATTCTCTCACGAACCCCTTGTTTATGCAGCTTTGTGGATAGTTTTGGCTATTTTAATTTAACATTTTAATGCTCAGACACTTCTGTTCCTGCCTTTTTACAAATGGAAGTGAGACGGGGGTGACAACAAAACTTTCAGCAGACTATATCTCAGGACTATTATTATTTTCAATTTGGAATCATCTGTCCAATATTTCCTCAAATACTAGATACGTATTTTAGTCTTTAATATGCAAGAGAGTGGTGGAAAATGTCAACTAAAGCCTAAGGTGCCGTTTAATGTCTTGTTGTTGTTTTTTCTTTCCCCCCCCCGACCAAGAGGACCAGGACAACAGAGAGGACAACACACACTGAACCGGTAGGATCCGGAGGGAACTCACCTCGATGAAGAACCGGATCCCGGCAGCCGGCAGCGGAGCAGACCGGCGGCCGGACACGGCAGGAGGAGGCTCCGGGCAGCGGAGGACAGGAAGCAGGGGACGGTCATCGCGGACCTGGGTTCACAGGACAGAGTGAGATGTCACCTGGCCCGAGTCACACTTGACATCACACATCGACCCGCCGCCTCTAAACACTGCGGAATAATCTGGTCGTGTCAGGTGAACACCGACATCAGAAAACCTTCCTCCGGGACCTCATTTTCATCGATAACACTCACCGACACCCGCCGAGGCGTGTTTTAATGCACCAGGATGAAAACAGTAAGAGGCAGACTGATCTTAAAACGTTACATACTGACCAAAACACAACAAAAAACAAAAAAAAAGTATAGTTGTGATGTCAGACGGAGTTTGGTGTGACATCCTCCGTCATGCGGCCATATTAGCTCACTAGCTACAGCTGCTAGCTTGTAAACGCCGGTCGGCTTTGTTTTTTTTGGCACAGACATAACACCAGCTGTTCTTCTTACCAAGAGAAGACGGCGCTCACTTTCTGTCAAATCCTGTTCATATTTCTCTCCAGCATCTTCTGGATAACCTTGGACATGTTAGGATTTACATGACATTACTCCGGTCTTCTTCTTCTTCGACGATGTTTTGCTGTAGTCGGCGGTGTTCTTCTTCTGCTAAATGAATTGCGGTGTATGAAATCTGTAGCAGCAGCGCCCCCTCCTGGGCGGCGGACTTCTCGACCAGACTCCTTTCACTCTCCTACTTCAAATACAACTAGATTGCTTAAATACAATACGCAACATGAAGCCTTCAAAATGTAATTCAATGAGTCAAAAATTTGGGGTTTTAGAAAGTTTAAAAGCTGCCAGCCCTCATTGTCAGACTGTGTTATGTTTGACTATGTGTTTGCAAATTCTGTAAAATAGAGCAATTTCACATTTTGTAAAATGAAGCTGCAGGATCATCAGGGTTGTTTTTTTCACTGTTTTTGGTTTATTCTGTGGATTTAACTTTAACCCTTTTTGTTTGTGACATCTAGATTAGTCAGCACTTTTTCAGGAGATAAACTGTGTCATTTGTTATGGCCTTGAATTACATTGTTTCAGTTCACTGCTGCAATACCACCCCTCTGTAGTGATAAACTGTTTCACGGTTACCATAATCGACAGTTTCGATTTTGACTTGGGGACTGGGGAGAGAAAGACTTTTAAGTCAGTGATTTGAATAATTCACCACAGTCTCCCACCTTGTTAACCACTTTTTTCCGACCATATTTAACTTGGCATACTTCCAGCAACACCGGTTGAAAAAGGAGAGTGAGAGGTGCAAGACATTCTCTAGTCACACTGCATGTCTCTGTTTTTATCTTAAAATTAGATATCTTGATGAACTCTAGGAGCTCTTTTATTTGGCGTTTGGTTCTCTGAAAAAGATCATAACACTTAACAGCTCATATGCCTCTTTTTTTTTGAAACACTAAATTAATATGTATAAAACTCACATAAAGTGTAGTTCTGGTGCATCTGTGCCACTGGCAACATGCACTGGCAACAAGTATAATCTATTATATTTGGTACCAATGAGTGTCACCAAGACTGTGATGACTCAGTATTACACCCTGAAGTCTAAATAACATTTGATCATTGAATCATTTTTGGCTCCATCTTGTGGTCAAATAAAAGTGAGCACTTTTCTGACAGCAATCTGGCTGCTTCATCAGGATGCCACTTGAGGGAAATTTTAAAGGTCTTTATGTCAGAGCTTGTAATAGTGTCCACTGGCTGTGTTTTTATACCTATGCGAGTCGTTTACAGGTTGTCCGTACCATGCTCATTGAAGCAATATCTCAAGAACACTTTGCTGGCATTTTTTTTTTTAAACTCTGTACAAACATTCACTTCAACTCAAGGATAAAATAATTAAATGTTCAGGGTCAGAGGTCAAAAGTCAAGATCACTGTGACCTCATGTCTCATCCGTCCGTACCGTTTTCAAGCGTGATATCTCAGGAACACTTTAAAGGAATTTCTTAAAATTTCACAAATACTCTCACAAAACACGTTTGTGGCCATAACACCAGAATTCATTCACTAATTATTACATCGTTTCAAACAACATCTGACAGGATAACTTGATCAAGTAATGATATTTCATATCTTAAAGGTCAAGTAAAGAGTAAAACTCGCCATGAAAGGTGAATGCAACAGCGTATATAACTTGCAGTCAGGAAGCAATCATGCAAACTTTAGGAGTGTCAGTTTAAAAATATGATTGACGATGATTGTATTGAAGATATGTCGTGCCTAACCAGAAGCTTTGTGTCGACATGCATGGCTGCCCTCTACTATCACCACACTCTGTGAAACAAGTTTTAAGATAATGACGCACTTTGTAAGATACTGTGGGAAATTAAGGCTTTTGTTTCCTATGTCTCATTTCTCTGTATAATATTGTAACGTCTTGCTGTAAGGACGTTAATGTGTTAAGTGCCATGAAATAACCTATGTTGTGATTTGGCGCTATATAAATAAAGTTGAATTGAATTGAATTGAATTGAATTGAATTGAATTGAATTGAATTGAATAGTTGCATTTTGTACTTCAGTTACGCCATGAAACAATGTTCAAACTTTGAAACTTTTGGGGGATTGTTGTCCCACTTTCAGAGTTCTTGTTAGAAAAATTACTCGGAGGCTTGGTTCAAAATCAAACATATCGGACATTTATTCTTGCAAGAAGGAGCAAATACATGCACCCTCAAAGAGAGGTGTCCAGCAGTGCGTCCAGATCTCCTCCGTAGGGCAGCTTTTATACAGTGTGACAAACAGTTGACAGTCACCCCCATTCCCTTTGTATCTGCTTTCGTATGGTAATACTGAGTTGGTTGTAGATCACAAGATAAGGACACAAGGGGAGTCATCAATTAGATGTGGAAAGTAAAACAAAAAGGAATCACTTGCAAATAAGACAAACAACAAAAGAGACTTTTCGGAGCCTGCTTGACAAGAGACTTTCCGGAGCCACAATGCAAACAAGAGGAAGAGACAAATCTTTTTTTCCATCAGTTCTGAAAGTTTAATTGGGTTTAGCTTGTTCACCAAAATGGTTCTTGATGCAATCACAAACGGTTGAGTTTATTTTCTTTTGCTATTGGAAATATTGTATCACCAGAAAAATAATGCAATGATAATCACGCTATCCAAGGTGGATGCTCAATAGGCTATTTTAGGTTTAGGACTCTTGGTTTCATGTTAGAATTGGAATGGGTCCAGTTTAAGATTGGGCTTGTAGTGGTGCCAAGTTTTGTATTTGATGGAAGGCCTTCACAGTGTGAATATTGTACTACCCAAATCTGCGCATGTGTCCATAGCTGCCTGTCTGCATGTCTGTGTAATTGTAACACTTAAGAGAAACACTTAAGAGAAACACACCAAACACAAAGAAAACGTCCAGTAATTGTAAGATTCCTTTCTGCATTCCTGAAAGTTTTCATCTTTGGTGTCTGCAGCGCTAATCACAGGTGAAGCTCAGGTGAGTTTCTTGTTCCTTTACTCCTAGTTTCATTGCTCCAAAAAGCATATAGGAAAACAAACACTGCAATCTTCAACATAAAACAAGAGACTTTCCGGAGCCACACAATGTAATACATCGAAACTTATTCACAAGGAAGAGACCGTTTATTTGTTGTGTTATTACAATTCCTTTATGTAATTTGAGCCATGTATTCTTCAGTTAAGACCCCGAACATATCTACATGGTTACCAGTATTTAAAGGCCCTATGAAGGTTTGTTTTGTCTGAAAGGGCCACTAAACGAGTTCTGTGTTTGTGTCGTTAGTGTCCTTAGATACAGTAGCTGCTCACTTCCTCCGCTGGCTTTTTCTTTTCCCAGCTGACTCTACCAGTCCAACTGGCTGCCTTCCTGCTCTCTTTCCCATGGTTAGCACACCTCGGTTCAACCTGTTGTTCAGTGCTGCACAATGGCAAGAAGAGATTTTCAGGTTTTTCATTTTCACAATGCCTATTTCGCCTCATACGCACATGGCTCATGCGTGATGCAAACACATTGGCTTCACCACATACAAAACTATGAGCTTGGACAGGCGCATATAGTTTGAACGGTGTGCAACTGAATCAACAAAAATATTTAAACATGGTTGAACGGGTCCCATGTGTCTCAGTTTGTATCAGTCTATTGCCTTGCAAATAGTAGCCATATTTATACACATGTTTATGTATATACAATATACATGTCAGACTCAGGCCTTTTAAGTGCTTAGATTAATGGTTATAAACATATGATTAGTAATTTCATGCTGAAAATAATTGAGTAACTGAATTCCAATTATTAGTTTTACAAAGTACACTTTTATTTTATATATCTGAAATAAATAGAAATAAAGTTCAAATGTGACTTTATATTTGACAGCTAAATAATGCATGTTTTTGGCCATCAAATATGACGACTGCTCCCTCATGACCATGTGGTGGTTGTCAAGGAGAAAAAGTGTTGATTCATGTGGTTTCTGATGGCAGAAACCACTTACCAGACAGAAACAGATACACATTGAGGGAATACCTTATGCAACACCAGCCATTGTTTCAATATCTCTCGAAACCATCGCTTAGTTTTCTACACACAAGACATCAGTTCAATGAAAGATATGTTCTTGGGGAGAGAAATGTTTATAGAGCAGATCTTTATCTTAAAATGCATGCCGAGATGTTGTCGTTATCTGAAGCAGATGGAGTTAATAATCAACTTTCATTGAGACTACCTATAGTTTCCTGGAGAGGAGAACAGATGAAGAGATTTGGGACAGAGAGTAGAAGAACGCATATTGCGAGATGACATCCTGTGATTATGATGCCGCTCAGACCAGCAGAAGTGATATCCATGTGGGTATTGGATGAGTAGGAACGCAGGGCTGAAAAAAATGTGTATTATTTAGTCTATCAGACAAAATAAGTTACAAAGTGGCAAAAAAGACAAAGATTTAAAAGGTTCAGTCAGCTGGACAAAACAAGATAATCAAAGACATCATCTTGCTGTTTGGGAATTTTACAGACGAAACAATTCAACAGTTAATTTGAGCCTTAAAATGTAAATCTGTACATCTACAATGTGTAGAACAGTGTTTACATAGGTGAAAAATGAATGAGCATTTGAGTCTCAGTTGCATTTATGCTCACCTGTGTGTGCACAAGAAGAATAACATAAAGTGACAGACAGCTTTCAAGGTAGCAGAGAGGAAATAACTCAGTGGAGTTTCGACTGGCATGGGAGATGGGAGGAGAGGGAGTCCCCCAGGTATGCAGGCCACCTGCAGACTGCTGAAAAGAGAGAGAAGGGGCAGACATTCCTGGTGACACTACAACAGCTTTCACTCCAGTGTTACAGGATTCCTCCCTCCCCTCTCTGTTTCTGTGTCTGGGCTGCTCAGCTCAGACTGAGTCCTCCCTGTTGGCAGCAACTCACACAGAAACCATTTGGCCTGGGACTCCAGAGTCAGAGAAACTGCTTTTATCAGCATAACATTACATCTTGGAGATGTAATTTATTTAATTAGGAGGATCCAATGACACTCTGAAACTTGGCTTTCACACAAAAGAAAGTTTAAGAATAAAAGATCGTTTACATTTGTGATGAATTTCAAGCCTTTGATCATGTGAATAATACTGTATAAGACCTCTACCATAGGTTAAGCTACAGGATCTGTACATGGATGGAGACTGCTAAACTTTCTGCTTTACTTCTTGAAATACATGTTGAACATACTATATATGGTAAACATCGATTGTGTATTAACCTTGTAAAAACACACCTATTTTTTTTAGGTCCCTGCTCGAAAATTGCATACCCATAATAAAAAGAGTATATATCTGCAACCACAATAAAAATTATAACAACAAATATTTGTAATAATAAAGTGAACACTTGTGAGATTTGTTCAGATGTGTAAATATCAGTATGTGTGTCCATATTTTAATAATAGTTTTGCTATGTCTTCTCCCTGTAGGGCTTCAAAGGTTAAGGATGCATTTTAAGAATGTTACTGTTTTAAAGAAGTTCAGGAATGATTTAACTTTATTAATCTTTGGCTTAAATACAATTATTTAACTGGGCACCACCTTTAAATTGAAGATGGTGCTGCTTTAATGGTTTATGAACCTGTAGTTGCTTCACGGATCAGTTATAGGGCATTAACGAGAGCTTGGACATTGACATGTGAAAAAAAGCCCTAAGGCTGATGTTTACCTTCCTCAAGCCCGACTGATGTTGTGTCTGAAAACCCCCTCCAGTGGTCAGTTTGATCACATTTCCTTTAGACTGGAGCTGCAGGGCATCTAGGAGGTGATGCATAAATGCATCATATGCTCTAATATTATAAAATATTGGATTATTGGATTGCACATACATTATGTACATTAATGCATTAAAGTGTAAGTAGAGGTAAATTTACTCATAGATCCAAGTGCAGCTAATTTTGGGTACTAATCTAATTAATCTATAACGGTGTATCATTTTTTATATGGTTATCGTGGAGTAAAACAAAAGCTGTTTCCTTCTGAAATATAAGAGTATAAAGCATATGCATGATGAAGCATAAAATTTAAATATACTACTGACCTATGTCATGTACAGGTGCCTGTAAAGTGTACTCAAACAACCTTTGATTGAGAAACTATTAGCAAATTACTAGCAGCATTAGAGAGTTCAAAGAACCCTCTATTGCTGTATATCTTTTATAATTTTGACTTTTTTGAGTATTTTTCTGTACTGGATCAAAGGTCATCTGGACCATGGACAAGAAAGGTCATATGTCCTTCTGAAAGACAGACAGTCAGACAGAAAGGCATCAAACCGTATGAACCCTGAGAGAAACTGACTCCAGAGTTGGACTTGTACAGTACCAGGACAAGTTAAAGCATCAAGAAGCAACACAGGAGACAAGTACTGCAGCTGATGCCACTGGCACCAGGCCAACCTGCTTCCCCTCACTTAATGTGTGAAATTACAAGACAACAATTGCACGTTTAGTGCTGTAATGTCATATCAGGAGATACCTGACTTCTTCCTGTCGCATGCACTCGTCTAATAAACAGGCTCTCGTTTAAAACCATTTAGCCTGCCTGAATTGACTGCATGCTGATGTGGATTATTAATAGACTAATATTAATGCGTTGAATAAACGTCTCACTACCCGCTTACACTCCTTTGTACGACAAGTCACAGCTTAACTATCCAAAACATGGCACATTAATTGGCTCCCTGGTTTGGGTTGGGTTCAGCTGATACAAAGGACTCTTTTTTTAATCTGTCACCGAAGACGCGGACGGTCCCATGGGGTATGTTGCCACGCAACCACATGCCCCACCTCCCATTGCAGTGGATTCACCTGAGCAGTGCTCACGTGACATACTCCGAAACTTCATCCAATCAGGAGTGAAGACAGGTGCTTCTGGACGAGAGTTTCGGAGGCGGAAACCTGCTGGTTCAGTAGAGGAAAGCTGCTCCTTATAAATGTTTCTGTCCATTTGTAGGTATCTGAAGAACTGCTGAGAAAGAGTAGAGATATTTCACAGCAGAAAGAGGAAAACACTTCCAACGAATTGGTGGTGGGAGATGTGAGGAGACAGGGCTCGTGCGTAAAATGGGATACTTCTGCGACCCTTTGAGGGATTGTTTTCACGGTTGATCCACCACTGAAGAAGAAGACACTGAACACTGAGTGCTGTGGATATATCTCAGAAAAACCAAACGTGTGACATTTACACTTTGCTTTGGGTAGTTTTTAGTGTCTGCACCTCCTGTTACAGCTCAGGTAAGAGTTTCTTCTTTTGCGTATTGTTCAGCTGTGAATCACGGAGAATGATTGCGCCTCTGTTCTCACGACTCATTAAACCAGTTTTACAGAAAAGCTCATCACGGTTACACTGGTTATTCAGAGGATTAGTTGGTAAAACGATGTCTCATCAATGGGAAATGAGAGGTGAGAGAGAGCCAATCTGAGTAGCCAAAAGTTATAATCCATTCAGATCCCGCAGGCTAAATGATATTACAATAAATAGAATGGGATTTGTAACGATTATAAGGTGAGGATGTAGCTCTAGAGCAGGATGAGTACAATGACAGTGATGTTTCAGAGTAATAATTTACAAATATTGTTAAATACAGTGTTTTTGACGGAATAATTTGATGTTGAATTAAGAGAGTTGAGAGTAAATAAATGTGACCTCACACAGGACCTGACTTTACTGCCAAAATCCATGTAAAGGATGAGAACATCTTAACAACAGATGAATTAGTGACGGCATCTGTTCCTTATCACAGGTCCCTTCCTCTAGGCAAAGATGACAGAGAGGACCCCATGGTGGAAGGCATTCCTTCCAAAGAGAAAGACCGGAGGCCCCAAGGACTCAGTTTCAGCCCAAGCCTTTGAGCCAGACTTTGACCCCTTTGCACAGCCAGAGAAGCCAAAAGGGCCCAGTGCTGCCGCCTCCAAGACCTCCGGTGACCAGTCCCTGCCACAGCAGGAGTCCAACAGTAGCTCCAGCATCAGCGATGAGTTCTTCGACGACTCCCACCTGGAGTCGGTCTTCAATGAGAAGACGTGCCGCAGGAACATGAAGGTGTCCCGCTCAGGTAGATTCAAAGAGAAGAGGAAGGTGCGATCGAGTCTTCCTGTACAGGATAGAGAGACAGAGAATGTGGCGTCAGACAAAGAGGACGTACGATGATGATGAGGAGTGGAAGGAGGTGATCAAAGACTGCCTTACAAAGAGGCTTGAAAAGAAGGGGAGAATACATATATGAAGATGATTTATTCTCATGTGGCATGCAAGAGGTCTACTGTATGTCGCTTATGATGGTGATGATGAAGATGACGAGCACTCAAGTTTTAGCCCAATACTACGTGAATATGATGATGTGGTACAATAAATATTAACGGTTTTGGACATTTGTTGATGGACTTTGCCAGAAGGCCACAGAAACCATGCACAGCAATTTGAAAATGTTTGCTTATGATGGTTAATTAACCATTTTTTACAACATTACTCCACAATCAATACTTAAAAGAAGAGATGCAGTCTTAATGCAGTGAACACTTAGGAGCCCAGTGTAGTTCATGTCCCAGGGTATCCCCATTTCAGTGATTGGACAGCTCATAAAACAACACACAACCATTTAAAAACACACACACACACACACACACACACACACACACACACACACACACACACACACACACACACACACACACACACACACACACACAATATTTGAATGCCATTTTCTCTCAGTACTCCTAAGATGTGTAATGTGCTTCAGGAAAAAAAAAATGCTTATAAGATGTTTACATGATTTCTGTCCTAAGAATAATGTATGTTTAATAATGAAGGATAAATGTGATGCTCCTTTTACAATGCTTTTACAAAACTGTTGATTCTAAAGGGTTTGAAGGATGTTAATTAAGGTGTAAAGGATTTAATTATATGTGTGAGCAAAAAAAGAAATTAAGGAATGTTTGTGAGCAGCTTTTAGTCAGATGCACAACACTGGACGCATTCAATATTTTGATGAAGGATGAAATCGGGCATATTTTTTAACCTTTAGCAAAGCTACTGCCACTACAATAAAATGTAAACGTAGTATCTATATGAATAAAAGATGGGCAAGTTGCCAAGGAAGTGATGTAGATTTACTTTTCACTGTATTTTGAATACTTACATGAAGGCTAAATATGAGAAATAAATCTGATATCTGCTACAGCTGAATTGAATGATTGTGTGTCTGTCTGCTTCACAGTCAATTTCTGTAACCCCTCAACCTGGACAGTGCAAGGGTAATTTATGTCTGACTTACTTTGTCATCCCCTTTTTGGCAGAAATTGATCTTGAAACATCCAATGTTTCACACCGAAGACAAAAACAAGCTATTTTACAGCAGAAGTGATACAAAAAGTCACTTAAAAACTTTAGAAACGTGAATTTTAAAACAACGTAAAAGATGAAAATGCAAGAATCCTATCACGAGTCTTGGCAGCTGTTGATGCCTGACCATCAAAATGCGTCATTATCACAATGTTTGTAAAGGGCAATTACAATCAATTAGTGTTTATAGAGTCTGTAGTATGTGAAGACCTGCACCTTGCATGTCGATGTTAAAGGGTTACATCTGATGCACTTTCACTAACTTTGACATCCCATGTGGATCTTAACAATGAGTGCAGCAGGTATCCCACTGTAGCTCTTTATTTAAGGTGCTATGTGTGGAAACAAGCGCTGGCTGCTTAAATTGAATGTACACAAATGAATAACGACGACCTGTAATGGCATGTTTTCAACACAGGGGGGCAAAAAGGTGCGGACACCGTGAGCTGGAACATGAAAGGAAGATATATAAAAAACACCTTGTGAGATTTTGTGAGGTAAAAGTCACGTCTTGGCCTCTCAGTCAGAACCAGTTCTCATGAACACATAATGCTTACTTTATTCCACAGCCGTAATTCAAAGTGAGAGAAAGTTTCTTGGCACCTTCCGGACGAATTGAAGCAGTGACGCAGAGCCGAGCCTTTCTCTATTGGTCCCGTGTAGACTGTGGGGCGGTAAGATGTGGCTTTGCACTGTGCGCCTCCCGCAGTGCGCTCACACGGGAGTGAATTGAAAACAGCGAACAGCAGAGCCAACCAGGACCTAAACAAGTCTGCGTCTCCATCATGAAGTAAAATGCAAAGTTTCTGGAACTTTTTGAGATGTTTAGAGGAGCTCCAAAAGGCTCAGCCGTTGACAACCCAACCTGTGATATCCTGAGTGTCCTCATTTGACTAAAAATAAGTTTCTTGCTGTCCCTCTATGAAGAGCGCACCATGAGGGCAGCGTGCTGCGCTCCATCTCACTGAATCTTTCTCTGAAAACAGGTGGATTTCAAATCTTTTTTTGCAGGTAAGACCGCGTATTAATTATGTCACACCTGCACGTGACAGTTCTTTGAGGGAAATGTGCGCCAGAAATGCGTAATAATAAAATGGCTTTAACAAGAAGGCAAATAGACTGTTTTGGGGTACCTTTCTCATCAAGTGTACATGCCTCTTGTTTGATGGCCTTTCTGTTATTTGAAAAAATGTCCCCTCGGGGATTAATAAAGTAAATACCTACCTACCTACCTACCTACCTGTTATAATAAAAATGTGCAATTTGTGTGCCTAAAGTCTACTTTAAATAACTGAATAGGAGAGTATTTATTCCTGTCTTTTACTTGTATATTCATCTCACAAAAATCAGCTGACAGTGCACGGATAAACAAATGTGGACGACCTCTTTAAGACTTTTACATTGGCTTTACCGTTTCCTTGTTTGGGGTCTCCTTGATCACCACCTCTCTCCTGTGTAAAGAAATAGCAATGATCTCAAAATCAACCATTATTTCCTTTCCTTAAATATGTTCCTATTGTCACAAACAAGCTTGTACATTTGATGAAAGTGATACAATATGAAAATGGGCATAAGGAAATACAACGTTTTGCTTGTGTCTCACAAAGAAAGTGTCAGACACTTGTGTATGCTGCAGCAGCTGGCAGTTCCAGCTGTCTGTATTTTATCAGATCTCTTCTACCTCAGAAAGAGCACGCAGGGGTCAAAGAAAAACAACAAGTGGTGTGAGAGGTGCACTTCCACTTACTGTCCCACCTGTTCTGCAAAAGCTCATCTATCACCAGTGTCCAGTGTTTTGCCCCTTTAAAGACCTGAGCTGGCAGTGTCACAGAGGCTGCTTGACACAGATAGGAAGATGGAAATAGCTGCAGAGGACAGTCAGACGGTTGCAAAGGGGGGAAGCCTAAACTGCATACAGAAGGCAAGAATGATGCATCCACAAACACTGGTTCTGTTCTGTGTTTTATTAAATTGCTGAAGAAGAGCATGTGCAAATTCCAAAGAAAATGAGACAAACCTCAAGCTGTTTTCAGTCCTTCAGTCATGGAGGACAACTTGCCAACAATTTATGATGTCAAGATGGTGGGTGGAGGTCTCAGTGACCGTCACTCTGGACCCTTTTCTAGCTCAGTTACCATCAACATGTGGAGATTGAAACATGGTGACATAATCCCGGACATGAGGTGCTCTTGGAAAGTTGTTGAGGTGGACGTTTAGTGTTGTTTTGATTACAGAACCTGTTGCTCTTGAAGACATGATGTTCTTAGTTATATATTCGACATACTCTGGAAAAAAAAAGAACAATGTGTTTGCACGCTGCAGCGTGTTTCCTCTGGACTTTCCTGACCGTGTTTTCCACTCGGTTATAGCAGTGAAGGCCTTTGCTCATTGAGTGACTGCATGGAAGGGGTCCATTACTTTTCACACAACACTCACCATTGTTCCTGTCCCAAGTGCTGCCTCAGGGCATTGTGAGAAGAAGAGTCGTTGTGGTGACAGGGGGTTGGTGGTGTGTGTCAGATTTCTCTGGAGAGGATGGAGCGCTTGCTGTTTCCTGTTTTGTGCTGTTTGGTGGTGAAAGCTCTTCCTGTTCAGGGAAGAGGGTGGGAGGTCATCAAATGTGCCCCTTTGCACAGTAGCAGCTTCTGACATGCGGGGGGACAAAAAAACAATAAGAAGCTGGTCAGTGGCTGCATTACAGGACCTGGGTGGCAACTTTGTTTCCAGTAATAAGGTGTGCATTGTCTTCTGCAGGCATGCCAGTCCTCCCCTCTCCCCCCCCGCCTCCTCCTCCAGGGCCCCCTCCGCCACCTCCTCCCAGCGCTGCCCTGCCACAGGTGAGACCGTGTGCACTGCACTGCTCAACTCTCTCTCATGCAATTGTAAACACTCACTGGTATCCTTCTTGCTGCCCATCAACCAAACACCTGCAGGGCATTTGCATTATTGATTGAGCTCGCACACACACACACACACACACACACACACACACACACACACACACACACACACACACACACACACACACACACACACACACACACACACACACACACACACACAGAATAAGACATAGACTCTCTGTAGCAGGGGAGTGTTATGTTTCCACAGCAGGCTCTCCGTGTGCTCATGTTTAAATGAGTTGCTGCAGCCAGCAAACAGGGCTGCACTGAAGGGACATGGCTCAGCTGATAATAATAAATGAATAATCTGAAGTCATAGAGCCTCCTAATGTAGAAAATATGAAAGAAACATTCAGCTTTCTAGGAATCAAATAGAAATTATGTTCTCCCCCTCTTGTTTCTCTTCTTTTTCTCCTCACTTTCTTCATCTTCTGCAACTCTTCTGCCTTCACCTCAGGCTTTCACCACAGGGGTTCATTTATTTGTATTCATTTGTAAAGGAGCTAGGAAGAAGTTGAGATGATGATATACTGTATGTCATACACTCAATCTTTACATAGAAAGCTTATATCAAAGAAACCGACAATCTTGAAAAAGTTCTGCATCACAGTTCAGATCATTAGTGATTAATCTCTCACTTTTCGGATGAATTATATCCTATAATGTCATAGGATTGTGCAAAAATGGTTCTCGAAAGCCAACATTGACTTATTCAAATTTCAAAGCTCTTTGTTGTGTCTGCTGACAGTGTCCTTTAGAGCCTCCTAAGCTCCAGTCCGGAGGAGGAGGAGGTGGAAGGAATGCCCTGTTGGCCGACATCCAGAGAGGAGCCAAGCTCAGGAAAGTCACACAGGTCAACGACCGCAGTGGCCCCGTAGTCGATAGTAAGTCCAACAACCTTCTGTGTTCTCTAGCACACACGCACGGATGTACTTAAGTTGTGTTCACGAAGCTGCCTGAATCTAATCGAGTGTATTTGTATTTTGAAGTGTGCCATTGTGATGTGTTATGGGCAAAATAAAACATTAAAGATGAAGATGAGGGGAGAACACGAGGATTATTCAGTTCACCGGGAGGGTGTTGTGTTTCTATAGGTCTATTATTGAACATTTACTGGCCGGTGTTCACTTCAGGAAGGAATGCCCGAGAGCAGATAATGATGGAGGCACAAGAGGAAACTACTATATACAATGGGCAACACGACAGACAGGACAAAGTATAGCATAACCTTTATTTTCAACAAATGTTTATGTACTTTAATATATCACAAAGTCACTTTTGTACTTTATTATGTTTTATGGACAGTGTTGTAAAGTCTGCGAAGTTGATGTTTTACCTTGGCGCAAGACACATTTCTTTTTCTCTTCATGGAAAGTAAACTTTAAGTTCAAACTCTTACTGTAGATGCAAAAGACATTCATTTTAAGATTCAAATGGAACATTAGAGTTGTGAAAATTTTGTTAGAAATATTTACTACACACTTGTTTACTGTAATGGCAAATTACTGTGGCATCCTCCCCTTTATTAGACATAGCAAACACACAGCTTCCCATGGAAATAGAGTGAAGAGACAAAGAGAATCTGCTGACCACAAACTGTATGTTGAAATGTGCGTGCTGATGTATCTTACAACATTTTCAAAATGTATTCATTCAGTGAGTGACTGACATATCTCATCTTACACACAGCCAGGAAATAACACTTTAACAGTATCAATATCAGTTATATGTAAGGAGGCAGGCCACCTGAAAATGAGTGGAGTTAGTCCTCAGGAGGATGACTGTAGGTGAGTGAAGGGGTGCAAAAGATACTCACGATACTGCCTGAACTACATACAGCTGCGAGTTTCATTATGTTGTTTTTTCACTGTCAGGAAACTAATTAGCACATAAAGTAAGTGATTTTCTGAATGAATAAGTAAATTAATATAATGAACTTAACAAATACTGTAAAAAAAACAAACTTCAACAATCAGAGTTTCATGACTTATGATAAATGTCTACTGTTGTTCCTTTTATTGAACTACTGTATAAATGTGATGTTCTCCAGAACCCAAGGCTGACGCCGTAGATGTATCCGGAAACGTTGGCGTTTCCCAGGGTGGGATGCCACCCATGGGAACTTCTTTGAGTGGGCTATTTGCTGGAGGGTTCCCCACCCTCAGGCCTATTGGACAAAGAGACTTGGCAGGCAAGACCCCAGGTTGGTGCAAACTGTCATGTCCTTAGTAGATCTCTTCAGTCTTCACCTGTAAGAATCTGTACCATTGGAATGACTCCTTTTGTGCATGTGTGTGTGTGTGTGTTTCAGTCTCTCCATCGGCCTCCATGAAGCCGGTCTGGAACCCGCCCACATCAGCTGACTCGGTTAGCGTTGCTGAGCCTCACAGGACGTCAGAGATGTACAGCTTCATCCACCGTCCACTCGCTCCCTCGTTCTCTGCTCCTCCCTCCCCCTCTCATGGCAGCAAGCACCCACCTCCTTTCTCTGCTTCCTCTCCTCCTCCACCTCCACCTGCCCCTCCCTCTGCTCCTCCCCCGCCTCTCCCACCTCAAGCCTTCCAGGACCGGCCAGCGAACAAGCCTCCCCCGCTCCCCTCCTGCCCTCCTCCTCCACCTCCGTCCCAGGTTACCAAGCCCACATGGCTCCCCATCCAGCACCCTCACCACCCATCTGACTCCCAGCCCTCTACTCCTCCTCCCCCCCATCCCCCACCTTCTCCAACTTTCCAGCCTCCTTTGACTGTCCCAAGCGACCGTTCCTCAGGGTGCTTCTACCCTCCACCTCCCTCTGCAGTCCACTCTGAGCCTTCTAGGTTTCCCATACTGCGGGACAGCCCCCTGGGGCCTCCTCCCCCACCTCCACCTCCCCCTCTCCCAGCTTCCTACACCCCAAGCTGCCCGTCTACCCTCCCTCCACCGCCCCCCAAGTTGGCTCCAGTGCCCTCACCAGCCATGCGCTCTCTGCCTCCCTCATACCCCTGCAACGCTCCCACTCGACGGCCACCAGCTGTGCCCAGAGGTGCAGGTATGTGGACGGCAATATAAAAAAAAGGTTTTTATTAGAGGTTTTTGGCCACAACCTTGGTTATGCTAATTATTATTAATTGTGTGCTAATTATGACAAGATTTCACCAAAAATTCTAATTGGATATTTTATATCCAAAAGGTCAAAGGTCAACTTCACTGTGACTTCATGATGTTCAGCAAAAACTCCTTTCTGCCATCATTTAACACCATACGTCAGGACAAAAGGGGAGATTATGACCATATTTCCCATTTAGTCAGATACTGAATTGTTGACACTAACCTTGGGTATTCACTTTGAAACTGTGGCGATTGTAAAGATCTTCTGCTGTCAGGTTGAAGATGTGTGTGAAACGTTTACGTTTTAGAATTTGTAGCTTCTTTGCAGCAACACACATTTTAAGCATCGTCGTGGCTAAATCTTTGTGTTCTATCAGAATCAGCTTTATGTACAAATTCCTTGAAAAGCTTCACTACATATATTATGAGTCTGGACAGACATGGATATAAACTGCATTGACTGGTTGGCGGAGTCATACAACTGCAGTCACCTTCTTCTAGTTAAAAGATGTTTAAAGAAGCCTAGAAGTGGTTCTTCATACCAACCTGGGGAACCTTCTAACCCTGCAAATGGGTCACATGTTTAGTCCAGCGGGCCGTGAGAAGATAATTTAGAAACAGAGACAGGAAGTAGTTCTGTCACTAAATATATTCTCTCATCTTTACTTTTTTTTTATTTATTGTAAAACACTGATCTTGATTCCTCCAAGAACAATTTAAATGCGTTTATATGTTTGTGGGAATCTAATAAAACACCAGAAGCTATTTGTAGAAATGGTTTGTTTTCCTGTTTTTCTGTGTTTGGAACTTCCAGCCAAGTATAGCTTAGAAACCGTGGCAGCTTTTACAGCTAGTCATTAAAGCTAGCAGTATGTGTTGCGTAACCCTGTAGTTTTTTTTAGTGCTTTACACAAATCATTGCTTTTTCTCAGAAAAAAAAGTGTGAATATGCCCGACCAGTCTCAGTGTTAGAAAATGGCACATCAGATTTGATTTTTGATTCTTTATGTTGTAATGGTGATGCCTGACTCCTCTTAATAACAGGTGTCGGTCGGCTGGCTCCTCCACCAGCTCCTCCGGCGCGTTCCCCCACCACCGAGTTGTCCACCCGCATTTCTCCCCCTCCACCACCTCCTCCGCTGCCCCCATCCAGTCTCAGGAATGGACACCTGCACAGCCTGGGTACAACTTTTTTAATATTACAAGTAAATTGACTTGATAGATTAAACTTGTACGGTAACAAATAAGACCATCTATCTTATTTTCTCTCTTTTATTCTTTATGGGTTCAATAAATGGTTTTACTTGTGTCACACTGTTGTTTATAGTCTCCTCCTTCCTTTATTGAACTTAGTTTTTATGCATGCTTTTATATTTTAGGTGTATACTGTATGAATTTTCTTTTTCTGATCTGTAATTGTTGTGTAGAAATGGAGCAATGTAATTGCTATCATTTTTTGACATAAATAACAGAATTTTAAGGAGACAAGATTTGGTGATTAGACAGTTCTATGAGTTAATTTTTTAAAGTTCAACTGTGATGGAGGTCAAACTTATATTGTTAAAACAAAGTGGAAGTTTCTAATTGCATTTTTTATTCCAGCAGATGACTTTGAATCCAAGTTCCAGTTCCACCCTGTCGAAGACTTACCCCCACCCAATGAATTCAAGCCTTTCCCTCGGATCTACCCCAGCAAAGAAAACAGAGGTAACCACGCAGCACTCTCATTACGTCTCAACCTCACCCAGGACTTTGGTCTCATCTGCTGAGTGGTCATTTTTCTTCTCTTCCTCTTTGCTCTCTCTTACAGTGAACCCCAAACCGCCTGGGATCAGGACACACCTCAGATGAGTCCCCAACACACAGCAAAAAAAGAAAATATTCAATATTCCTCCTCTGTCTTATGACAGCTCACGACAACAACAAAACAGCCATGGACTTGTTTAGGCTTTATGTGTGTGTGTGTGTGTGTGTGTTGTTTGTGTGCCTTGTATTTGTCTGTGTGTGTATATATGCAAGTGTCAAACACGGTCCTGTCTTACACTGACTATGTGACCTCTGACCTTTTCCAGTGTGGAATGTTATGAATGTGTGTGAGGAGGAGGACTCGCCCCACTCATACTCATAAGCTACATACAGACCTTTCACACATACACATGCACTTCAAGGACAAAGTGTTCCAGTATTTTTAACACAACACAGTTTGTGACAATTCAAGCACTTCATTATCTACATACAGTGTAGAGCACTCGTTTGAGACTTTTGTCACCTTGTGTTGATCCGTCCCTCTTTACAGTAACACTTTTAAAGTCTGCATTTCACCCAGTCATTTTTAAAGAGCAAAAAGCTCTTTAAAAACGAATATATACAAACCGGTGTCTGGGTGAGATTCTCTGTAGGTGCAAAGAATGTATGCACCAAAAAATACAGCTACCTTTTTAAATTGATGTTCGCGCAATATTTCTCAGAAGTTATTTGTTTTATTTTGGAAATTTTACACTGAAAACTTGTGAATTATGTTCCTTTTAAAACTCAATGTGAAAACATGATTATATGTGAATTCTTGGTAACTATTCTCTTGTAAGGCAGGGTACACTAACCCTGGGTGTTCATAAATCATTGAACTTACAATACAGTGGTGCTCTCCTGTGTTAATGTGATTATTTCTTTTTAAGGAAATGTAACAAGACAATCACTGACATTGTGAGGATTATGGGATATCTATCTATTATTAATAGATGACTTATGAGGTATACTGTTTCCTTTCCCTTACAGTATGTATCAACCAACAGTGCCACCTGCTGGTTCAATGTGTGACCATCAAATAAACCAAAGGATCTTTGTGTAAAAAGACCCCACTTTATTGATCACATTGTCTTCGAAAGAAAAAAGTAACATACACAGCTGCCACAAACATTACAGGGATTTGCATTTTGAGTTTAGCCTTGATAGTTTACATAAAGGAAGCGACAGAAACAGAACAGTCCACATTCTAGTCAAGTCATTTTCTGGTTTAAGGCTCTTGTGTGCGCAATATCTCAGAATAACACATTTAGAATAACAGGTACAAATAATCTCCCTTGTGTTTTCTCATGAGTCTACTCTGGAGGCAGGATTATTCATTCAGTCACCACAAATTTGTCCCAAAATTTGTGTTTGAAAAATCTGAAAATACAGCACTCACTGACAAAGACCAAGGCTGAACAACAGAGCCTTTCAGTACTGACATCTTTCTCACAGATATCCAGATTTATCAGTATTTCTGATGACACTGATTATGAGTGGATTCCACTGAGGTGTAACTGTGCTGCACCTTCAGTATTGTGTCTGGGTATCTGTGAGCACTAACATTAAACAACGTTTTTATGTCATTTGTCACACCTGCAGGTTCTGCTGTAGCAAATCATCATGTCTGTCAGGAGAAATGCCAGTTAAATCCTAAAGAAATACCCAGTTTACTGCTGAATAGAACATTTACATCACTAAAGTTCACATGTGTCTGTTGAAAAACACAGATTAGAGTCAAGATGACAGGATTCATTTAATTACTTTATGGTTGCTTGTTTGTAAAGTTGTCTTTTTTTTCCAACTTGGAGCTATAAAAATGAAACTGCATTAATCTAATATGACTTCATAAAGGAAGAAAAGACTATTTAAATTTTTGCAGTCGAATTCAGCAACAAATCTTCTTACAATACCTGCCCACAGGATGCACCGTGACTAGAAGTGTACTGATAACTGCTAACAGTGAAAATACAGTCTTTAAAATTCATATGCAAGATGAAGCGGAAATATTTAATCCTGGTCTCATATTCTTCCATGTAAATGTACCATATGGTCATTTCAAACACGCAAAATCAGGTAGACTGCTGAATGTTCAAATCACGCCCACTGAATAGCCAGAATGAAAGTTTTTAAAATGTATTTTTTAAACGTTCAACATTGATGTCCGAGTGAAGTCCAAGGTGGGCGTTCAAAAAAAAAAGATGTTAAACTTTCATTCTAGCTACTCGGTGGACTTGATTTGAACGTTGAACTGAGGTCTCCCTGACGTTGAGTGTTTGCAGGGATAGGAGAGTTTCTGGTTACAAAAATTTAGCTGGCAATGCTCCCAAAACACACCTGAGGAAGCAAATCCTGAAAAATTAAGCAATATGCTTCAGTGAAATTTCACAAACAGTTAAACCAAGTCTCCCGCACCTACCATGCACAGCTTCACACAGGAAAGGTTGAACTGCCACACACCGCACAAGCATAAAACTAAATTTCTTTCAGACATCCTGAGAGAGTCTTTGCGATAAACTCTGTACCCAAGTATTTCCATCATGAGCCACACGTGAGTACTTGGCAGTGCTTTACAGTTCATCGTGTTTGTAAGTGAACTCTCTGGAGGATATAAAGCCGTCCTTGTTCTCATCCTCTTTGGAAAAGATATCCTCCACCATGTTCTCGTGAAGAGTGTCGTTGGGAGGGTAGCCGTGACGCTCAAACTCCTTCCTCAGATATTCTTTCACCTGGCAGACACGTGAAAAACAGGAGGATTGAGACAGACTGGGAGCCATTGAGAAAAAAGAAAACAACATTTATAAATTATTATTTATGATTGACAGTCTAAAAGGTCCTGTGACTGCTCAGAACTCCGACACATTGACAACCAGGGACAAAGGGCCGTGGCCAGGCACTGCTCGGTGATGAGGGGTCCGAGGCCACTAAGATTGGGGACCAGCAGCTAACTGGAAGGGATGGTTGACTGATACATTTAACCTCACAGTAGTTGTTGAGCACTGCTTGTGTTCACCTCAAGTTTGGAGAGCTTCCAGTCATCGTTGAGGTCCATCTCCTGGAAGGACTCATGTGACCTCGGTCCATTTCTGATCTCAAGCACCTCGATAACGAAGGTCAGTGTGCTTTCAGGTGGGATCTTACCTGATCACAGACAACACAAGGCAAGAAGTCAGCTAAAACTGAGACCATTATTAGGTTTCTGTAAGTGTGCTTTAGTTTGAGGAAAACAGTTAAAACATAGAAAACGTGTTGGAAGTGTTGCTGACAAGCGAACTTACTTTGCACATTAAATCCTATCAAGTCATTCAGGGTTGTTTTTTTTAAATTGTTGGTAGAGGTTAGTTCGGCACAGAAAAGACAACTGTTATTGGTTAGTGTGGTTTGTGCTTACCAGAATGAAGCACAGTATTGTTCACATGCTCCATGTTGAGAAAAACTGGACTAATGTTACTGAATGAAATCTACATTCAGTGTGGGAGTCCTAGAAAGCCATTCAAAACAGAAAGTATCACAGACATGCATGCATAACATATGTACATAATAATACCCATTTTGAGAAGCTGAAACATTTTTAGGAGGACAGAGCCACACTTCTGTTCAGCAGCATGCAGTGAAGCTTTATAGGCTTGGATGAGGCTACAGTACCTTTTCCTTCCTTCCCATAGGCCAGGGCTGGAGGTACGAGCAGTTTTCTCTTCTCTCCAGCACACATGCCCTGCAGGCCTTTATCCCAGCCTTTGATCACTTCTTTGATGCCCAGTGTGAACCATGCTGGCTGCTGGTCACCATGGCTACGACTGGTGGACAAACAGACACGTGGAAAGAGTTACACGTCAGAAGAGGGAAGAACAGACATCTATTAGAGACAATAACAGTGGAAAGTTAACACGTATGTATTAGCTGCAAGGGATGGCTGGGGGCGAGGGGGGGTCATTATGGGGTCATTATGGCAACGTATTGAAATATTTTGTAAATACATACATGTGCTAGGCGCATGCAACATTTATGACAGATCTTTATGTCACTGTTGGTCAATATTATTTGTATGACGTCAGACGTAAAATCTTTCATTCCGGCTACCCAAGGGACGTGATTTGAACGTTGAGCAAAGACGTTGAACTGACGTCTCCCAGACGTTGCGTGTTTCCAGGGATGGGATGGTGTCCCCACTAACAAACCCACAGACATCAATAAGGCTGCGCACAGCTTAAGTTATTTTGGGAAAAGATAAAGTGGATTTGAAGTTGCACAAAGGAGACCGTTAGTCATATGGCTCATAGACTACTATTAGAAGTGAAACACTGTCCTACACAGGACCCCCCCCCCCCCCTCCCAGGAGAAACAGAGGAGTCAGCTTCTTCTTAACTTATTTGAAAGTCTGTAAAGCCTACCTGTCGTGAAACATTGTACCATTCTCTAAGTAGCCCTCATGATGCGCCAGCAGGATATCTCCATACTTGGACTTTCGGTGACAGAGGAAAGGTCTGTGCAGAACCTCGATCTTCACCTCAGCTTCAGGCAGCTTCCCACCGCTGACGGACACCAGCAGGGAGGAGCAGAGGAAGCTCAGCACCGTCAGTAGCATGCCGACACGTTCAACCTTCAGAGGAGACGCCAAGAGAAACACACAAGGCTAAAAAAACTTTTAGACAAATGTGCAGAAGCAGCAAGAACAACAGCAAGGCATGCAGTTGGTCCTCTACGTGGCAGTGACGTTTCATCATGCAAGTTGTTGCAGGAAATTGTCTTCTGATTGGCTGCTTTTCCTCGACAGCCCCGCCCACAGGCATTTCCCCTCACAGATGGCCTTTGGCATCAATAGAGTGACGACTTTAACTGCGGCTGACTTCGTCTGTCTTGATGGTCGGCAAAAGCTGTCGGTGGCTGCAGGGGAGAAGTATAAAAAAGCTGCCGTCAACTCGGACACCTTGGCTGCATCTGTGCATTTGAAATTAAAACCTCGCAGAAGCGAGGCGGCCGCAGGTGTTCTCCTCCAGCTGCAACGGCGGAGAACCTCCTCTGTGACGAGGTGGTATGTCTAAACTGACAACAAGGGCTGATCTCGAGGTGTTTGCCTTTCATTTTCACTTAAGCTTATTTCAATTATTAATATATAGCTCCAAATAGGTAGGTAGGTAGGTAGGTATATACTTTATTAATCCCCGAGGGGAAATTTTTTAAACAAATACCAACATAAGTCACATCAGGACTCTGAACACAGTGAGGTCCTTACAAAAGCTGACAGTTTATTCACCCAGATTTGTTGCTCTCTAAAATGTACAGACCACACACAGTTTACATCAGTGTTGGACACATTAAATCAAATCTAAGTAAGTTTAATGGAAACAACCTCGTTTACAGTGTGTCTGTGTCCAGATGTAAAATCTGAGCAACAGAAGGAGCAGATCAATAAATTAGGAAAGATAATTACAGGAGATAACTGCTCTGAAGGTCTTAGAATTAAAAAGAAACGTCACATCATACATGTCGGTGAAACTTGAAACCTATCAGGACAGAGTGTCATCACAGAGGAGGTTCTGACCCAGTGCAGCTGGAGAAGAGCAGCTGCAGCGCCTGACTCAGAAATCTGCAGCCGCGTCGCTCCTGCGAGGTTTTAATATCATGTGACATCTTGAGGTTTTGTAGCCTCGGCTAAAGTCGGACAAAACTTCTAACCATCATGCAACGTTGCAAGTCCTTAAATCCATAAAGTCGAATGCACCCATTCAGTGAGGACTTTGAAGAGTAGACCTAATCTTTATTGTTTTATAAAATTTACAGCCATGCTGGTAGATTCTCAATTAATCACATTTTAATGGATTCATTTTTGATGTAATTTCATGCTGCTGCAATAATCACAGGTATATATTTTTTTGTTATTGTAACAATATGACATTCATTTTCCTTCTGTCAGATTTTTTGTACATTCATTTCTAGAGGGCCTCACTTTGGCACGTACATTTACAGCACTGGTTAAAGCAGGCTGTTGTCCACTGCAACACATTTGCATGCAATAACACTGCGTTGCACTTCATAAATATATGTTGTGTAATACATTGCACAGGAATAAACACATTTACACACCCCTGATTTGCATACTACAGAACATATAGAATCTATAATATTACTGCCTTTCTGAAAAAGGCTTTTTTCTCTTTCTTAATAAAAAGGACTTTAGAACACAGCTTATTTCTGCAGTAACAGTCAGCAAGTCATACACATTGTAAGTATTTCATATGATACAATCATTAAATCATTAAACATGTTTCCCACCATCTTCAGTGTCCATAACAGTGCTGCAGTCGATGGTGTGACAGTAGCAAGGAGCTGGGCAGTCAATTTAAAGTTGACTCCCATGACTTTTCATGGCTCAGAGCGGGCACAAGAGCTTCCCTTTAGTACTCTCGCAGTTATTTTTTAAGGGGTGAGACTTCAGTAGAAATCTGAAGTATAATCCCCTTGATCAGAAAGAGGAATCGCAAAGATCCACCGTGGCCATTTTTGGATTCAGGTGAAGTACTTGCAGCCCGTAGAATCGATGAGGCAAGAGTCGGTGCATCTGAGCTGCCCAAAGGATCTGCAGAAGACATGGAAAGTGGTTTGTGACAAGTGCAATTAAATGCATTACAGTATATATAGTTATATTTACACCCAGTGTCAGGGTCTGGTTTCTCCCTTTCTGTTTGCCTTGAAGTCCCCAGCGTCTGCTCCTGCCTCTCTGCTTAACACCCTGTACCACTCCCTCCACTCACCAGAGGTTCCCCACTCTGCCCACTAGAGGTCCACAGTGTTTCTTATGTCTCTTTCTGTGTTCAATCTCCTGCATGCCACGCCCACCTCACCTGATCAATGTAGTATATATATACTCCCTGTCAGCATTACCAGTTGTTGCATTGTCAGTCAACAGTCTTCATAGCAAGTCCTCATGACCATAGTCTTGTTGGGTGGAACTAGTTTAGACTTTTCTGCCAAACTGTTTTCTGTTGTGGGTTTACTGTTTGCTTTTTAAGTAAAGCTTTGTATTTACCTAAACCTCTTGCATCAATGTTGTGCATCTGGGTTTCAATTCCTGTTAGACAGCACCCAAGTTATGCAGCAAACTTACGGTTTCATTTCTCTTTATCTAAGGATTACTTTTAGGAAATGCACTTATTGATGTTCTTACCGACAATTAGATGAGAAGATCAATACCGCTCTGATAAATATGAAGCTGCAGCCAGCAGGGTTAAAAAAAAGAAAGAAAATCTGCCTACCTGCACCTCTATAGTTCACTGTTAACATGTTGTATTCTGTTTTAAGTAAGATACAGAAGTCCTGCCCCAGATCCAACCCATAACATTTCCATAAAATCCTTGCATGTCTTAGTAGATAGCTTTTGTTACCTTTGGAGAGGAAAAAGGCTTGCTCCCAGTAACAAGAAGCATTTTTTCCCCCAAATATTGAACTGTCATCTGAAAAAATATTTCATCGGTCTGGACAATAAACAGTTTTTAGCACAATTAGATGAGATGCTTGCTACCACTCATCTTAAATTTAGGGAAGCAATTAACAAGCTTAGCATAAAGACTTGAAACAGAAGGGAAAAAGTAGCATGAATGTCTGAAGGTACTACCCCAAATGCTCACTAATTAAAATGGTATATATCTTGTACAAAAAAAACCAAATACACACAACTTTTGGTTTTACAGGGAGTTATGAGATATAATGATTGGTTGGCTGTGCCAGTAAACTCCTTGAGGCTCTGCTGTTTATCTAGCAACCAAAAAAAACTGATTTGTTACCTTTAACAAGTCATTATGGTAAACTCAGACAATCAGCTGCATATGAGTGTGGGGTTGATCTCTCATCTTACTCTAAGCATAAAAGTGAATGTGTGTATTTCCCAGAATGTCAAACCCCTTCTCTCAGCATAAATGTAAAGAATGCTGAGTGGTGTGTTTTTTGCAAGATAATGCACCATCATCTCTGGATGGGTTCAGAGACATTACAGTAAAAGTACAGTAGTTCATTAAAATGACCTTTAAAATCCCCAGATGGGTGCTGCTGGTTTAAAAGGAGCCACATTGTGCTATCTGGACATCCTAAAGTCTTTTATTATCATTAGAACATACCCAGGAAGATAGGATTTGCAGGTCTGATAGCCAAAGTCCTTTCCATCGCACTCCTCCATGCCTTCATGCCTGTAGCCATCTCCACAGTAGGCCCACTTGCAGTCTGGAGTGACAAAGTGAGGACGATGAGTATGGTTGCAGAGGGAGGGAGGGGAGACGAGAAACGTTACTTATTTCTTTGGCACTGCAGTCTGTTTCAGAGCTGCCATCACAGCATTTTCCTGCTAATTTAATTGAACAGAAGTAGAGGGTAGTGAGAGAATGGCAGGGCGAGAGCGAGGGTGAGATTAATGCAAGATCAAGGAAAGGTTTCACAGTGCTTAGTGCTTTTATCCTGTGCCATGTGGGCTGAGACTCTGTGGTGTACTCTAGTTATGCTCTGCAGGGAATCTCATTAGCAGTTTGGTGTGATAGCATGGTGGTGTGCAGCAAAAAGAAAATGATCCACTGCACTTTGTAGTTAGAGACTATTCTGTTTATTTAGACTAACAAATAAATAAGCAGGATACTGCATTACAGAAAGGGATGTCTAGTTAATCTGGAGGTGTTTTAAATGCAATTTATATATGCTTGTATTATCAGAGTAGCTGACTGAAGAGCTGGATTTTTTTTTTTTTTTTAGCTCTACATCACTGGCCATGTAAGTGAGCATGAGAGGCATGCAACTCACTGAGACAAGCATCGGTGACGATCTGGTTCCCATCGTCACACTCTTCTCCGTGCTGGGCCTGCACCTTCCCGTCCCCACACACGCCAACTCGGTCCGAGACTGTCTCTGTGGACTGGAACGTCTGGAAGGGCTAAAAGAAGTGTAAGAACAAGCGCTGACTTAGCATTTCAAGTACTAAGCGTTATAATCCAGTCATTTTGGATCTGGTGGTTTGCAGTAAAGAGGTCAAAGCATTTAAGCTAAAGCTAGGCATTATTAGGTAGAAAAGTAACCTAGTACATACAGTATGGTAGGTATCTAAAAACAGTTTTCAACTAAATGTCACCCTGACAGACCAAAAAGAAACTTAAGTCAAGCTTTTTTGAGCGCTTTCAACTGCATATCATCTGTCTTCCTCAGTTTGTTCAATGTTACAGCGCAGTGTTGCAAATGCACACATTGAATGTTCCTACCTGTAAGGGCTGCCATCCATCTTTATCTTTAAAGTACAGCATTCTCTGATCCTTCCTGAATGCTATTGCATTGTCTAAATGTAGACGGCCCATCTCCTCCTCACTGTTGACCACAAATATCTACACACACACACACACACACACACACACACACACACACACACACACACACACACACACACACACACACACACACACACACATAAAAAGAGCAGTGAAAGCAGATGAGTATTAATTCAGTTAAATCCGAAAACTCACGTTGGAAATGTTTATTGCAACATTTCAAACGTTGAAAAGGAGCCTGCAGGTGAATGCTGGGGTGTTGGTGGGGCTTTGTGAACTGGCAGCAGCACTGATGCAGGGCAGCAGTGTCATTGACAGACAGAAAGGGTGAGATAGGACATTTTCCAGCTTTAATAAACCGCCAGATTTGGAGGCTGTGTATGTCAGATGATTATGGAGTATGAGGCATGTCACATGATGCAGAGCGGAGAAGCTCGAGCCTGAACTTGCTCGCAGGCGTCGCTCCATTAATGACACAAATGTAGTGTGGATATTGAAATATTGTATTGTGAAGGACCAGGGTCTTACTGCAGTGACTCTATCGGGGGCACGCCGTTGTGTGTAACTTCCAAAAGGGGCCTGATTTGCTCCAGGAGTGGCGTCGCAGTCACAACGACCTGATGGACCTGGAAGACCTTTCTCCCCTTTTTCCCCAACTAGATAGAGACCTGCAAAAAAAGTGTGTGACATTTAGTTGGATAACCACACATGCCCAATACATGAACTCGAGGCTGATTGGTTATGACTGTGTGTGCTATGTCTGAGAGTTATTGTACCTGAGGCAGGAGGACCCGGTGGCCCAGGGTGGCCGGTAGGTCCAGGGGGTCCGGAGGGACCCATTATTCCAGGAGCTCCAGTATGGCCCTTCATTCCCTGTGCAAACCAGGCAACATTGAGAATACACTTAAGGTTGCCTACATGTCACTGCCATCTGTGCATATTGTGTGTGTATATTTAAATGTGTAGCTATAGACCACAACTCTCCTCTGGGAATCTAAACTTAGAGCTGGAGGTAACGTTGAGTGTCTCGAGTGTCAGTTAAGTGATAGCTGTCAGGATGTGTTTGAAAAGTGTGAATCATCTGATGCATGTTACACTCAGATCTGGTCCTAATTTGTGTCAAGTACACACACACACACACACACACACACACACACACACACACACACACACACACACACACACACACACACACACACACACACTAAGATATGTAAGATGAAACTAAACAACTTGTGTACTTGTGCATTATTCTTGCTTGTCTTTTTTTCCTCTACCTGTTTGCCTCTCTTCCCTGGGCGCCCGGTTGGTCCTCGTTTCCCTGAGACTCCTTGTCCTCCCTTTGGTCCCTGCTCTCCCTGAGAGAGGAGCAAAGAGAAGGAATAATCAGATTAAATCAAACCTCGCCAAAGTGTCGTCATTCTTAAACTATTCTTACCTTCTGCCCGAGCATCCCAGGCATACCGATGGAACCCTAAACAGAGACAAAATAGGAGCTTGACATGAGAGAAGTGTAATATTAATTTAATATGGCTCTAAAACAAAGATATTTTTAAAGCGACTCAAATGTAAAGACCTGAGAGCTCTTATGAACCACTTTGGATTTTAACCAATATTTGTAGAAGCTGTTGTCAGGGATTTTACACCCTCATTAAATTATCAGGTCCATTAGAACATAGCATGAGTTAAGGTGCTCATTGTCAGTGCCAAGAATAAATGGGCTGAATGTAGTTACACACTATAACCCGGTCCCAAATAATTTCAGAAACATTTCAAACCTTGTCTCCTTTTGGTCCTGCTGAGCCAGGATCCCCATGAGCCCCCTTTTAGAAATGAAGACAGATAAAAATGTAGGATATCACAGTTTTGTACTAACAACAGGTACTATGGAACATGTCAGTCTGAGCTTACCTTCTCTCCTTTGTATCCAGGTAAACCCTGAAAAAATAGACAAGGAAAGTAAGAGCAGATCAGAGTCTATTGTGTAGTCTGCATTATTGTGCACATGATGTAAAGATGGGACTAACCTTTGTTCCCGGTGGTCCCCTCAGTCCAGGTAAACCCATGAGTCCTGGGTCACCCTTCTCACCCTAATAAAAAAATAAAACTATGACTTTCTACCACTGTATTAATGACATGCCATACAAATATGTGTAAGACCGAGATGTATTTAATGTATCACGTGCCATATCAGGAGCCAACAGTACCCAAAAATGTGTCTGTACCTGGAGGAAGAGCCACGACACTTACCTCGGGTCCCTCTGGACCAGGCCATCCTGGGAGTCCTTGTTTCCCTGGAAGGCCTGGCGCTCCGGTACGACCCTACAGAGACACAAACATCAGTGCTGGAACTCATCGATGCATTTTGTGCTCCATCTTCGTTAAACTTGGTGCAAAAGTGCTGTGAATCTGAAACAGCTTGCTTCTTGCTTTAAATTGCATGAAGGATTTTGCAACAGACTAAAATTAGTTTTCAGTGTTCAGAGTGTGATATTCTTCCCCAATAAGTTTCTACCTTGTTCTCTTAAATATAACGTATTACTTGCATGTTTTGCCAGTATCTTGTCAAACTGACCTCTTAAGTTTTCTTACTCTACTATCGGAGTAAGAACTATGAGCCAAACTTCAACAGTGCCACTTAGAGTTGCTAATTAGTGCACAGGAATGCAGCCTTAATTGATCTCACCCTGTAGCCAGTTCCCTCCAAGAAGAGCCAAATATGTTATGCAACAGCCTCACATCACTGTGACACCTGGACAAGTATTGCAGAGCTGCTGCCATCCTAGCAGCTTGCTCTCATTTAACTGCCTGTCATTAAAACCGCAGCCTGTAGAGACACCGCGGACATGCTCTGTGTGTGTGTTCAGTGATTTATCATGGAGAGCAAAAGCACTTAGGGAGATTAAAGTGCAGAAGTGGAGTGCTGAAGAGGCTGGATCAGCAGGACTAGAGTCCAGCACAAGAGCTAATGGAGCCAGGCCAAGGGAAGGAGAGCAGAGAGGAAGAAGAGGGGGAATCATAGAGAGGTGAAGAGTGCGAGGATGACGGGAGACATCCAGAGATGGGATCAAGCTTTGCTACATGGTCACACCGGCTACTGAGACTAATGTAGCATTACCCATTTAGCAGCTGCAGAGGATATTCTGAGCACATCAATAGACAAATCACATCACAGAGAATGAGGGGACATGAGAGGCAGAGAGGGGGAGAAATCCTGATCCTATTATTCCAAGGACACAGAGAGACGGACCAGAGAGAGATGAGCAAAGACATGCAGGAGAGGAAAAGCAGCTCACCTTTGACCCTGGACGTCCAATTTCTCCCTGGAGGAGGACAAATGAAGGCAGAGGAGAGGCAGCGCTCATTAGAGCAGAGAGGACACAAGGACACCCAGAAATGCTTCTATAGAAAACGCCATTAGAGACGTAACTCACAAAAAAACACACACCTTCTCCCCATTTGGTCCTCTTATGCCAGGTAATCCACCAGGACCCTGAAAAATGACACCAAATTTATATACAGCTCACATATCCCATATTAAGAATGGTAGAGAGATCGATACTAAAAAGGTCATTTGCTTTTATTTCTACGCTTGCTTAACAATATTTCCATCTACTGTCTTAAAATGGCTACAGCAGCCTGATTACACAGTATGATGGATGTCCTATGATTTAATCAGACTAAAAAGCAAATGTAAGGTTAACAAAATTGTGTAATATCTTATTTTGAAACAAGGCCTTACCTCTGGACCATGTGGTCCCGGAGGTCCTGGAAGTCCAGGTGAACAGCCCGGGGTCAAAGGCTTTTCTTTTTCCTGCACCTGTCCTCCAAAAACACTTGGTTCTAAAATGCTGAGACCATCCTGCAACACAAAATCCAATACGTTTTCAATCAGTGGCCTATCGCGGGCAGTAAAATGTGTGTAGAGGAAGTTGTGTTTGTAGAGACCTACAGGGCTGCCCCGCTTCCAAAGCTGAGGCGGAGGAGGGAAGAGCGGTGGCGGAGGAGGTGACATGAGACAACACGGGTCAAACCTCATCGGCACGTCCAGAAACCTGAGGGCTGAGGGGAAGACGGAGAGCAGCAGGCATCACTGACTGCCTGCCACAATGAATAACAGAGCGGTGACATGTGGCATGTTCTCCACATGTTATGTAACCATCAGTACAGCACTGGCAGTCAACACAGGCTCACACACCACCGTGTATCTTACCTGAGTGGGCTGAGAGGATGCTGTCCATGTAAGAGTGACGGGACAAGACCCACGCAGGACACAGAAGAAGGTGAAAGGACACAGCAATTTTCACCAGGTCCATGCTGCTGGTTTTCTTTCTAAAACACACACAGACTATTTCTGTTTCCTGAGCTTAATGCAGTCACTAGCATCTGTCACTTTTCCTTACTCCCTCTTGAGGGTGTCACTATTTCATCACTTCAGTCGACCAAAGTCTCCTCACCTCCCCCCTCTCTCTTCTTATAGCGTAATAAACTTGTTGCAGCTCCACACTGCAGCAGATGCAGCCACCGCTGTAATTCCAGCCGTGCACCAACCCCCTCTGAGCCAGAATTAGACCAAGGGGTGGCCACTTGCTGACTGAAGTCATGTCAACAATAGTAAGGTTGTCACAGGTTCATTCACACAAACATTTTTAGTGTGCTCATATTTCATGTGGTGAATGCAAATCAGTGACAAAGGTTACAAGGATTCTGATTTGCAGAAAAGATGCTGAATCGTGTTCACTTATCTTCATTGGCTCTACACCTTTTTCCTGTATCTATTGAAAAGTACAACCTGTCCTAGTGATCCAACAGCTTAACATTGAAGCAATTTCCTTCACAAGCATTGGCTTTTGATGCACAGGATCCAACCTTACCTTCCACTTGAGATTTTGCTGCACTTGTAGACACGTTGTCTAGCGCTCCTCTCACCTAAATGAAATGCGCGGTGTGCAGCTCCAGAGACCGTGGTTCCTCTGACATTACCGTAGCTAATAAATCTGATCCACTTATCGACTTGCGTCTTTCCCTCTGCCGGTCAATAACAACACAATTGTAGAGGGAGGACCTTTTTTTTTTTTTTTTTTTTTTTTTAAATTATTTTTACCGGCGCTATAATGCCCAGCAGAGGCCACTTGAGTGGAGTCAACACAGCGGTGGCAGTTCAGTCCCAGCGGGTCTGCATCAGAGGTGCATTCACTCCTATACCAACTGAATCGACTTCAGGACAGCTGGCTGGATAACTGGGAAGGGTCTGACACTTAAAGCCTGCGTGAGCACTGGTCTGGCACGTTTCTTGCCCACACTGGTGCTGATGGTCTCTTCCGCAGAGGAATGGCGCCCTCTGCTGGATGTTTTAATCCATGTCAGAAATAACATCAATACATATCATCACACATCTTTGTTTACCATCCTGAAAGTTTCATAAATATCTTATATTTTTAACCTGTGTATGTGGTAATAAAAGGTGAAATTAATCTATGAGGTAGTATTAAGATGTTTAGGTGGATTGAGACAACACTAGCCTTAATTTCTGATGCAAAGCCTAACATCATGTGAAGTACTGTGTGTCCTTCAAACAATAACTGTATTGATGTATTCTTTTTTTTAAATATATTTATATAAAACTGCATTTATGTCTCTTAGAATCGTGTTCTTGATGTTGGTCTTCATTCATGATCTTACAAAAGTGATTTTATGAAGGTACAGACATTTCAGACAATAAATGGCTTGTTTAACTGCCTAAATAAATCAAGAAAAAAACTTAATACATCATTAACTGATCATAATATTTTAAAGTGGAAAGGAAACAATTCAATTACACTGTGGAAACATGGACTCAGAAATATTTGAAAAAAGAAGTATTTTATTTATTTATCTGGAAAAATATGACAAGAAGTTATAAAATAGTAACTAATAGCAAAAGATTTTAATATAAATGTAAATAGGCTACTTAGCATCTTCTCTTATTCTGCAGGGCAATCATGCTGAACTAAACTTCTGAATTGTAAATGTGACTTTAACCAAAAAAAAGTGTTTACCATTCTTTTGACCCCACGGTTCTTTTATCAATTAGCAATGAATTTAGAAAATATATACAGAACATACTCTCATTTTAAAGTGCAGCCCTGTAACATTAAAAAGACTGTAACACCCAATGGCTTAAAAAGATGATTAAAAAATAGCTTTAAAAAAATGTCTAGACATTTTCAGACATGTAAACAGAAGACTTAACAAGCAGTAAATACAATATAATAGAAAAAGTACAACACAAACAGTGATCAACAGTGTGGTAAGAGTTAAAGTGTGTAGTTTCAAGTTTTAGGAAAACAATAAAACCCCACAGAAACGCTGCCTCTTTAAGAAGCCTTGACTGAGAAGTGCCTGGAAAAGCTGCAGGAAGGCTGACTCATATCATGATTAAAAACAGCCTTCTGTACACAAAACAGAGCGGCAGTAAAAGTTGTATTATAACCAAAGGTTGTGATACAATTGGAAAAACTATTCAAAATTACAACACACATTGTTGTTTTCCATAAATATACAGTGTAATGTTTCCATCCACAGCTGAATGTCTGTGTTCTGCATCACCAGTACGTTAGGAGGTGGCGTCCTTTAAATAGGCAATAATATCTTTTCTTTCCTTTTTCTTCCTGATCCCACTGAAGATCATCTTGGTACCTGGAATGTATTTCTTTGGATTTTCGAGATAGACATTCAGAGTTTCTTCATCCCATATGATACCTATACAAAAGCAAACACAAACACATGAAATGTAAGCAGTATGTTTTCATGAAAATGATCTTACTTGTATGACTAATCTGCATTAAGACACTTCTCATTACTGTGTTAAGGTTTTATTGCCTCATGTCAGCGCAGAGCTCAGAGTCAGATTGTCAATGCTGTCCTACCTGTTCAGACCTGCTGCCCTGACTGTCAGGTCTAGAAAACTAAAGAGCCAAGCTACTTCTCAGCACTACAGCAGGAATACTGACACAGATGGGCGGGAGGAAAAAGCTTATACAAAAGCAAATTTTCCATTGACATCAATACAATAAATAAAACCCACACCTTAGTTCGGTAAATGAGTTTTAACACATCATAAACTTTACTGGAACTTAAGATTTGACAGTGTGTGTACGTTAAAAATGTTAGTCTCTGGCTTCTCCACTCTCTATTAGAAAAAAACCTGTTACAATTAAGTTAATCATACAGAAAACATTTTATACTTATAATTTTTCATCAATAAATGATTTATCTTCGCAGGTGTTGTACACATCAGTGATCCATACCTTTATTGATGTTGGCATGTGTATAGGAGAAGCCAGATGCCTGCCCTGTCTTCCTTCCAAACAGCCCCCACAGGTTGGGTCCTACCTTGTGGCGCCCCCCCTCCTCCACTGTGTGACACTGGGAACATTTCTGGACAAAGACCTTCTTCCCTTTCTGAATGTCCCCCATCACCGACCTACTGGGAGGAGATGACAGCAAACAGTCAGCAATATGGGAAGTGAGTGGGGAAATGTTCCGACAGCCCAGGACGCACGGACTGGGTAAAAACTGTGGTTAAGTTATGAGACAAGGGTTATGTTAGTTCAGGCAACCACACCAACAATGCTGCTTGAACTACACACGTTCGAATAAAACGCACCGAAATAGGTCTGTTTGTTATATATAGCAGGAACAGTAATTCACTGTTTGTTGTGTTGGTGGAAAAAGATCGCTGTCTGTAAAGTAGTTATCCAAAACAACAATCACACCAAAGGCATTTTCTTACCGTCAGACGGGATTGCGTAGTTTACCTCCAGGCAGAAGTTGTTTCCCCTTTTAAAAATCACACTTGTTCGATTTTTTTTTTTTTGTAAAACAAATTTTCGTTGTTGTTTGATAAGTTGTCGTCTGGCAGTTTCTAGTTGTTCCGGATTTGAACTTCAGAGCAAAATATCTCGCATTTCGAAAGGGAGCGGCTGATTCGCGTTGACTACAGTGTGACGCAGGATGTGAGTCACACCCATCTCCAAAGGCAGGTAAAGTTTGTGTGAAATGAATGTGAGAAGGAGCTGTTAACAAATTATACACATCTGAAACGTGACCAAGTTTCACTGCATTTTATATGACGTCAGAAACCAAAACTTCTGAAGAGTTTAATCTTTAACTGTGTTTCAGGCTTTTTTTTTTTTTTTTAAACGCTTATATAGGTATCCACCGTGTCAAACGTCCTGTTTAAAGAAATATATTGGAGTAGAAAGGAGGAGGAGGGCGGGCTATCACGGGAAATCAGAAAATTCAATACAGTATCAGTGTTGAAAATTGGCTTAGAAAACAACCATGTATGAAGAGCAATTTTTCTATTTTCTATTTCTGCCATGATGGAGCTGCATAACATGGGAAAGACAAATAACTAACTACGTTATATCATAATGGGACTCTTTGAAGCAATTAAAGCAGTGGAAGTCGCTTTTACCCCCGAGCGATCGAGACATCAGCAGCCGTCACTATGTCAGCTCTGTTGCGCTTATCTAATTCATCTTTGCATATTTTTGAATAGGTGAATTAACCACCGTTAATTTACCAGAAAACAATCAAATTCAACGGCAAGATCAAAATTGCAGTTTTCAATATAACCATTAGAGGGGGCGGGGGGAGGGGGGGGGCAAGGCCCGTGCAGAAAGGCTCCATCCAGCCGAGGTCAAAGCAGGTCAAAGGTCACAAAAGAGGAGGAGAAAATGAGATGGGAAAACAACAGTCCAGATTGAACTAGCTACAGTGAGAACATAAAGATGATGTTAAAGATATAGAAGACGGAGATACTGTGTTTTGGTATTTCGCTGTTCACAGGAAGGTTTACGGAGGACCAGAAATGTTTATGTTTTCCATGTTATTCCCCCCCGCGAGTGTTTGTTCTGTTCTCTGCTCGCTTAAACTGAACGTAGCTCCTGTTCACCTTCATGACCAGGAATGTAAAACAAAACAAACACATGCAATAACAAGCCAACGCTGTAAAAATTGTGCCGTGTAAGAGGTTTAACCGTGAAGTTTTATTGCATTAAATGCCGCCGTTTTTGATCGGTATACACTCGGCCGCCCCTGATGAAACACAAGCACAAGTACTAAATGGCGAAACAACATTTCCAAATGTTTCTCAACAAAACAATTCTGTGTGTGAAAACGTTGACAGCTCTGGTTAGCTGTCATGTCTACTTTTAGTCAATAAAATAGCGACAAAACACTACGTCAGTAATATCTATGCTGGTAGCAAATGCCTTTTGCTTGATAGCATCCGTTACTTCATATGTTTCTGTTAAATTATAAATATTCTGCGATACATGTCAAGTACCGTCTACAACGGTGGAGTTTAGGCCGTGTCGCCGCCAGAACACGATGCAGCTGAATATGGTGGAGCCTTAACAGGACATGCCAGACCTCTAGATACGCCCCAGCTCTACAGCCCTCTGGCTTGTGGGTGTCACTGCTTACAGGAAATGCCGGTACTTTATCTTTCTCGGACCCAGGGATTATATGACGTCTCAGATTTGAAGAGATCCATGCTCACGACACCTCGTACGCTTTACTGTTTTGTGAGACAATACTTGTTCAACATATTGAGGGACACATCGAGGAACTGTGGCTCATGTGAACGGTAGACAGATAAAGGTGCCAGTTTCCAGGACACTTGCAAGTTTATTTACTGCCGCTGGAGGAGATGGAGTAAAAGATTTTGTAACTCCATACTGACGAGAAGTGTCAGCGGAGATTTAGCCTGTGTGTTTGTCTCCCTCTAGTGGTCACACACTGTAATGAATGAATAGTCACAACCAAGTCTAGCTGTTTTTAGTTTCAGATTTGAATGGTCTCTGCAGTGCTCAAAACGAACCCATTATCCTAATCAAGATGTCTAAAATTATATAATCTAATATGTAGTTTTATAGAATTAAATGTAAAATAACTTGACAAAAAGAAAAAGTGATTAAATTGATGAAAAATAATTTTAATCATATGTTTGGAAGAATCAAACTAGTTTGCCAGTGCTTTAGTTAAATATTTTTTTTCCCATTGAATCCATTAAAATAAGATGGTTTTATTGGTAATGACACCATGATAAGGGAATAATAATCTTCAAGTGAGTCATGATTCACATCACAGCTTCCTGATGCTTGTTTAGAGATAGCGTATATGATTGCAGTGGTGGTGGTTCATTGTTTATTGTAAGAGATTGTAGGCACTGTGTTTGCTTTGGATCTGTGTGAGGCCGAGGTAAATGTGGATGTAGTGGAAAAAAGGTGATGAAATAATTTCGTGTATCTGAAAATGAAACACAAACTCCTCATTTGAAACTTTTATTATCATTGTTTAGGATAATATAATATAACTTTGTTTAAATGAACGAAATAATTTTTTTTTCAATATATAACTTTAAACATTTGTCTTTACAGTAAAAACAATGAATGTTTACATTCTATAGTCAGCCTGTATGAACCGCTTTATCCTTTTGAGGTTTTTTTCTCCATCTCCACTTCTTCCTCTGAACTGGTCGTAAAGTCAAACACTTCAGCCCTGTAGAAAGAAAATACACCATTTGCATTAAAAGGACTGCAGCCCAGCGGTAGACTGATAGATAATTGCATGATGGGACAGACAGTCCCACCAAGAGCTTAAGAAGGAAAAGGTAAATATAAGACTGGAGTTACATAGTTTCGTCACTAAGGACATGAGTTGCCTACCATTGCAAACCGGTGTTCAATAACTGTTTAGTGGCCAGAGTCAGAAGAAGGCGGTAACCAGGACTATTTCTCCCAAATCTTTGAGGCAGCACTGGCTTCGGTGCTTCTCGGACCTGTGGGCAGTCTGCACACATACGAATCCCCTTCCTTGACCTTCCAAACCTCTGGGGCATGTTGGGGGGCGAGTTTGGCTCCTCGTCATCCCCCTCACTCTCCCTCCCGAAGCGCAGAGGCATGTTGGCGTTCAGGTGGAGAGGTCTGGCAGTGGGCGGATAGAGCTTCATGATCGTTGGGAGGCTGACTTTACTGGCGGTAGGGATCACGTGTATGCTGTAGCTCCCGAGGTCTAAACTCCTGCTGATTTCACTCTTCATCTGGAAAGAAATCAGCAGATCAGATCATTGTTTTTTTTATAGATTTTTTTTTTCTTAGTTAATTACTTTGAAAACTGATTAGCTTTTCATTTGTTTTGCAAATATTTTCAGGCTCACCTTTGGCTCTAGGAAATTATATTACAAATATAAAACTTCAGAAATGAATAAAAAAAAAAAACGACTATCATAATTTTAAAGAGTCTTTGAATTGCTTTTATTATCTCGCCAAAATGCAAAAAGACAAGTAAAAGGATCAAATGTTTACTTCTAAACAGCAGTAATTAGAGGTTTATACTTGAACAATGTCTGAAATGATGAATCAACTCCCAAAATGTTAGTTTTCTGCTGATCAACAATTGTTGAATAAAAAAAGAGCTTAGCTGCCCAATAAGATTAATATTCATCAAATATTTCTTACCTGTTGGTGCGGCTGTTTCCTCACGGTGTGTCTGCCGTCATTGCTGCTCAGCAAAGTTTTATCCCTGCGGGTGGACTTCCCATAGGCCTGGAAGTCAGATGCTGCTGCCCCTCCAAGATCCACCATTATCAGGAGTGCTGAGATTATCATTGTTATCAACATGTTAACAGCAATATTTGACAGCTTCTCTCAGGACAGCATCAGGAGACATGCCTTGTTTCCCCACTGACCACACTGTCCCCTGTTATTAAAGACCCCTGAGCACATACGTCACTTGTGGCGCGTGATAAAGACACTCGCACATACACGTGCACGCACATTTTCAACCTCCATTTAAACTGAGCAAATTCCTTGCTCATCCACTAATCATGCAGCTCTGAAGAATATCTTTTAAAAGGCATGTGTGTCCTAATTGGGCTGTTTAATCAACCAGTCACAGTGGGTTTTTTTCAAAGCAGGAACCTGAGTGAAGATCACAGGAAAATTAAACTAAAAACAGTTGGTCAATGGAAATAGTGAAAGGCACTCCAAGCTTGTATTATCCAATTCTGGAGAGGATGTATTTTCTTGTAAGCTGTACTAATTATATCCAGGTCGGCAATGTCAAACAAATCTATTAAGAGCCAAAAGGTATTTCGATGACCTGATAAACAAAACAAGTAGCAGCACTGAACACAACACAAGTTCATATTTTGCAGCCTCTCATTTTCCTTCTGAAGTAAAGACCGCCAGTTGATTCATTAGAATATGTTTTTCGATTTCCTTCAAAACTAAAACCCCAAATTAACAAAATCAAACCATAAATTATATTTTTTAATCTTGAACAACATTAGTGCTGATTAATACTTTGTCACAGTTATAATTATACCATCCCTATTATCCCATTTGTGACAGCAGTTTGATGATTTCTTATTCATCCATTTTTCTGCTTCTTATTCGTTGGGTTGAATTCTGGTGGCAGCCCAGAGATCCCTCTCCCGGGCAATATATTTTTATGTCCACCTGAGGGATCCTGGGGCTTTTCAAAGGCCAGACAAGATATATAATCTATCCAGTGTGCTATGGGTCTCCTACCCGTTGGACGTACCCACAAAAACTGCAGGGGAAGGTGCACACGAGAAATCTTAAATCAGATGCCCGAACCACCTCAATTGGCTCCTGTGGTCGAGAAAAAGCAGCGTCTCTACTCCGAGCTCCCTCCAGATGTTGAAGCTTCTTACACTTTCTCTAAGGCGGAGCCCAATCCACGAGGGAAACTCATTTCAGCCAACACCCATGGAAGGCACCCTTCGGCACTGTGTCCCCTCGCCCGGATGGAGCCTGACCGATGAGGGGGAGCTCTCTGGCGAGTGTCTGGGCCTTGGTCCATCGGGCCCGGTTGGGCACAACCAGAAGAAACAACATGGACGTGCCAACCTGTGGAGATGGGTATCAGGGTGGGGTGTACTACAACACAATGTCTGTCAGCTTTATCGCCTCTATAAACAGCCTTGTATAATAATCTCACCTATACTGAAGAAAACAAATTGACAGATTGACAATAACAGTCTTTTTGTTTCTGTGAAAAACATAAGAACATGTCTGAGACCTAAAAGCAGCATTCATGAACTTTGAGCACAACAAGCTGGAAACACAACATTGATATATAATCTGGATGTGATATTGTAAAAAATTAATGACATCCAGCAAATAGAGTGCAATATTGATACTCAGTTGGAGTCATGTTTAAGTCCAATACTCACTCGCTAGCTCTATTTTGATGTCCAAGATACAGTACACTATTTTAGCTGCTAAATGCTCCTTTATTGTTGCCATTTTTTCTTCTTTTTTAATTTATATTGTGAGAAATGTCATTAATGCAGCTTTACATTAGTTTTCAATATAATATGAAGTTAGGAGGTCTCAATCAGAATATAGGATTAAGACAAATGAAATGCAAATGTTTGTTAGACAATGTAAAGCCTAAGAACAGATCTATGGGATTACAAACTATTTGGGGAATATCTCCATTTAGTATGTAGAGGTTGTATCATGATCTATAATGGACATTTTTTTTTAATTTCTTTTGCTGCCTGCCGAGCATTTTGTTTTGGTTGAGCAACAGAACCTGTACTCTTGTTGGCAGCTTTATGGGACCCCATGTTTCAAAAGGTTTGTTGCACAATTGCCAAATTAAAGACCCTTCAAAAAGTCAAATAATTTCATGTCCCATCTTTTTGTTCTGTGCTTTCTCTCTAATTTGGAAAAATACTCAGACAAAACTACTCACTCATGAACAAAATACTCAGCCGAACTACTGTGTTCTAGCAACCGTTTGCCTGAACAATTCAGCTTCAACAAGTATTTCCAGCAGAGGAGTGGGCGTGACCTCACACACCATTCCTGTTTCTAAAGGTGTCAACAGTGTTTTCAGATGCACTAATGACTCATTGGAGCTGCACATGCATCCCGAGCAGACAGAATGTGAGCAATGCTTGTTGAGAGACACAGGGTGATAATGACAACCTACAGGGAACTTTAATTTGATGCATGCGTCATGACCCCGACATTGTTGCCATTTGCCATGTTGCCATGTCCATCATACCTCGGAGCACAGGGAGCATTTAACAGAGTGGTTTCAAAGTATCTCAGCGGTCAAGCATCTTAAGCACATCTGGTTTTAGTCATTGAGAATGAACCTTAAGATGTTTTTATGGCCATTGTTGCAGTCTATTTTTCTGTATTATCATTTACCTCCCACCTCTCCTCATCCCCTCTTTGTGCTTTCCCTCTCTGACCCTGGCCCCTAGCCCACTGACTAAGGGGTTTGGGATTTACGATCATGCGTCTGACACTTATCCAGAGTCCCATCCGAAGAGGGCTTCACTGTACTTCAAGCTCTCCCTTTGTTCTTTCATCGAGCTCTCCGAGCACTCCCTTGAAGACCTTGTTCTCCGCCACTGTAATTCTCTCTTCTTAATGTTTTTAATGTTCATCCTTCACCACCCCGACGACCTTTTCATCTTTCCATTTACATGCTTGTGGGCCTCCGTCTCCTCCTCTCTGCTTCTACATACTTGAAAACAGACGCTGCTTCCTTGATAGAAATATAGCCCAGGTTTAATTTATACCAGCTCTACCTTTCCTAAATAACATCTTTTTTTTTTTTTTTTTTTTTTTTTTGCACAAATCCTCCATCCATGTTTTTTATGTATATTCTGTATATGAGACGGAGAATCTTCTGGGATTTTTATATTTACCTTTTGATTTATTAATCTTACTGTAAAATTCATGAAAAACTAATTAAGAATGCTGCGAGGAATTCTGATAGAGCAACAACTAATGAAATAAATAACAAATAGGACCCAAATAAAAGAAAAAGGACAGAAACAGGGCGCAGGTTGTAAGTAACAACTATGATGCCACTGATCCTTGCTTCTCTGTCTGATTGTCTGTCTGGGATTTGGCAACATTCCCAGTATTCCTGTCCAGGATCGGGACACTGTCAGATCCCTGCGATGATTTGTAGGAACAGGCTGTTATCCCCCTGCTGTCTGATTTATGTTGAGTTTTATCTTCCCCTTCACTTAGACATCAGCTGGGTCATCATCACAACACTTCACATGCTTGTACACTCAGCAAGGAGACACATTCATCAAGCCCTTGTGACGGGTTATGGTTTTATCAATGATCAAATCCATTTCTGTGGGATCGGAGCATGATAATGTATTGGGAAGACGAGCCGACGCCGGGCAGACAGACACAAGCTGAGACCGGAGGGCTGTATTTGTGTCCGTTGTTCTTTTGTGATTATAGTGGATGATAATGATGATGATGGATCCACGTCGATCACACAATCCCATCCAAGAAAAGAAGTGGCCAAATAAAACTTTTTGAAGCTATAAAAAGTCTAGAAGACTGATCTAGAGACAGAAAGGAAGTGGAGCTGAAAGACAGAAAGAGTTTTATGTTAAATTATTTAACCTTTTACATATGCTCAAGCATGAGCAGAATTTGGCAGCGCTGCCCTGAACTAAAATCATCCCTGGACAAGACAATAAATTCTCCTGGTTAGTTTCCTGCGTATGACAGGTAGTAAAATTGTACAAAAACAGGATAGGACATGATATTACTTTGAGGACCAGACAATATCTAAAATTTCTGTCAGCATCAGCAAAGTCCAAAAGCAACATTATGTTTTTTTTTTTTTTAATTTATGTTTCTCAAAACTTGACACCTTTTCAAGGAAACACTGAAGATATGCATTTAAAAATGCAATACAATATATATATATCATGATATATAAGGTGTAATTATTAAACAGTTGGACAATGTAGTTTTTATCAAACATAACACAGACAGAATTAAATTGTTGTTGAGTATTTTTATTTGTGAATTTGGTAGTATTGGCAACCATAATTGGCACCATGACAGTGTATAAGAGATTGCCACAAAATAAATACAATGCCCATGTTCATTATAATGAAGAATCATGACAACAAGTACAACTTGTGTGTCTCACTGAGGTGTTTTTGGACAACAATGGAGAGCTTTAGCACAAAGTGAGAGGTGCATTAGGCTTTGGTTTGACAGAGTATATGTGTTAGTCAGATCAATTCGTTGTTGGATTGTTTTTTCATGGAATTTATTGATATTAAACAGAAACAGATTGTCACATTTTGTTGCTGTTAAGAGAAAAACTTTTATTTCCAATCAAGGGTGGTTTGAGGGAGATCATACTGAATTCGATTTGAACCCTTCAGACAAATTAACCCACCTGAAAGCTTCTTGGATAATATTCCCACTAAAATAAAGACATTTCCTTAGTTAATCAAAAGCTGGCATTTTGAAGAGCACATTTCTTAACTCTAACTGAACCATCTGATTGGGATTTTTAGTCTGTGATACGTGAAGTTACTACAGTAGCCTGCAAAACCCATGTGCATCTTTCTTGTTCGGATGTTGAGTCCAAAACGCTTAAATGATTTCTGCCTCCCCGAGATTCACTTTTAACATTTTTGTATTATTAAATTAGAAACAATATGTTAGCCCAGACAAATTATTTGTCTGGTACAGAGAATAGAGGCAATAACATTCAGTTATAATTCAACAGTGTGGTGAGTTCTGGACATGTAGAAATTGTGTCAGTTTCCTATTGGTATGGGTAACAAAGTAATTCTCTGCAGCCTTCATTTTTTACAATATAGGATAAATTAGTGCCTGTTTGTCCAATAGTCAATACTGAAAAGAGCAGTAGTTTTAGTCTTTGTATAAAATAAAAAACGTAATTTATGTTTCTAGTTTTTTTTTTTTTGTAACAGTTGACACATAATGCCACTAGATGGCGGTGAAGGTTTAGATAATCAAACACATTAAAGGGTATAGACTTGTTAGTTGGAGCATGTTGTCCGTTTCTGTTTCTAAACTGCCTTTTCTTATATTAGTTGAGTCCTTTTTCAGTGCAGTTTTAGAATTTTTTGGAAAAGGAGATTAATATTATGTTGTATTTATTACAGGATAATGAGACTCTATCCATTACGGTGTACAATGTGTGATGCTCAATCCACCAGGTGGCGCTGTAACACACGTCTTCGCGGTGTGTAGAGGAGGAGGAGCACCTAAAGAGAGGCGGAGAGTCACAGAAGGAGGCTGTCCTAATAGAAAGAGGGAGTGTCCCAGAAAAGAGGAGGTTTTTTAACGAGTGTTGAAGGAGAGGAGGTGCCAGAAGCAGTAACCAATCAGAGTCTAGTAGAAATCCACCAATAAGAGAAGCAGAGGAAAAGCTTAGACAGGCAGGCAGGAAACTGAGCAAATGACCCTTGATGAGAGAGAAGAGGTGGAGGATGGGAAGGGTGAGGGGAGGAAAGGGGGTCCTGGGAGAGAGGGGTGTGAGAGTGTGCAAAAAGTGTAGTGTTGGTTGCAAAATCTGCTGTAGCTTTTGTTGGTCTTATGTTTTTTTTATAAGATATATTCCTTTCCCTAACATAAATGTTTATGATCCGTTCAAGACTAAAGAGATAAATTACATGTGGATGGTGGATAAGATGAACGATTGAGTTTTAGCAATAAAATACTGAAAGAAACTAAAATACTAGAGAAGTGAGAATGAAGAGATGTGTTATTGGTAAAGAAAAATAAAATACTAAAATAAAATAGTATGATAGAGTTTGTCTGAAGAGATTAATGCCCGACAAAGTTTAGAAATGCCTGCGGTTTTCGGTGTAAAAACAACAAGCCCCTGTCATTGTGTTGCTTTCCTTGCTCTTACTTGATTTGAATGTTTACACGGTCATTTATCTGTTGAGTGACTTTCACGATCTTAGGGCCCTGGAAACCTCTTAAAAGTTTGGCGCATAAATTCCAAAAACACAAGTGTCTGTAGGAAAATAAGCATTTTTTTACGGCTTAATTAACGGCCCAGATTTTGTAAGTATTATTTGTACAGTTACAGTGTTGGGAAGACAAAGTGAGAAACAGAAAATGAAGTTGGTTGAGAAAAAGCTTTTTTCCCCTGAGTGTTTCTCTTGACCTCTGGGCCTTCGCTCTGCTCCCCGTTGGATGGCCAGTCAGAGGAGGTCAAAGGGTGGAAACACACCCACACAGAGAGCTACACTGTGACCTCCAACCTCTCCCCGGCACGCAGCTGAACCTTTCACAGCCAAGAACTCTGCATTTTTGAACACACAAAAATCGGATTAGTTTAACAGCAAAATGCAAAGTTTTAGTCATATCAAAGCCACTTTTAATTTGCCACGTAAAGGTTTTTCCCAGCCTAACTATAATAAGAGAGCTGTGATTGTACAGCAGTATCAGTAATTGAGTACATGCGCCTTTCATCCACCAAGTCAAAGATAGAATGTTCTGCTCAGATTAATTTGCTGCTCCCTTTATTTTGAATTTTTCAGGGAAGAGACACTCTGAAAAAACTCAAAGTATCAACATTTTATTTTAAAGGAATATTTCATTATATTTACTATTTCTTTTATTTTCTTGATATCAGCTATATTTTTTCTCAATGTGTCTTTATATTCCGTTAATTGCTGGAGCACTTCCGGTCAGACTTACCAGGTCAAACAAAATGGATTTGTTAAAAACAAACATGAGCTTTGTGCAGCACAATAAGGGCATAATTTAAGAAATCCCCCACATACTTTACCTCATTCGAACATAATGAGCTTCCAGCAGTGAAAGAACAAATGCTGAGCTTACACCTTTTATACCACAAGTTTCCTTTGCTACACCAAATGAGGGATAGTGATGACCAATGTAAAACTGTTTTGTTACTTGCGTTATACCAGAGTGCACGTGGACACATTTACTGTATGTCATAGTGAAAAGGAGAGACACAGAAAATCCTTAATTCAATCGAAGCAGATATGATATAACAGCTCTGTAGAAGTCGTCCATTCAAAAAAAAAAAAAAAAAAAGGGCTTAAATACAAGTGAAGTGCATGCACTTAGCTGGGTACAGTACAGGACGAGCACTCATGTTTCACTTACAGGAAGCTCTCAACCTCTGATGCGTTAACCTCCATAAATTAAGAGTAAACAGTACTTAATGCCATATTAAGTGCTGTGTTATGCTGTTATGCTTGTGTGTAACTGTATGTAATCCATTTCACTCGCTGCGTGCTGGTTTGAAAAGGTAATAGTGTTCTAAAATAAATAAATAAAATACATTTCATGCCCGTTATGAACAAATGAACTTTAAAGGAGTTTCGTGGTGGCAGATTATCGGTATCGTATCCCTAGAACCCAACACAGAAACTGTTAAATGTTTTGTAAAAATGTGTTAAAACGGAAACTCGTAGAGAAGAACTTGGAAGGCTGCTCAGTGGTGGTGATTATCCACACTGTCATTCATATGATTGTAGTTGTAGGATTTAACAGAGACTAGGGAAGAAGCTGCTTCAGTACCTTTTAAAGTCTTGGACGTAACTTTGAAGCAGTGTGCTGAAAACACATAAACTTCAGGAATTAAAATACTTTAATTTAAAATGTATAGATTCTATCCTTAATAATGGGGGCAATATGTTTTTGAAAACCACAACCAGACAGCAGGATTTTGAGGAAATGTGCAGTATCTGGCTTCAATAATAATAATAATAATAATAATAATAATAATAATAATAATAAAAAAAGTGCCTGCTTTGAAAGACCTTATCAGGCTGATTAAAGAAGTATTTATTTTATTTTAAGTCAAATCATTTGCAAATCATTTAAGTAAAATCATATTTCAAAAAGAAATAAAATGCAGATTAAAAGCAGAACCTATTTCTTTTTATCTGGTAATCACACTATTCTCAGAAAAAAAATGAGCTCAGCAATAAGAGACAAATATACATTATTTCTTATATATCTTATTGAGGCCTAGAACTTTGTAGCTGTTAAATAAGAAATACAATTTTGATTTGCATTCTCTACAGTTTCAGTTCATCTTAAGAAGGCTCAACCATGCTCTAAACATTAGATCAAACAGAGAAACTTAAAGAGCAAATTTATTCTGATCTATTTTTAATTCTAACAAATTTCATCTTCACAATGAATCCCATACCATAGGTAACACTATTTGTAAAGTGGGTGTACTTTAATTTCCATCGTGATTCGTGTTGTATAATGTGATTTTTTTATTATCTTTTTTCAGCCACCCTTTTCTGAAATTCAATTCCTAAAAAGGAAGAAGAGGTAGCGCTGAGCTCAATATTGAGTTTGACAAAACAGAGCTAATTAGGAACACATACTTCAAAACACCACTCAAGTATAATACTGTCCGTATTGAGTTTTTCTCTATTTCCACTCTATATGCACATTCTCAGTATACAGTTAAGCGTGTGACCAGTTTTGGGTGAATAAAATACTTCTATCTTCTCATTGTTTGCAATGGTTATGCTGTAAAAGCATCCCCCACTTTCCCCTCATTTCCCCTCCCTTTCCCACTCTTCCCCCATGCCCTTCCCGGCAGACAGAATAGTACAGTGTGTGTGTGTGTGTGTGTGTGTGTGTGTGTGTGTGTGTGTGTGTGTGTGTGTGTGTGTGTGTGTGTGTGTGTGTGTGTGTGTGTGTGTGTGTGTGTGTGTGTGTGTGTGTGTGTGTGTGTGTGTGTGTGTGTGTGTGTGTGTGTGTGTGTGTGTGCGCGTGCGTGTGTGTGTGTCTCATACACACACAGAGGGAACTTAATCTAGACCGTGGCTTTCAGCGCAGCATGTAGGATCCCTAGAGTTTAGAAAGAAGAGAATTAAAGAGAGAGAGACGGAGAGAGATTTGATCTCAGTGGAGCTTTTCACACACACACACACACACACACACACACACACACACACACACACACACACACACACACACACACACACACACACACACACACACACACACACACACACACACACACACACAGTCCCATACACACAGTGTGTGAGTGTTGCACTGAGTGGTAGGGACAGCTGTGGGATAGTGACATCATCTTTACTTGCCGCCCCGTGCATTTGATCTGGGCAGAGAGGAAGATTGAAACTGAAACACCAGACTGCTCTCTGGCCCCACATCCCCTGCCAGAAGAACCGTGTGAATGTCTATGTGTGTGTACTTTTTATGCACGCTGCATGCGTGTAAAGGTGCACCAGTAAAACCGCAACATTGAACCGTACACCACCTTCTCACTCTGTCTGCCTCTTGTTGTCTCTCTCCCGCCATGCTGATGGATGACTTGTATATATTCCTTGTGGTAATCAGAGCCCTTTCTTCCAGAGGTTGCTGTAAATACAGTCTGCTGTAGTGCCAGGCTGCCAGGCAGACAGGCTGACTGTCTCTGGCAGGGATTTAGGCAACGCTCTGAAGCCCCACATCGTGCTGTGGAGGCCCCAGAGGACATGAAGGAACACATGATGCCTCTCCGTGATTAGATCAGCGCATGCTAACAGTGTTGTGTATGTATGCGTGTGTTTGTTAGAGAAAGCGAGGGGTCATCCAAGGTCTGTGTTAGCAGAGACGTGTAGATTCATTAGACATCTGACTTGATTTGAGCGGTAAATTAGCTATTACATTGAAATGAGTGGAGCAGCGAGGTGGTGCACTGATGTGACTTTTTGCGGTTTGGTGAAGATGACACAAGAGGGGGCACACACACACACACACACACACACACACACACACACACACACACACACACACACACACACACACACACACACACACACACACACACACACACACACACACACACACACACACACACACACACACACACACATATATAGATACACACATGCATGTTGTGCGGCGTTGAATGGCATCTGTGTCTCAAGTGACAGATACTTACACAGTCTGATCATGGCTATAATCTCCCAGAGCCTTCACCACCCAAACCATCTCTGCACATGAGGACACACAAACAAACCAGCTAGCAGAGATATGTGTGTGTGTGTGTGTGTGTGTGTGTGTGTGTGTGTGTGTGTGTGTGTGTGTGTGTGTGTGTGTGTGTGTGTGTGTGTGTGTGTGTTTCAATGTGTATGTGGTTTTAGACATGACACCTGAGCATCAGAAAAAATTCAGCTTTAAACAGCAAAACAAGCAACCACCACCACAAGGACAGAAATCCACAAAACTTAAAGAAAACATGTCGAGGCAGCACGATGTGGGTCTGGACACACGCTGTACATACCACATACACAACAAACAACATTTAATCAGTTATATAAAACTGTTGTTACGTTGTAATATAATAAGGAGTATTGAAACTGAGTTCATGACAACAAATCTGTCTCCATGACAACTAAGCAAACAACATCTGCGAAAGGTCATGTGATAAATCTAGCAAGTGCATGGCCTGATTGAGGTTAATGTGATCAACATCCGATGATAATAATACACTGCTGTTTTTGTTTTTGTATGTAGTATTGCGTGATATAATGATTTTTTTCCCCCCTGAATTTCTTGTTATTTATTGGCTAACATTTACTGCAGACGAATAGTGATTTACAATACGTGACCAAAGCATGTGGAGACATTTGTCTGCATGCTTGTGTACTTTTGGCCCTGAGCTTTTATTTGTGGTTTGGGAAACGTCCCTTAACTCTGATTAATAACATTTACAATGGTACATGTGATGATATTTTCCTCTATTTCCAGGAAATAGTATGTTTGCAGTATGTTTGCCAAAACTTAAGAGAAGGCCCTCTCCCGCTGCAATGTGACAATGCACCCATACACAAGTTAAGGTTCAGAAAAAATACCTGTTCCAGAATCTTGTGAAAAGCTTTCCCAGAAGAGTGAAGGTTGTTATAGCAGCAGAATAATGTTTAAAGTTGTCGATTGAGGTGCATCATTTTTTAAATATAGGCATAATATGTTCACATACTGAGTTTGAGTGTTTATATACTTTTGATTTAATGTGGCATCTACGAAACATCAGGCTCTATTTGTAACAACATATTTATATGTTTATTTAGCATTGGCAGTAGTCACTGTCATGCCAATAGAGCATTTTGAAGTGAACCGAATTGACACACTGAAACACAGGAGAGCGAGAGACAAAGAGACGGAGAGAGTGAATCTAATGAAAGCGAGCAGAGGGCTACCACCCACTGGAGCAGACAGCACACACGGTCTCACTCACGCAGAAAGTCAGCAGAGACACAAAAGGTACAAAAGCCATCTGGGCTAGCGGGCTACGCTACATCCAGTAACAATAGGGGCTCATTCACACAGCCCAGCCCAGCCAGGGCCATCTGCTGTTGGTGAGAGCGAGTGGGAGAGGGGACCTCCTGCACCTCCAGGACCCCTAGAGTCCCAAAGTACAGCAGGGTGGTAGTCTGAAGTCAGCATAATATTAGAATTAAGGGATGAAAATATGAATGACGATGAGCCACTGCATAACATGAGCCAACACAATGGAGACGGTGGCTGAATCAGGCACGCAAAGCTGCAGTAAGCCTCCCGCATTGGGAATGAGAGCATGTGTGGTGTTTTTCTGAGCAACAATGGGGAAGGCAGAGCAACTGTTACAACAGCGGGGGAGAGGATTCGCAGAAAGGGAGTGCACATGCATGTAAACTTACATTTAGCACAGAAGCACAGATGCACTCACACTGCAACATAACAGCAGTCATTCATCATGCGGTGGGAAATGAACAAAGAGAGGCGTGAGAAAAAAATAAAGAGAGACTGAGCACAGAAAGCCTTTGACTTAAGTTTCATGTGTGTGTGTAACTACTCTGCAAAATATATCGATATTGTTTGAGCTCATCAGTTTGATAGATTTGCAGTGATACAGATCTCTCTCTAGCTATAATCAGTCTTAGCTTTGGCATGGTGAATATTCAAGTCATGTCACGCTATGGTATCACAGCAAAGCAGCCAGAAAGAGAGGGACTCTAAGTTTGGGGTGTGCAACTGAAGTGCTGAGCCCACGTGGAAGCAAACCCACACCAACACACACACACAAGAAGATATATATACAGTATATACAGTACATGCCACGCATGCACATTACAAATATGCAAGCATGAAAGTCATTAACAAACATACTGTTCAACTTTTAGCAAGCTGGGGGATTTCCCATTCAAATATCTATTATTCCCTTCAGCTTAATGGAACAGCTTTGTTTTCCTTTGTGTCTTTTAATTCATTGTTTTAGTTTTATTTCCTGAAAATTTGACTGTAAGTTATCTCAACAGCACCAAATGGCAGACATGATTAACCATTGAATAAGTAGTAGTAAGTAACATATGCCATTTAAAGACAGATATTTTCTATCAGAACATAATGGAGACCAAAACAAGTAGAATTAATATTGAACTTGTGCTCACTGGGTGGCCAGAAACACAGTACCATGTTCCTCTGTGTCTACTAGATGTAGAAAATACGTGATTACAAGTAAATATTGTGTTTGCGGCTCGTTGGGCTGCCCACAAATCACCAAAATCATTTTTTAGATTCTTGTCATTTTCAGTCTGTATTTCTTTTAACCATCAAAGTCAGAAGATTCAACAATCTAACCTGAGTTAAACTCGCAGGCCAGTGTCGTCACTTGCTTGTCATCAGCAGGTATTGTTAAACTGTATCAGACACAGTGACAACCTGTCAGCAGTTCATATTTGCAGATTTTATTATTTCAGTGTCAACGCCATCAGCTAAAAGCTTTTGTGTACCCAGTCTTTACTGACACTGTCTGTTTACACTCTGCAGATTGTGCAGACAGGTTAGCAATCCTTGTTGGCCTGAGTTTAAAGTGATTTGTGAGGATTGTGTATTTACTTGGGTGGGAGTGTGAATGAATGCAAAGTGTATCCGTCTGCCTTTAATTTCTGAGCATGCCGCTCAAACTCAGACAGAGGAGCACCTGAGTTAGCTCAGAGACTCTCCCAGATGTCAAGGCAGACACTGATGAGAGATCCCGTGTCAAAATTTACGCCTTACGTTAATGAGCGGTTTTGTTCTCAAACACAACCAAAAACAGAAAGTGTGGAAATCCCCCTCAATTGCTGACAGACAGTTGTCAGGAGTCTCAGATTAATGAAGGAGTCTCTCAGTCAGTCGATTCCCAAAGGCTGACACAGCTCACCCAGCTCAACCCTGGGGCTTAGGTGGCATTTAAGTGATTATAGGTTACACTGCGTGTTCTCAAGAACTGCGAACTAACACATACATGCATTTGCAAATATGGTATGTTATTTTTAAAAATCCATCTTGATCCAGGGCTACAAATGAAACGGAGTTTGTTGCTATACAGTACACTAGAAAGATTGTTCTCTCTCTGTATTGGCCTGATGTTATGAAGAAGTGTACAGCGCAGTGGAGGCAATAGGAAAAAAGACGATGTGTGTCTCATTAGTTTTCATTATGTTTCCCTGTTGTCCAAATAGAAAAGTCTGCAATTCTCATTTACCAACATGTCTGCATGCATGGGAAAAGGGTTTCTACAACTTGGTGAGTTTTGGTGCACATGTGGTAGTCAATGCCGATTAGTTAAAGGCTGTTCTAGTAAAAAAAAAAATGACCTGAGCTCTGCCCCCCTTAGGATGTAATGACTGGAAAACAAAACCATTGGAGTATGGCCAGACCCTATCAATTCTCAAGGTGGAATTTGGGCAGGTAATACCAGATTAAATTATTACCTATCCAATACACGCATTCGTTAAATCTATTGAGGTGCTTCGTTCATTTGGAAGTGATCTGATGTCCCGTTCGAGGAGGCTTGTCTGTGTTTCAAATCATGTGCATGTGATTTGCATCAGTCATTAAACATCTTTGTTGCCAGTGAATCTGGAATTTTATTTCTGTTGAGAGTGATGATGAGTCAACATAGAAGCATTTCCAGAGATCTTTTCCAGTTTAACCTGGAGAAATCCACCTGCTACTCTTCAACAAACTCCTTTTTGGGAGTGAAATGGACGCAAGACACTAGAGCTGGATCCAGCAAGCAGCTGCAAACAGCCATTGTGATGACAGTTATTGGTACATATTCAATCTGCAAACAAACAGGATTGAGTTACATGATGTATACATAATGTATTTATAATATGTAAGAGGGATGCTCTGTGGACAGACTGAAAATCAGAAATGTCTTACTCAACAGTATTTTCCTGAAACCTACTTGTTAGAAGAATTGTTACTCTTGAATCATTCACATGTATTTGCCATCGGCTTATCTATTGCAGATGTACGTTCATTCAGAAAAAGCGCCCTCCTCTCCTTCCATCTCTTTCTCTCTGTCTATCTTCTGACTGTGTGTGTACCCACAGGGCAGAAAGAGATTTGTGACAGGTTTTGACATGTATGGCCTGGTGGCAGACCTCCCACCTGTCAAACAAACAGACAAACAAAGGAAACCAGGGATAAAGAGCGCTGATACAAGGAAAGTGACAGACTGATAGCCGAGCAGACTTTGATGGAGACATACAAATGACCAAAAGACAAAAACATCAAAATAGTAGTTTGTCTTCAGTACACCTTTTTCCCTCCCTTTTCTGTATGATTTCTCACCTAGCTCTCTCATCTCTTAACACCTGGCCCTCACCTGGACAAGTGGCAAAATAGCACGAAATGGTTGCTTCGCACAAGCAAATCCAAATACACCTCAAGTACCATGAGTGTTGAAACTTGCCTGAGCATGAGGGAAGTTGACCTGTGTGTGCAAAGAGCTGATACCATGTATGAACATGCAGTCAGAAGATATACAGACACAAGAGGAGAATTTGGAAAACGTAACATGGTGAAAACCAGAATGAGAAGCAAGTGGGTAAAAAAAAAGGGATATCTGTGTGTGTGCGTGTGTGTGTGTGCGTGTGTGTGTGTGTGTATTTCCTTAGTGAAAGGCTGTTGATGGTTTAGTTGGAGTGTGCTGTCAGAGCCCGTCACCTTGACAACAAGGCCTGTATTTCACTCACTCGCTAAAAAGAGAGTTCGAGAGAGGCCCCTGGCTTCTAACCCCTTGTCAAACCCATGTATACACTTACACACACACACACACACACACACACACACACACACACACACACACACACACACACACACACACACACACACTCTCCTATACACACACTCACACAGACTCTCTTACACACACATAGCAAATTCATTCTCCTTATTCATTTAGCTCACCCAGCTTGTGATTCATTTCACAGAAGTTATGCAACCTGTTGACGTCGTACTGAAACTGTCCACCGTCTGTGCGAGTCTTGTTGATGAGCAGTGTAGCGCACCTGGCATGCAAGATGAAAACAACAGGTACATAAGGTCATGGGAAAACACATGCTTCTATGCAAGTTTGTGTGCTGTCAGGCGCACAGGTGTGTTTGGTCTCATCCGTGTGAAAGCATGAGAGTACGGCCGACAACTTCCAATCTGTCACCATATTTCAGGAGACAGAAGTCAAGATCACAACAGCAGCCACAACAACTTCACATTGCACAAAAGACGGGATGGACAGGTGAATGAATAAGGGATGCACCGAGTGTGTAGCTTGAAAGATGGATGGTCTAATGGATGGATGATTTAAGTGACAGGAGAACCGACAGATGCTGTTGGATAAATGGATGGATTGACAGATAAATGGAAGGGCAGACAGATCCATAGAGATGCCAAGGGATTAAAAAAAAAAAAAAAAAGGAAAGAAAGAAAGAAAAATGAAAGCAACTGATTGTCTCTCAGGTGAAAGAAGACATCGCGTTCAGAACATAGGTGATTTAAACAGTGACCACCAAATCTGACTAATAGTGCTGAAAGTGACGTATCTTTACACATTTTCTGGCTCAACCTGCAGCCTGAAGTGTTGACAGCATCTCAACTAGTCCTGGCTTTCTGTTGGAGAGTGGACTTCCGATTTCTTACGCTTAACTGAACGGGCAGAAAGGCATGATGGGACGTGAGGAGGGGGGCGGGGGGTTTGCATTCCCTTGCTTCCTTGCAATAGAGCCAGCTGAAAAGCGTAGATTCTCTGCCTGCCTCACCCTGTCACATCTATCAGTGCTCAGCTGAAAGGTGGGACAAGAGAGTAAACGCAGAGCTGTTAGAGGCCCACACAACACACACACACACACACACACACCATCAAAGACACACACGCAAGGGGTTGAGAAGAGGGGTGGGGAAGTCTGACTTGTACATCTGTACTTCAGAACTATGTTGCGTGGCTTCATAAGGTTTTTGTCAGGGTCTCGCTGTGAGTGTTGACATCTTGCTATTTATGTCCCGAGTGTTGCCCATTTGTTTTTGCTGTTGTCCTGGTTTACTGTCTTTTGTCATGTGAGACAAAGTGTCTTGTAGAGGCTGTAATATTAATCATCGTAGCGAATATTTATTGTGGAACCAGCACACAACACAAGCATCAAGCAGTACTTAATTTGTTTCCTTGTAGCTGCCAACTGTAATGATCACTGATGTTTCATATCCACATAAAATCTAAATAGAATTAAAAGACAGCAGGAAATGTTTTTGACATGCAGACCCTCCAGTGCAAGCTCTTCCCTGTGTAAAGTGATTTAATTTGAGAATTAGAGGTTTCAGCAGTTTTTTCCACACTAAAATACGAGGTACAAGTGATTTGGGCAATGGAGAACATACACCAAAGCATTTTATTAGGAACACCATAGTAATACTGGGTAGAGTATATTTGTGCTGTCAAAACCGCCTGAATTCTTCATGGCACAGATCCCACATTCCCTGTCATGCTTGGAAGTAACCACTGAAGACAGTAAAGTGTGGCCATAAATTTATAGACATGGACAGCAACAATATACAGGCAGCCTGTAGCATTCAACCAATGATTGATTGCTGAATGACACATCATTGCACCACCACCAGCCTCGATCAGTGTTTAACCCCTTCCCCCAACAGGACCCCCGCCCCCCACTGATAGAAACAAAATGCATGCGTACAGAACTGGAGTCACGTCCAATAACTCCTATGCTATTTACTTAATTCGAGAGCACCCGTTTCATTTGCTCAGTGTGAAAGTCGTTCATGCATTTTTCTGTCACTAAGGCTGCCTGCCGGGGGGAAACACTGGATTGTTGCTCCAGGGTAGGCTGTGTCCATGGAACCATGTCTGTAATGGCAAATGGTGACAATACTTGCATGTCTCCGGAGAAATCTACATTTATCAGAACAGGCAACATTTTTCCAGTTTTCCACTGTCCACTTTTAGTTAGTCTGTGCCCACTGCAGCCTCAGATTTTGGTTCTCGGCTGACAGGAGTGAAACCTGCATGTGCCCCTCGGCGGTTGTAGCTCATCCGACTCAAGATTTGTCATGCTGTGCATTCTAAGAAGCTTCAACATAGTTGGAAACAGTGCGTATCTAAATTAGGGTAATCTAACCCTTTCTGTCAGCTGCAACCAGTCCATTCTCATTCACAAGGTGTCAAATACTGCCATTTTGTAAAAGCCTTTTGGCATTGAATAGATACGCCAGGGTGACCTTTGGCATCTGTACCGTAACGATGAAGTGACGTAGAAGGAGCGACAAAGTAGGAAGGAAGTTGATGGTAGATTGAGCACAAGCAGAACTTTTACCAGGAGACTTTTGTTTTAGTCCGAGAGAAAGGAAAATTCATTGTGGATTTTTAAGTATTTGAAGTAAGTTACGTATGAAAAGCAATGTATTTAACTTATGTAGCATCCATAAAAACAACCTATTTTAACGTAAACTGTTCTCCGTACAGTAACCAAGTAGTTTTGGTGCCTAAGTCTAACCAAAGTGTAACTGTGTTACATTTAACCCAAACCAGGATCTTTTCCTACACCTTTCCACATGGCTTTTGGTTCCAAAACTTAATTTGCCTTTGTTAAGTTTCATGAGCAGGTTGGACACAAAAGCAAGGCACACAGTTCAAAACAAAAGAAAAGATTTATTAAACCAACAAAAGAACAGTTCTGTAATAAAACCAAACAACAAAAAGCGAACCAAGCTTGTGCTGATGAAACACAGTTAAAAAGGTTCAACCAAAGTAACAAACAAAACTGAACAAACAGGTGCAGATACAAAGCTACTAACAGAAGGGAAACAGGCAGGAATCTGGAGCAGGAATCTGGAGCAGGAGACCAGGGAACACAAGGAAACACCAACCACACTGAACACAGCTAACTGACAAGGACTGGGGGATTATATACTGACAGAGGGGATAGGAACGTGAGTGCAGCTGGGGCTGATTAGGGAACTGAACGCAGGTGAGGTGGGTGTGGCAGGCAGGTAACACAGCAGGGAAAGAGAGACACAGACAGACAGAGGACCACTGGTGAACACAAGGAGAAACAGGGCAGACACAAAGAAAAAAGACTTTCAAAATAAAACAGGAAAATGTCTTCAGTTTGTTACTATTCTCCATTAAATGGCTCAAACTCCACATCTTCACCAACAAACCTTTGTTGGAGATAAAGTTTTACTGGACACTTAGACTTTATGCTCCTTGGCCCGGTAGAGCAGCAAGGTTGTGCTTCCTTCAGGGATTATTCAGCAGGATTCTGATTTAGCGTTTGCTTAGAACATTTGCCAAAAACATTGCATAAATCTGCTTAGCTGTAATTTTCCTGTGAGTCATTGTTTGTAAGGTGCTCATTACAGTTACAGCAATGCTTATCATGTATTATCTTGTTGATAGATTAGGGGCCTGACAAAATGTCAGCCAGTAAATTTGATGTTGAAATTGTTAAAAATGCACACATGCCAATAATCCTATTGTTTTTCCTTCTTTTCTTTTTACATGCACACACAAAACAGACTAACTGTGTTTACCACACCCAGAGGAAAAGTAGACCCCTTTGGACCTGTTGAATTGTGCAGTTATAGTGAAGCTTTGTAAGTTTCTCTCATGTCACTCTGCACCTCACAGCTGTGGGACAAGAGGTGGTGAAAACGTAAAAGATACAGTATGACCTGACACACACACACACGTACGAGCACATACACATGCTGTTGGTATACACAAGCTCAAGTTTGTGCACTGTTTGACACATGTCCACTGACCCTCCAATCTCATCCACACACACTAATTCAGGTCCCTTATTCATTAATCTTCATTTCAACACACACTCTGGGCTGCCGTCAGCACATATGCTCCCAACAATCACTTGGCACTGTGCACTCTCTCCCCCCAACACACACACATAGACACACACACACACACGCATAAACAAGCTCTCAGAGGGTGAGATCTGATTGCTGACACTGATATCAGGTCCCCTCCTGCTGCTGAGCTGTCCATCTGGCTGCCCGATCAGAAGACAGAGTGGGGTCCTCACAGTGGGGCTCCTGTCACTGTGCATTAGGAGCAGGCTGAAGGCCGATCCGACCTGACACTGAGGATAATATTGGCATCAACAGAATCCTTTGGTGCCAGTATCACATCGGGATTACAGTGGAACATGATGACATCTGAGGTGGCTAGGTCGAGTCGTTTCGAGGGCACAGCGTTCCCCAATGATCCGATGGATCCTTTTCTGGATTTTTCAGGGGTTTGGGCCAGTCCAGGGGACAAAACCATGTGGTCTGCATGAGCCAATAGTAGATAAACTCAGAGAATCTGGGGTACCCTACTTTTAGCTTTTATTTGCTCACCAACATTTAACAATAGATATTATTTTTTTTCATTTTATTTCTGTGGTGGAATCTGTGAGTTTTTTTTTTTTTTTTTTAATGAAATCCAGACTTCCTGAAACATGCTGGTAAAAGAGAAATCACATAACCCACACAGATAAAGTGCCAATCCACTCAAATTTTACAGTGTTGTTTACAAAGATCTCTAAATAGTCGGTGCCCAGCGTTTGTTTGATTACTGTTTCTAACAGGAATGACTGAATCCAGCCCTCTCAGCGCCTCTGATTCACTACAACAGAGACAAATAAACCCCAAGCCCGCGTTTGGCCAAGCAAATCAGTGCTGTTGAATGATTCAATCCCACCGTTTATTATGGTTTTTACGCCATGAATTCCAAATGAAGGCCTGGGCACGAACAGGCATGTAGGAAAAAACAGGCACTTATGCTTTGTATATTTCTCCGTCTCCCACTCTCTGTCTGTAGCTTCCTCAATAAATCTCTTGCTCTGAAAGATAAATTTAACTTCTTCATCGTGGTATTGTAATAAACGCAAACAATGCTTGAAAAACTCAGATAAATGGCTCCCCCTGTTTTGACATTATGGCCTGTTCATTCACAAATTGCACTGAACAGAGAGGGCTGTGTGGGCTGTAGTATTTTAAACCAGTGTCCCCGGCTGTGACTTGGCTGTCAGCGAGACATTTTGGCTGCTGGCTGGGGGTGACAGGAAGGTTTAGGTGTTGTAATCAAACTCCCCTTATTCCCCCCAGACTCGTTACAATGCTCATATTCTGCACTAATTGGCCAGCGAGTCCCATGGCAGCCAGGGACCTTGTCTGCCCAGTAACCCCCGAAGAGAAAGAGAGAGGGGGCTTTTATTATTTTCAATTTGTAACAATATATAACATTTAAGCTGATTTTCCAGGCTTCGATAAAAGCACGCATTGTGTGAAATGTTGCTGTGAAAAATCAAATACAACAGACTCCGATTATTTAGAGTAAAAGCACACATTCATTTGAAAATGTATGCCCGGGAAGCACACCAAACTGTTCTCATCCCAAAATGTCAAATAGTGCTGTTTTGTAGCAGACCACTGGCATCTTTCACATACGCACAAGGTGACTTAAGTTTATGCACCAGAAGCCACATAGTTAGGGCCAGGAAAGGATCATGTTTTTTGGGGATTTTAAGTTAGCAACACCAGTCTCTTGGGTGAAAGTCCTGTGCTTGTTCCATCCAGACAACCCCAACCTCCATTTAGTTACACCAACGTCAAACGGCCCCATGTGTATCTCTCTGACGCCAACAGCTTTGATGAAACAGCCAAATTGGATAACCTGGGAAAGAGAACAGGCTGAACATGCTGCGTGTCAAAAAAACTTGATTATTACACTTGCATAAAAAAAAAAAACACGCTCAAGGGCCAAATATTTGCCTATGTCATGTTTACAATAGTGGATAATAGTGATTTCTCAGGGACATTGCAGATAGATTTTGAAACTACATGGATTCTGACGTGCCAGGTACTAAAGATAATGAAATGTAACATAAAACTGGGTAATGAAACCACAGTTTTTTTAATGATTGTAACTGGGAGATAAACCGTCTCCCTTCATCTGCTTCTCTATCTCTGTAACCACCTCTTCCTTCGTCCATACCCCTCCCTCTTGTCCTTCAATCTCCCTTGTTCCCTGGATTCCTCCCTTTCTGGGGTTTATGGCTCTCAGTTCTTTGACTGTTGAACCATTACTCCAAAGAGCAACAAACGGATCCGTGGTCACACTTTATAAGCTGTCAGTTGAAGCATGCTCCTCCGCCGACAGGTGAGGAATGTTTCCATTCACCTCTCTGCCTCTCTTTGGGTGTTTCTCTCTCACACGTACACAGTTAAACGCATCTTTTTTTTTCTGCACCTGGGCTCAGCACTTTAAAGATGAAAGGAAAGGGACAGCAGAAGACAGAAGATGAGAGGCGGAGGAGAGCAGGAAATATGATCCATCATCAGACGGATCGTTTCTTTTCGGCTCTTGAGCCACAACCCTCTCTCGCTCTGGTGGGGTGTCCCTGAATCAAAGCATCGACAAGTGTGAGCTTTTACTGAGCTCACACCACTATCAACAGGATGCCATTATTTGTCTGTGCCTTCTGAAACCTCTACAAGACTTCTGGGGAAATAAATCAGTTTCATGACCTGACTGGTGGTTTAGGTTTGGTTGGGTATAGACAAAAATAAATATTCCTAGAAAAGGAAAATTCCACTTTGTTAAGGTTCAGGGACATTTTCTATCATGGTATAACCACATGACGTATTTAGGAAGAGATCATAGTTTGGGTTACATGTGACACGGTTTAATTTTGGTTAGGTTTGGGCACCGAAACTACTTGGTCAGAATTAAAACAAGTAATTTAATTATATGGGCTAACTTAACATGCCTCACATAAGTTATTTTTTCACGTCTTTCAAACCTACTTTTATGTGTGAGAGTTACTGGAATCATTCATCTCCCCGAGGGGATGAAGTATCAATCTGTTTATCTATCTATACCTACTTACCTACATACTCTTTCTATTCCGTCATATTCCCTCCTCCTTCGAACCAGGTGGTCCTGGTGCCAAAGCCAAAGCGCACGTTGTGATGCCAGCGACTCCAACAAAACAGCAGTATTTGACGCCCAGGTAATGAGAATCAGCTGGATGCTGCCATTTTATTTTTGGTACAGTAGGACAGCCTTCCTCCAGCAGGCAGCAGCTCTGGAAGCAGTTTTAATCACAGGACACTTTGAAGCTCAAATAACTGCTAAACATAGTTTCTCCTGCGGTTTTTGCTTGCCAGACAACTCGGTGTAGCTTTTTGTGTTGATCCATATTAACAGTGAATTTGTTAGTGACTATGTGGCTGATTAGTGTATGTTCCACAAAGGCTTGAGTTTCCTTCTCTGACTCATTGCCCACCCAGCAGGCATTATGGGTAGCTGCTAGCGGAAGAGAAGGATAGTGGGAAAACATGGGGGCCTGGGGTTGGTGTGTCACCATTGCTCAGTGTCCTTCGGCCTTGCTGCCAGTCCACACACACACACACACACACACACACACACACACACACACACACACACACACACACACACACACACACACACACACACACACACACACACACACACACACACACACACACACACACACACACACATGCATGAATATGTCCAAGCCATCACCTTGTATGTGACATCAGAGTTCTGACAAAGACAAGCTGGCCCAGCAGTCTCAGTTTTAACAAGCTCCAGCTGAGGGTGGACATAGGCCACTGTGAGTGAGTGTGTGTGTGTGTATTTGAGTGTGTGTTTAGGCTGGTACCCGCAGTGACACAAGGCAGCCTGTATATGTGTCTACTCCTTCATTTCCTGTTCCTGTGAGGCAGACTTTCCCCTCACAGAACATGGCAGCTCACCATTGGGTGGCCAATGTGTGTGTGTGTGTGTGTGTGTGTGTGTGTGTGTGTGTGTGTGTGTGTGTGTGTGTGTGTGTGTGTGTGTGTGTGTGTGTGTGTGCGTGTGTGTGTGTTCTCTTACCAATGAGATTGAAAAGTCATGAACACAAAAAGGAATCAATCGCACTTGTTGCTGATTAAGACGTGACTCCACCCCCTTGCTCTCCTCCCTCCGCCTCCACCTCCTCCTCCTCTAGCTCCTCAGCTGTGAGTGATTAAGTTGAGGGGAGGGCAGTGAGGGGGTGAGACGAGGGGACAGGGTACTCACTCACTGGCTGAGTAATGGCTTCCAGAGATCCCGGACTCCCTGGCTCTGTGCAGCACGAGGGCTAATCTGGAGTGACGGCTCAGCCCGTTTGGACAGTGTAAAGGCAGCCCTGCTCCTGTCAGGCATGGACAGCCACTCCTCCCCCCCTTCTCCCTTCACCGCAGGACCCCAACCACTAGGCCGCTGGTCCCTGCCACAACAATCTGACAGGGAGATGTTGGGTAAGAAAGGAGAAAGGCGTAGGACGGAGAGGAGAGGAAAAGCAAAATGGGAGAATAAATCAAGCAGATTAGATGCTGAAAAAGAGAAAAGGCAGCCAAAGAATAGCACACAGGGAGATACATGCAAGGCCCATGTACAGTGGAGTGGTTGATGCGGTGTGCTGGTTTCATGTTTGTGCGTGCCTCTATGTCAGATTGACTGTGGGTGTTTAATGGAACCTCCGAGCAGCTGGGGAAACCCATCGTGTTCATTTAACAGCACAGATCTCAGGAAAAGCAATACTGAGGTTACTGTTCCTGTTTGTGTGCACGAATGTGTGTGTGCACGCATACTGTATGTGCGTGTTTGCGAGGGTTACGATGCGGTCTGCTGATTCGTGCTGTTTCCACGGTGATTGGTTTCCATCACGCGTCCGAGAGCCGAACCATCGACAGCGCTCCCTCTTTCTCTGCGACCTGACTTATTTTCATTTTTCAATTTCACTTTCATCAACTGCTGCCGCCTGTTTTTTCATTTTTCTATTTCCAGCCGATGACAGAAAATGTGTGAAGTGTGAAATTAGAAAGAGCGTCTGTAAATAATGGCGTGTAACGTGGAGAACACACACATGAACAAACACGTACGAATACACATACAGTCTATTGCATAAGCTACGAGACAAAACTCATTATCTTCAAACTGAGCGATTGGAAAAAGTGAACTGAATACTTAGGCTTGCCTCAAAATGACTTAATTACAAACAGCAGATAATCGTGGGACTTCTTATTTGATTTGATCAAGTGGGAATCGAGAATATTGTGCAAAACATGGAAAAAGAGCCCTGTGTTACTTTGTGGCACCGACATTATGAGCAGAGTTTAAGTGTGTTATTCCATCCTTTTGGGGTTTCTCTGTGAAGGAGCCCCTGTTCTTTGTCGCTTTTTGGCACATACACACTCTCTCACACACATCTTGCCCCCCCCCACCTGGGTTTAACTGTCTGACAGAGTGAGATGTTGGCGTGCTGGAGGGCTGAAGAAGGAGGTCAGGGGCGCAAGGGCAGTCAGGTCCCTCAGACGTCCATCAAAATGACAGGTACCCCTGCCTTAAAACTCTGTGACCCACCCCAAAACCCAGTTTCCCTCCTTTTTTTTTGCAGACACACAACGCGCACACACACACACATGCACACTGAATTACTAGGCCTAAAAAGTAGCCCCGCAGCGAAGGAGACCAGCTCTCCGCAATTAGAACATTCTGCGGCCATGAAATCATTCTGAAAATTAGCTCCAGGAAGCAAGAGGAGGGAGACAGAGTCCTAAAGAGAGACAAAAAGAAAGGAAAAAAATGTGAGTGTAAGGAAAAGGGTGAAGTTAGGAGAGGAGGAAAGTGCTCTGGATCTCCTCAGCAGTCAAACAGACGGGCCACATGTGCTGGCAAGGCGAGAATGAAAGAATTCAGAATTATCCCAGATAATGACGCCTGTTAAGATTAGCAATTAATCCTCTGGCCTCATGACACGTTAGATTTGGATCTGAGGAAATGGCTCTAAGAGGTGCGAAAGGGCTCAAACAAGGACTCAGTCAGCTAAAATACACTTTCCGTGTATGTGTGTGTGCATGCCTCCAGCGGTTGACAGTGTCCAGGCCTCAGGTCCTGACAGCAGAAGGAACCAGGGTTCGGATCTCAGCTCATGACTGAGGAGATCTGCTCTATGTTCTCCGTTCGTGCTGGACTTGGCTACAGCAAAGTCTTTTCTACATTCTGCAGGTCTGCAGCTCTCCTGTCGCCTCTGGTTTACCCCGCTGTGACCTTCTGCCATTACACAAACAGCATCTGCCAGCGATCAACCCCCGACAAGCCTTAAGTAACGGTGGGACAACATTACCTAGTGCCACCTCAACCCTCAGGCCATCCTGTCTCCGACACTAAACATTTCAGAGATAGACGTGGGGATCACTTGCTTTTGGCCATTTCTACTAACTTTAGAATAAATGGATGTGTGTGTGTGTGTGTGTGTGTGTGTGTGTGTGTGTGTGTGTGTGTGTGTGTGTGTGTGTGTGTGTGTGTGTGTGTGTGTGTGTGTGTGTGTGTGTGTGTGTGTGTGTGTGTCACACCAGCTGTGGGTTGTTAGTAGTGAACTCAGCTCAGTGGGGAAGGGGCACCAGATGGTTGGCGGGATGGAATGGTTGAGAGTTGAAAGGAAGAGGTGTAAATCGCAATTAGAGAAGACAAAGAAAAGCTTTCAGAATGGAGAAATGTGGAGAAATTACAGAGCTCAGCTCAGACATGATCCAACAGTGAACTTTTCCTCCGCCTTCATCCTTCCGAGGCACAAACACACATCTAAATCGACACACAGTTGCTAGGTTATCAATACACAGTAGATTAATAAATTGATGAAGTGTCAGTGCCCGTATGTGGGCATGTGCCTACAGTATGTGTGTCTCCTTTCCAGCATCACTGTAAGTGCAGAAATGCAAACACACTGCGTTCACTTCCACTTTTAATCCTCAGATTCCTGCTCTTCCCATGTAGCTCTGCTCAGCTGCGGAGGGAAAATGAGAGGACATGCTGTACCAAGGCTCTGTAATTCGGGTTGTGCATCGTTACGACAACATGTGTTTTTCTCGACACGGGGAAACTTTGCCAGTCAGGCGAGGATCACGCGATCGGTTGAGCTGCTAATCAAGCGATGGGAGAGGTTGGGAATTCTTTGGGAGGCAGACAATGGAGGCAGCACTGTGTTTTTGTGGTATCCGGAGCAGCAGGCATTGGGAAATCAAGTTCAGCTGAACAGTCAGCTACACACGCACACGCACACGCACACCATTATTTGAAAAACATTTGGCAAGAGAAGTACCCATCTTGATTAAAGGCTGTATGCTTGATGTATGTTTCTGCTGATGACATGTTTCTTTCCCAGTTCTGTCAACGTGTACGGACATGTTAACTTTTTCCTCTGTGTGAACTTGCCTGTGTGTGTGTTGGTGTGCGTGTCTGCTATCTGATTAGCCGCCGTTTCTTTGAGGTGTCCCTTGTCCTCCTGCTCTCTAATCAGAGTTGAGGCCCCTGCAATAGCCGGAAGGAAACCCTGTTCCAGGAAGTGCCTGTCTGATGCTATGCAGCTGGCCTGCTTCGGTGCCAATCGGACATCTATTCATCTGAAGAAAAGGAAAACCGTCATTCGCGTCCTTAGTCAATCCTAAATCCAGTTACTGTAGAATCCTGTTCTGAATGGGAGGTTTGGTCTTCTCTGTGTTTGTTTTAAGCTCAGTGACGGACATGTTGTTGATGGATGTGACAGAAATACACACCGGTTACAGTCCACGACTCAATGCCCAGACATAACATTTTCTAAGAATGTTCCTCTCTTTTAAAACAAGTCAAACTCGGGTGAAGCAATGATGCTGAAGTGCATCATGGGTCACCGATCCCTCACTCAGGCACTGAGCGATGATGTCATACTTAGGAAAACCACCACTGGGACAGCAGGAGGGGAAAATAAGAGCTGTAGCATGAAAACATGGGGAAAGACAGAGATTGGAGGCGACGGTTGTGATGTGGGAGAGTGTTTCTGGGCACTGTAGCTGAGAGTGTGCAGTGCGGTGTGGTTGCTGGCTGGCTGAGGGGTTTTAATAAACAGCCTGTTGAAACATGACAGGACTATTGGTTGAAATCACAGCTGTTTCACTGTGATGACTGCAATGACTGCCTGAACCTGGGAGTCAAAGCAGGTTAGGACAGGGTAAAAGCCCGAATGTCAGGTTTTATGATTGTCAGTGGTGACACAGTTGGTTCCTTTTCACCAATAGGTGTGTTCCTTTTTGAGTAACAAAGACTCTTCCAATTCATTTAACAGTCAAGGAAGTACTTGTCAGATTGTTGGACATCATCTGAAACTCCCTTCCTTAACACCTTTCCAAAGTTGGAATTGCTGGGGTGGCACCGGACAATATTTAGCCCTTTGTGAAATCAGCAGTCCCAGTATCACGCCCACGACACACAGAAACTGGCAGGTGTACCAGCGTATTATTATGCTTTTACTTCAACTTTACTGACTCCAAGGGGACATTTATCTCACAGCCATGTGAAACACAGAATTGAACATAAAACACAATAAATAAAATAGATTGAGACCCAAAATAAAGTCTGTACCATGATCCTTATCTCTATGACAGCAGGCTTTTTCAACATGCATTTGAGTGTAAACTCAGCATAACATGTCACTGCTGTTATCACTTTTGCCTTCTGATTCTCTCAGACGACAGACTTAAGGGATTCTTTGCCATGTGTTGTTTAATCTTTTTGGTTGGAGATTAAGATTACAAATTTGACACTATGTAACATCTCTTTATTTGCACACATCTGGCAGCTCATGCAGTCTGTGCTTGTTCACCTCAAACAGCCAAAGTGCTAACTCTATAGACCAAGTGGCAACCCACTCTGACAACACACTGGTTTGTGAACTGCTGATTTGAAGCCTCGAGTCTAACATTTCGGCTGTCAGCATCTTGTGTTTTACAGCCAGATGTTAGATAGATAGATAGATAGATAGATAGATAGATAGATAGATAGATAGATAGATAGATAGATAGATAGATAGATAGGATAGATGGATAGATGGATAGATAGATAGATAGATAGATAGATAGATAGATAGATAGATAGATGATAGATGGATAGATGGATAGATGGATGGATGGATGGATAGATAGATAGATAGATAGATAGATAGATAGATAGATAGATAGATAGATAGATAGATAGATAGATAGATAGATAGATAGATAGATAGATAGATAGATAGATAGATAGATAGATAGATAGATAGATAGATAGATAGATAGATAGATAGATAGATAGATAGATAGATAGATAGATAGATACTTTATTAATCCCACAAGGGGAAATTTTTTCGCTACAGCATTAGTGAGCGAGACTTAGATCAGAGCGAAAACTCAAGATCACTACGCCCACCCACCTGTACAGGTAACCTGACTGCACCTTGGGCAAGTCAGTCAAACCAAACATGCCTCCAAACATACTTCTGTTTGAAGATTAACCCTGCATTCTGAATCGCATACTATTTATTTTTAGTCCATACTACAGCTACCCTTAAAAAGCATGTACGGTAGCATGTAGTATGCATACAATTGGGACGTACTACTTAATCATGAAAAATGCATCTTGACCTTTGACCCATTTGTCATATCCGTCGCGATCCGTAGCGCGACGTTTGAAGTATAAAGAAAAAGAATGCAATTTGTATCGATTAGGCTTCGTTTTAATGATTCTTCTTCTTCTTTTCCTTCTTCCTTTTGCAGGCAGAGCATTTGAAAATACGACCGGATGTAGTAGAACATCCTGGTACTTTTGACATCTTCCGTTTAACATACTATGTATTGGCACACACTAAATCTTTTTCTGGCATACTAAATAGTATGGATATTGGAACGCTGGGTAATATCTAATTAATTATGGAAATATTTTCAGAAGGACCACCAGAACACTGATCAGAAGGAAGGAATTTATTGAGTAACACCATAATTTCTTGTGGAATCATTTTATTAACTTTGTATTTCATGAGAGAAGTTAACACTTATTTAATGGGAGTCTATTGAAACAAGAGATTTTTAGAGCCGGCCCCTGGTGGCCATACCTGGTGGTATTGCACTTTAAGGTATTTGCACATTGGCTTCACTTTTCAGACCCAGAGGCTATATCCTTTTTTATACACAGTCTATTGTATCGACATTATTTATGACAAAATGGCAACATACAGTATGCTCTGAGTGTATGCATGTCCGCATAGTCTGTGTCCTTTTTCAATTTGTGTTTGCGTCATGTTTACAAACCCGGGTTTGTTTGCATGGACATGTGTTTTTCTGCTGACATTGTATACACCAATGCTTCCTATAAAAACGACTTTGTGTTCACGCCAAGCACACCTCGAGGCACTCTGTGCAATTTGCGAAACAGATTCTACATTTCTTGTAAACTTTGTGATTGTCAACTGGGCATAGTAATTCTGCAGCCATGAAAAACAGACAAACCAGGGTTTACCACCCACCCACCCACTCATGGCACTCTGTGCTTCCAAAAGCAGTTTGGAGGACAGAGAGGATGCTGATGTGAGCATAAAGCAACTTTGCCAACCCCAGTCCCTCAACAGACGTATTATGCTGCTGTTAGGGTGAGGGGTGAGAGGTTATAGGCTAGGGGGAGGGTGCGGTGCTGCAGGGAATGGGACTTGCCTCGAGATGACAGTTCTCTCCCTCATCCGTACACCAGCTGCCTCTGATGCATACACACATATGCTGACATTCATGCGTAAGCACACGCTACACATTAACCCGCTCAACCTCTGTCCCCCCGAGCTCCAGCCACTTCTCTGTATTTTCAACAAAGACTTTTTTTCCCATTCGATGCCAACATTATTCACTCCTTTTTTTCATGCAGGTGCTTCTTGTTTATTCGAGATCTGTCCGGTGGTCACGTTTTGACATTTAACCAGAGTACTGGGCTCTGTGATTGCTGACATGTTGTATTAAATGAGCACTGGTCTATGTTTGACGGAGACGCCACACTGAAGGGGAATGGCACTCGGGTTGCAGCTGATGTTGGCTGTTTGTGGCACTACAGAGGTGCAATGGGTGCTGAAAGGCTGAAAGAGGTACAGGCCTGCGGGGCAGATGTTAAACACACTGTAACTGAGCGGAGACAGAGCGAGAGAAAGGGCTACTGCCAGAGCCTGATCGCTGCACAAAACTGAGAAGAAGAAAATACAGTAACTGCCACACACAGTGACAGGATGGATGGAGGAGAAACGATTTTGCTGTTTTAGAAAGAACAGAGTTCTTCTTTCAAGATTAGACGTGAAAGTGTGAAACATCTGCATGGTGAATCAAGTCCAATCAAAGTGTGATCAAAGAGTTCACATCTGTGGGAAAGGAACTGCACATCATGGGTGACGAGAGGACACATTCCTGATTTCTTCCCTGAAAGTTCGATGTAGGTCTGAGCCGTCAAGGTGATGGAAATGAGCACAGGCGCTGATCCGTGGGCCCGATCGACACGTGTGCTGGCCCGTGAGCGCTCCGAAGATCTCCTTCTCCTCCTCTTTTTCCCTCTCTGTCATCTCTCCGTCTCTCCCATGGTTTCCTCCCATGGTTTATTATTACGGTATAATCGCTTCCATCTGCCTGTCAAGCCTACCGGGTAGACCGAGATCAGGAACAAAAGACAGTGAGAGTGAGAACCAAAAAGAGGGCAGGAGGGATTTTTCTCTCCAACACAAACACATCTCCTCCCTCCTCTCTCCTCCTCTCGAAGGCCCTCGTCAGAACAAATCAAAACTCTGCAGAGTCACTTTTCCCTTTCTGTCGAGGATATTATAATCCAGCATGACTTCTGGACAGCTTCATGCACAATTAGGAATTCAGCAGTTTTAGGCAAGAAAATGTGATTCAAATTTGTGCTGTATTACATTACTGTTTACTTATGATCTCTCCTGCCATCGCCTTTCAGTTTCTCTTTGAGGTAGTCTCGTGTATTCTTGCGTGAGTGTTTGGATGCATGAATACACTTACACATATGATGTTTACGTCCAGCAGGAATTTTTTTTTTTTTTAATCTTCAAGTAGTTTCCTATTTGAGTGCCTATGGATTCGCTGCATTGCCCGTTGTAGCAAACAATATAAGCTTGTTCGGTTCCCAAATCATACAGCAAAGACCGGTAGCAATCAGCTGTGCTACAAACAAATATGTTTGATGTGTACATCTTGGGTCAGTGAAGGGGCAAGGGAATACTCACTCCCAAACCACACAGGACCCCTCATCCTCTGATCTTCAATCAGATTAACCCATCGCTCCAATTACAGGCAATCAAAGCCAATTAAATCCAATTATGACCAATTATGGATAATTAGACTGCCCCGGAGATTGATAGCTCAGCGAGATGAGGCAGTAGGCTGTCACTTTTAAAAAACTGTCACACTCATCTTTTTTTTTTTTTCTTTGGTCTCCCTACATCTCAATCACAGTGCCGGATCTCTTCAACGGATGCCTGCTGACTTCAAAAAGACTCCACAATGACAAGGGAATCTAAAAATACAAAAAACACACCTCCAAGTCTCTCTGTTGCTTGCCCATCTGCCATCTCTCCTCCATTACACCTAAATTATGGAGGTTCCCTCTGAAACACTGGTACACTGACATGAATGACCACCAGTCTGCAGTGTACTGTAACCACTGCCAATTCAGAACGATTTTTTTTCTCCTGCTTTTCTGAGACATATGACCACTTTGATTGTCAGCCATTTACCACAAAACAATCCTCTCTTTCGGCAGTTTGGTATTTTGGTATTATGTGGTTTGCAAGCCTTAAGTAAGAGAAGGCAAAGACCTGCTTTTACTTCCAATTTCAGATCTTTTCCAAAGTAATGTTCTTAAAAATATCCAATGCCATAGCCCTGTAGTTTCTGGGATTTCCCTGTATGGCGAATGTTTTCGCAATAGTTCAAGCCCTCTCACTGGGTGCTATGGAATGTCTACGGGTCGTGTTATTGTATGGCTTTGAGTTTCGGACTTCCATGGTGTTGATGTTTGACTTGGGTTGATACGAGGTATATGGACACATATTTCCATCTTTAAGATATTGCCCAGACACGGAGAAATGTGGAAAATGAAACAGATTTTCAGTTTAAACTTGAGCCAACATTCCTCATCTTCACAGATCCATCACTTTTGTCCATCAAACCGCGGGGGCTCCTGTCAGTCAAAAGGTCAACCTCTGACCATGTCACGTCCCGCCTCTAGTTATCATTCAGCCCACTTAAGGTTAGTTGTAGCATACCCTTTCATTTTGACAATTTTGTTTTCCATTCCACAAAGCAATTGATGTTATTGTTTTGATAAAAATCACTGCTTAGATATTCGGCTTTAATGGCTGACAGAGAATAATGAGGCCCATTCCAGAAAAAAAGTCCAGCCAAGATAAAGTGCATAAAATGCGGTGCAGTCTTTTGCTGTTTTAAGCATTTTGAAGTCTGAAATAATTGCTACAAAATACTCACATAAAAGCTTCCTTGTGTTTTACATCGTCAGATTTTCAAGATAGCGACTGCAGGATTTTCTCTTTGGACGGGAGTAGATGAGGACTGAAATAACCTCAGTCACAAAAGCTACATGCTGATATAACTCAGGATGAACCCCATCCCTGGTCATCAGATGAAATTGGAGTGTTTTGGAGTGTTTCTTTTACATTAATCAGCCTTTTTCTGCATGTCTCCTTTTCTCCTTTTACTCGTTTCTTTGGTTCCTTCTCTCTCTTGGGTTATATAAGTTAATATACTGTATATCTGTGTGTGTTTGGGGTGGAGGGTTCAAAGGAAACATGGAGGATAAACAAACAGACTTGCAGAACCGTAGAGGGCTCAGCACTGATTGCGCAGCTCAGATCTACTCTGCCCCGGTTTATTTGTCTATGTCACAGAGATAAACATCGCAGTAACCCTTCGACAAGAAAAATGAACCCACCAGAGGATTGACACTGGTGACCAGAAACCATTCACACATGTAGATTTGCACATGCTTCGATGTAAAAAAAAAAAGCACTCATGAACACACCGGCCTGCTCTATTTTACATGCGCACACACACACACACACACACACACATGTACATTCCTTCATGCCTTCCCTGGCCCCTTGCAATGAAGAGACCTCTTTAAGAGCTGTCAGTCAGTGCTGGTCACCATGGAAGTGACTCGAGCTCACAACAAAGACCCTTAAGAGTTTCTCACAAGGCAAAAGGAAGGCACACAGAGAAAAACAACAAAGAAGAAGACAGAAACAGACAGTGAGAGATTTACCGGGAGACAACATCAACCCTTGCGAGGCGAGGACATTGACTGGTTGAGCGAGTGTAATGCCACACAGATGAAGCTGGACTGAATGGATTTGATGGACAAATGGGACAGAAACATATTGTGATAAAGAGGTTGGGTGTAGAGTTGTCAATGAAAAGAGGAAAGCTAGATAGAGAGGGGAAGCAGATTTACCAAGGCTCATTAAATACAACTGGAAAGCTCTTCCTCGCTATTACTCACATATATACCGAAAAAAGATCAAGCCAACGCACAAATATATACATCTTAAATGTACAAAACAAACTTTTCTGAGCTTTTTCTGTACATTTCATAGGTTAAAGGCTAGTGAGGGTGGTGGTGGTTGGCTTTGATTGCAAAAAAAAAGCCAGAGGGAGCGTGGGACAGTGGGTCAAGGGGTGAGGGGTCAACCAGTGCAAAGGAGGCTGGGGCAATGGGCCTGTGGCTGCAGGGTCAGATGGGAGTGTGGGCCTCGGGCAGTGTGCCAGGCTGAAAGGCACTTGGGTGGGCCCACTGTGGGTCTGCTGCGAGAGAGGGGCATGGAGCGCAGGGTGGAGGTCCAGAGGGTGAAGGTGGAGATACTCAAGAGAAGAGAAGAGAAGAGAAGAGAAGAGAAGAGAAGAGAAGAGAAGAGAAGAGAAGAGAAGAGAAGAGAAGAGAAGAGAAGAGAAGAGAAGAGAAGAGAAGAGAAGAGAAGAGAAGAGAAGAGAAGAGAAGAGAAGAGAAATATTTTACATGAGGAATAACACCCTTGTATCTAGCCTGAACCCATGTCCTTCTCACTAATGCACACACACACCTACACGAGCTGAAGTCCTTCTCACACAACCCGGTGCCTATTTAGACTCAGTTTAAAGCACTTTTTTCATCCCAGTTTTGACTGAGGCAGTCAAGCTGCTCCTTAAGACTTGGTGACATGGTGATAGAAAGCAGCACAGAGCAGTGACAGACAGAGTGAAAGGGAGAAAGAGAGGGGAGGAGGAGAGACAGTGAAAAAAGACAGAGGCCTTCAGTGCAAGCAAAAATTACCCATGGAGCGAGAAAAAGAGAGCGACTTGTTTGAAAAGAGGGTGAGAAGATGAGAGAGAGCCAAAGAGAGGCAGAGGAAGGGGAGGCCAAGAGGAAGGAGAAAGAGTAAAGCGCAGTGCAGAAAAAAAGAAAGAGAGAGTGAGTTAAAGAGATTACTTTCAGGTTCAGAGACGCTCTTTCTGGCTGTTTACTGGCTGTCACTCAGTGCCTGGCTCCTAGGGGGAGGGACGGCTGGCTCTCATTGGTGTCATTCACCTGTCAATCGGCCTGACAGGCAGACCATAGGGCCCCATGTTGTGGTGCGGAAACTGTCTGTCAGCCACGCAGCAGCTGCATATGACATCATCCAAGATCAAATTTGGAACAGGCGTACACAAACAGTGGTGTGACAAAGAACATCAACGTCAAATTTGGAAATTCACACTATGGAAATAGCACACTATCAATACCTTTTGCTGCCTAAAAACACACACGCACGTTGAGACGCACAACATGACTCTCTGTGGATTGTACCTCATGGCCTTTGCCAAACTCTTGGCTGTCCTCCCCTCCACTTTGCACCCCAAAAGTCCTTGTTACTGGCAGGGAAATAACCCGAGGGCATCTGCCCACCAGAACACCAGAACACACACATGTTCATCTGCACACATGACAGACAGCCAGAGAGTAAAAGCAGATTTATGCATACATCTTGGCACACACATAAACGCACACAACATAGATGAAAATCAACGCATATGAATAAACCCTGTCTCGCTTACCTTGGCACAGAGAATCCTGCACAAGACACACACATAGTTTACAAGGAGACGGCTTGGCAACAAGACAGCATCCATCTGTTTCAAGCTAATTTAACATGGTCACTAAAACAAAGGAGACAAAGGCCCGTCTTGTGAATAATGATGAAGTGACTGTCAGCTGAAAAACACTTCTGGCTCTTGTGTGTATGATTTACTCTGTCCATCTCTATTGGTTTACACAGCACAAAGCAGTGTGTTTGGGTGGACCGCTTAGACACTTAGAAACCACCTCTTGTTTTTTATTTGAAATGCACACACACTATATATGTATGCATCACTGTATTTTGTATGTATGATATACAGCAAAAAGACCAAGTTTACAGCATGTGAAAAGTTGTTACAGAAAAAGGACTGAAGGTTATCTTAACATCACAACACTGCCAGTCTGAGTATGTTGTCAAATTCAGATTAGGCCCAATAAAGGCCATTTTTTACTGAAGATATTTTGACATGTCCTAGTAAGAAAAAGCACAGGTGGAAATAACAAAAGTCATAATGGCTGAATTCTATTTAGCTGCTTGAGTTCCAGGTTCATGGTCACACTGTCATGGCTTTCTGTGAACCTCAAAACAGAGCTATAGTTAATGTCAAAAATATCTGCTACAAATCATCTGTTATATGAATTAAGCAGTGGTGGAAGTTAAGGAAGGGACTTAAGTACATTTAACATACTTGTCCTTAACTGAAGGATTCCATTTTGTTTCTCTATGTATGTTATTTACTACATTTCAGAGGAAAATATGGGTACTGTTTACTCCACTATTTACTTGGCAGGGGAAGTTACTTAACTAATAAAATTCAACATAAAAAGATCTTCAGTTTATAAAATGTAATGCATTGTTACAGATTATACTTTACAAATGATGTTTTTTTTTAAAACAGTTAACATTAGCTCCTCTTTAAACAAGTACAACATCAATGTACTGCTTACATGTCAATGTAATAATAATAATAATAATCCAATAGTATAATACTGACAGGGTGTCTATAAACAGTACTCTCACTTGTGATACTTTTTTTCCAAAACAATTTGGAGAGTGGGGTGATTTTTCCTTACTAAACTGCATCAGATATTCAAACAAAGTCCAACATAAAACAAAGGCATCCTGAGCAAACACAAAATACAAGTTTTACATGTTGAATCTGTTCATGGAAGTAAAAGGTTTGTCCACTACCAGCTCGGCCTGGTCAGTGAGGTACTAGTCCCCTTACTTACTAAATCCCAAAAATATATTCAAGGTGCATTTAAAAGTTGTTGCAGCTGAACTAGACACAGCCAGGCCTGATTACTATTCCAGCCCTTTGGTGAGATCATTTTCAAAAGTCTCACCAAAATCAAAAGAAATTCCAGAAGAATCCTTTTTCTGGAGCTCCACAAATCCACAGTGGAAGACATGATCTACAAATGGAGGAGACTTAGAACAACAGTAAACCTTCCCAGAAATGGCACAACTTCCGAAATTCATCCAGGAATATAGTTAAGCCTCATCCACAAAGTCACAAAAGATCCAAGGAAAACATCCAAGGAAAGGTCATTGTTCATGACACACTGTCCAAAAGTAGCATTCATGGAAGAGAAGCGAGGTAAAACTAACCTCTAACCCAAAGGAACATTAAGGCTTGTCATCAAGGAGTGTTACAAAACTCCTTGATGACCCTCAAACTTTTTTGGAGAATGATTGTAAGTTTTTATGGAGTCAAAGGTTGAACCGTTTGGAACATGAACACAGAATTTCACAAAAACAACATTATATTTGCGGTACATCATGGAGGTGGCAGTGTAATGCTACACTTATGTGTTGCTGCCTCAGGGTCAGGACAACTCGATATTAGTAATGGAAACATTAATTCTATTACCAGAAATCCTGAAGGAGAACTTCAGCTCATCGGTTTGTGAACTCAACCTCACCGAAAGGCTGTAACAGGACCTGGAAAGAGTAATTCATGCTCCCAAATGCTCCAAAATGGCTGCAATGAAGCAATTTGATGGGGCAAAGTGGCCCAAAATTCCACCACAGTGCTATCAGAGGCTGATCTCCAGTCGTCGGAAGTGTTTTGGTTGCAGCTGTTGCTGCCGCAGGTGGCACAAGAAAGTTCAGGGGGGTGATTTCTCTTTCACATGGGTGATATAGGTTTGGGTTAACCTTTTATTTACCAATAAATGAAATTATCTTTTAAAAATTGTATTTTGTGTTTACTCAGGTTGCCTTTGTTAGATTTAGTTTGAACGTTGGACGGGAACTGTTGAACGCATGAGATATAAACATAAATAAAAATAAATCAGGAAGGGATTGAACACTTTTTAACAGCACTGTATATTCAAACCAACAAAATTTTGAATGTAGGATATTTAATGGCATTTTTCTTTTTAAATAAATGATCTTCAGACTTCTTCACCCACTCATTACATAAATTGAGCAGGGGTGGAAGTACAGTACATTTACTCAAATATTATACAACTTACTGCTTTTATTTTACAGCTATAGTAAAGTAAGTAAATGAAGTTTATTTGTATAGCACCTTTCCCAAATATAAAATCACAGTGCTTCACAATAATAAAACCGCCCACAAACAACATGATTTTGAACAGTATAGATCACAATTAAAATCATAACAACAGTTAAAATCACTGTTAAAATCACAATAACAACAACAGTTGTTATATAGTTATGATTACTTTGAATCAAAAATACAGACAAAATACAGATCATGCCATGAAGTATTATCAATAATATAGATAAACTAACTAAATCCTGCATACATATCACTGCATATATAATAAGCACAGTGTAACGATTTACAGGGTTCAATGTCCAAATGTGTTCTTTACCTTAAGAACATTTTGATGATAATGTTTTTCTATAACATAACATTGAATTTATTTTTTATATTTTTATATTGTGATAACAATAACTTTAGTAGTGAGGTACCAGTATTTCCTATTATTTACCATGAGATGAGACTTGTGTAACACACAGGCAGGCTCACATGCAGAAAGGCTCTGCGCACACAAAGGGACACAGCAACTGGAGAACGGGAACTGTTGAACCATATCACTGTGACAGCCATTATGACAGATGACCGCATCGTCTCAGAGAAGAAATCCCTTTCTTTGTATCTTCGGAGGCCCTGATTACACTCTGGCTTGTGCCTGCTTTCCTATATTGGGGTCAAAAGGCAACATTTTCAGAGGTTGCGGGAGAAAATAAAAGAAGACACGCTTACATGAAGCAACACAGATTAAAGAATAACATGTCTTGGTGACATTTTAGGGATTGAGTCCACTAAGGTCATCATGTTTAAAAAAAAAATTCAGCTTTATTGTGTTGACATAAGTCTTAAATATAATTCAGCTAAAAGTTATGGGACTTTTTAAGAGAAAAATCTTAATGAAAAGCTTCTTTCAAATTATTTATTTTTCTTGATATGTTGCATTGTCCTTATCACTGATTGAAGGTCATAGTTTAGTCATCTATTAACACTATTTCTGGATATATGTTGTCTTTGTCTAAGCCTACTGATCTTCAGTTTACGCCAATCAGACCGAGGCATGCAGACATTCTTTGAAGAGAACAGGCTGCTTTGCTGAATGTCCTCGTCTCTGTCTGTGATGTGTTGCCTGCTGACAGTTTTGTCCGTTGGCAAAAGCGACCAGGAGGCTGTTCATGCACCATGACAGTCCACAGATTCTTGGAGTGCCTCGCATGAATGCTCCGAATGGTTGCTCACAGTTACATCTCACTTGGATCACATTAAGCTGCTGCTCACAAAATGACTTCTGGCTATTTATATGCTGCTATCATTGATTTTACTTTTATTTCAGCTGAACAAAATCAAGCTGATGACAGTGAATTTGTGCTCTTCTGGCACTGACCTTTGGAGATTTAAAGAAATGATACACCACAACGACAATTTCTTGTAAGAACTGCTGAGAGGGAATGTTTCACCACAGATAAAAGCAAAGAGCAACGAGCCTTTTGCACAACTTTCTCTGTTCCTTTCTTCTTCTCTTCTCTTTCCCTCATCTGTTTTACCTCCTTGGGTCTGCAGCTTAAAGTGATGTTGTTATTCCAGATGGCTTGGTGCTATGGAGAACAGACAAGAGGAACATTTCATTGAAAATATGAAAATATGTCAGCATGCGGACATCATTACGGCTGCCTGGATCATTTAAGCTCCCCAAAAGTTACACTCAGGCCCAGAGAAAAGATGATATGTGTGTGCATGCATGAAGGCTCCACATGCGTCCGCACTTGTCCAGAACTCAGATGTACAGATTTCCAAGACATGCCTGCTTGTTTCTCACTCAATAGAAAATCATTTCAAGAGCTCAATTAGCTTTACATCTGGCTGAGAAGCCTTGAGCCTCACATACAGAGATAAATACAAAACACAACACAAACCGAGACAGACAGTCTCCGAGGCAGGAATGAACTGCTAGGGTGAGATATATGTTTTACATTCCTCCTCTGCTCGCCATTTTATTTCCTCAGATTGGTGTAGGGGAGCCAGTCTCCATGTGGGGCTTGGTCTTTCCCTAAATCTGCCTCCGGTGGGTCCTCAAAGTGCCCCTGTGCCAAATGAGCAGCGTAAAGCATGCCCCAAGGCAGGGCCCACAACGACACCCTAACACCAAAGCTGTCAGCCTATGAGCCAATGCACTAAAACATGAATGCAGCCGAACTGTTCGGTTTTATAGCCTACAACTCCCAGTCACAAGCCCTCTAATGCCCCGTTTAACAAGCTGAAAATCCTCCATTTATTCCCCTTCCATCTCCCTTTAGGAGCTCCTCCATTACTATTCACAAACAAAGATGGGATGAAATACACTCCATGCAGTGCGTACTCTGTAGCATAAATGTTGTTAATGCATGGGTGAGGGGTTTAAACAGATGCTGACTGTGTGCTTACTGACATGAATATGTGTATGGATGCTGTAGTGAGTTAGCAAGGAGAAAAAAACATAGTTACATCATCAGTGGAAACTAAAACTGTGAAAAAATAGACACAGATGACACTCCATGCAGCTTTTAGGTCATGTAGGTGTGTGTGCAGGCCATATCGTTACAAAAGTAAGCAGATGGACAAGGAACTGAAGGGAACCGAAGAGGAGAGAAGTTAAAAGATAGCGCTGTGGGGTCAGGAGGTCTGGGAAGGATAGGGGCCACTGTCTCGGCTCTCCCATCATAAACACACCAGATTGGATGAAGTCCTCATCGGCGTTACACTCCACCAGTCACAGTCCTGTGAAACCAGCACCGTGTCCCCTGCACATGCACACCCCGCAACCCCTCCCCCTCCAACAATGGTGTCACTCACGAAGGCCGAAGAGACACAGGGAGTGCTCCATCATGGATATTAGCTATGGGGATCAGTTCTCTTTAAACAAGAGAGGAGGGCTGTGTTTTTGTAGCCTATCGTGTAACAACTGCATATGAATACGTTTGAAGTTGTGTCTCTGTTTATTACATGTATTTCTCTCTCAATAGGTTTTCTAAGGACAATAATGCAGCAGCAGAAATATTCCGCATTGCCTCGGCTTGTACAACATCCTTCTATATTTTAATGCATTTCAATCATCTCCAGGTGTATATTCAAATTTTGTTTTGTTTTCATCATAGATTTCACCACTTTCTATGGAAGTGGAGAGCGTTCTTTCCACTTCATTTCATTTTACAACATATCCTGTGGGGTCCTGTTTTACCATCTCCGGGAGACTAAATTAAATCAATTCTGAATGCCTGACACAAAACAGCAATGAAAAGGTACTGTATTAAGCAGATCTGGCTCAATACACGGCTGTGGTTATATTTTCCAGTCAGGTTTTTGTTTGCTTGTTTGTTTTGCAGTTTTTTTCCACCCTGAAATACAGAGATTGGAAACATGCAAACTCAGTGGCCTAACGAACCAGTGGTCTTGGAGTGGGGAGCTTAGTCTGTGAGCCAAACTATTTTTTCCATCATAACACCAACTGTTTTCTCCTAGTCAAGCATGGCAAATCAGAGGTCATCATCATTATTATGCTTGCTTGCTACATCCCGCTCCACAACCTCCACATAAGTCCCAGTCGATTTAAGGTTATGTCAATTTATCGACAAGGAAGTTTGACTCACTGTATGCCAAAGATTATCCAAGCTGTCTGTCACTGGAAAATGTCCCATCAGAGGTGAAGAATCATGGAGTGAAAACTAACAGACGGCACAAAGGGGAGCAGTAAAACTTTAATTGCCAAAGATGTTTTGGAATTATGAACTCCCTCACAGTTTTTAAAGATGACCAGCAACAAGCAGAGAGGAGCAGCCACTCTCATCTCTATCAGTACACCTCCAAGCTATTTTCTCTGACCATGTGTTTATAGCTCTGGGAGTACATGTTTATGTTTGACACCATGACAGGACTAGAATCCTCAAGAGTGCTATGATGTGGACAGGAAACTCTGAATCTCTCTCCTTCACAAACATCGTACAGATTTTCCCTCTCCTCTCCCAACTTCTCTAAAATAACAGCTTTGACACGATCTGCGCCGTGTTGTCGGTAACTTGAGAGCAACCCTTTAGAGCGCTGAGCACTGAGGAATCCTGTGAAAGGGAGGCAGTCAGGGGAGCCTGCCCACGCTGGGGCGGGTAGAAATCGATGGGCTGGATGGTACAGAGGGCCCACACAGAAGCCACTGGGGCCCAAGTTCCCGGTGGGATGGATCTCGATAGGGTAGGGGACCAAAAAAAAAGGCTGACAGGGGAGATTGGTGGTTTTTTTTGGCACAGCAAAGAAGAGCATTCACCAGATGTTCCTTATGGTTGTGACGGGGTGGATTTTTGGTGGCAGTGGTGGTGGTTAGCTACAGCACACACATACACACAAAGTTCTAGTCCCTTCTTTTGGTCACAGTCAGGCCTCTGTAAACATCAGTCAGTCATTGCCTCCCTCATTCACCCCTCCTCTCCAAACCCCAGCAATTCAGCTTGCCCTCTGACCTTCAGATGAAGAAAGAGCAACTGTGACTTTCTGCCAAAAAAACTAGCAAAGACTTCAATTATTTGACATCTACCTTTAAATGGGAGATGGATTTAGCCACGTGGCTGTATAGGGATAATTCGGTGTTATCGTAACAGTAATACTTGTTTGGCTCATGATTTACAGTTCAGGAAAGAGGGCTTAAGAGAGCAGGCCACAGCTGTGCGTTAGGTGATTACAGCAGAATGTGGCAAAGTGGAAACCCCTCGGGTTATTTAGTCTTTTTAAAGATTTATAATACGTTGATAAAATGCCCAAACATATCCAACATGAGAGCTAAATCTGTCTGAGATACCTCCGTGCCAAACAACAGATTTTCATAGGATTTTAAGCTGTTGAACATAATAGACAGAGTATTATTTTTGAATCAAGACTGTGCTCTTCGTTCATGTTTAGTTAACCAGTCAGTCCAGCTAATAAGATTTGCCTGTGGTTTGGATAGTCGAAGCTCTGATCCACTATCATCTGAGCCACTCCGCCTCCCCTGAGATCCAGACCAGCACCGTAGACCCGTGGACACAGACCAGAGCCCTCATCAGCTCTCCCACTCCCACCTCTCTCTGGGGCCTCAGGTTTCCCCTCCATCCCTCCTGCCCTCCCTGCTTCCAGCAGCCCCCGTAGGCCTCCCTCGCTCCCCACATCAATTACAGCCTTTCCCCGTTGCGCGAGCCCCTAGCTCTATGACCCCAGGGGTTACTAAGTCAGAGAGGTCAGAGGTCATTCTCCCCACTGCAAACCCAGGCATCTCTCAGAAGTTTCCAGCTCTGCGTCTGAAGCCCCGCAGCCGTGCAGAGCAACACCCACATAGCCCTCAGGCAGCCAGGGGAGACAGGGACACCCACCCACTCCAGTGAACAATGGTCTATTCCCTTCAGTCGTGTATAGCAAGCTAATTATTTTTCCTAAGAATTATTTTCTTATGCAGTTTTGCCTTTGTTGTTATATTCTGCCGCTCTGACCATTATCTCGACTGTAATTTCAGTGGGTTTGTCAGTAATGGAAGCAAATTGCCACTACACTTAAGACACTCAAAATGCTCCATAATGTGACCCATTATGTTACACTGCAACTGTAGTTCCTTGGTTATTACCTGAAAAGATCATCTCGTACTTTTCCCTCATCAGCCCTCAGTAAACCAGTACTACAATGTCACTGGCAGCCTAAATTGACAGTGTAGTTTAGTTTCTACCAATATAATTTTGTTTTTTGAAGATTACACTGGGAAATTGTACGATAAATGTTTTGTGTCTGCCTTTCAACTACTAAATCTAAAATATATGATGTCACTTAAACATGTTATCCCCGTGTTCTGTAGAGCCATAAATAAAGGAAATAAAATAGTAACTGAAACAATTTATGGATGGCACAATAAAAAGACATATTTCCGTTTCAGCTGCTCACCAAAACACAAAGCCATAAAATTACTGAAGCCATCTGGTATGTTTAGACAAAATAAACAGAATATGAATATGAAAAAAGCGATTTTGTGGCTATGAAAATCAATCGCTAATGAGATTTAAAATAAAAAGGGCTTGCACACATCATTCTCGTGGAAAATACTTAAATATTTTGGGTACTTTGTTGTGAATAATTGCCAATAAATTAAAGTAATGTCTAATGTTCAGAAGAAGGTGCGTTATCCTCAATACTAATGTTTGCATGCTGTGGCAATTTCTGTGCACTTTAAAGCTCTTTGAATTGATCAATAATAAAACCAAAGATATTGAAGGAGAAGAAGGACAATTGCTCTGATCCAGAGGTATATCTCTCAATGAATGGCCAACAATCAATGGATGTAACACACAGTCAACCAGGTTAAACAGCAAGTCGATGACTCGGGTTGCTTTGTCGACTACAGAGTTTTGACGTGGCACTCGGCCTCACGGAGCAGAACTGTATTTCTGCCGTAGCTCGCAGACCTTACAGTATCAATACCAGACACATTATCTCTAATGGGAGAGTCTGAGGGAGGAGGGACCAGGAGACAGGGAAAGAGAGAGAGAGAGAAAGAAAGAGAGATACCGAGACTGTAGAGGGACGGTATCTCTATTGATTAACTGGAAGAGGACCTCCACTCCACCCTCTCTTGTGCAGACATATGGGGTAATAAGGACCACTCTTCTCTCTCCTCTCTTCTCCCCTCACCCCAGCTAGAAAGCCTTTTAATCAGCCCCTCAGGGAATACATGGATGTGATATGGGAGAAAAAGGAGGAGAAGAAAGAGAGAGGAAAAGGGAGGCAGGGTGAGAGGAGTCCATTAGTGGAGCAGACACAATAGCTACAGGAACAGAGCCGACACATGGAGGTTTCCTTCAGGCGCAGAGAAAGGTGCATGACAGGCCTCAAAATACACACATCCTGAATGATTGCACATGCATTATATACATGAAAAATAATACACTTTCTTCTTCAAAGTTACACTGAGGGATCATTTTAACATTTTGGTAACACTGTATATGCTATGATGGTGTGTGTGCATGATGTGTTTGTGCAATACACATCTGAGCTGATATCAAAGTTTCCAGGTCCCATCACAGAGGGCTGTTCTTGAGCTTGACCAGGGCCATTTTCCTCTGTTTATGTTGGGCCTTTCTGTTTTCTTTTCCGAGGAGAAGGATGCCAATCTCAGCGAGCCAGACTGACTTTATCGAAGCAGCCATCTCAGACTCTGACATCAAATCCACAACCGCTTTATGTTGAGAAAAAAAAACCTGTCCACGCCTCACCCCGTTGTGGGCCCCTCTGCCTCTGGACTCTTTAGAGACAGGGAAGGAAGGAAGGAAGGAAGGAAGGAAGGAAGAGGAGAACACGAGGAAGAGATCTAAATTCTGTGTGTGGATAAAGCAGGTTTCATAATTTTTTTAATTCTGAGTGACGAGTTAGTAATCACAATTATGTTTCTATTCAGTTAAACAACAGAGGGCCTTATGCAGCAGCAGCAGCAGCATTTCAATGAGTGAACACAGCTCCACTTGTGAGAAGTGATTAACCCACATTTGATTCGCAAAACTTGGATAGCAGCGCCCCCTGGGGGCAAACAATGCTTTAGCACTATTTTTGAGCGAGCCAACAGCTTTGAAAAATATTATCACGTTACAGACTTTAAGTGCCAATAAAAGTTGGAAATCACTGTGTCTTACATGGCTTAGTGTGGCAATGAGCAACAGCAGACCAATAATTCTGTCAATAAGAGATGTATTACAGCTGATGGAGGAAAGCAGAAATGCTGCTAACTGGAACAAAAGTGCAGTCAGTTTCCTGCCGACCAGTGGGACACATAACGCAGAAAAGTCTGCTCAGTCCATCAGCATTAAAACAAAACCTATACTGAAAAAGGAAAGAAATAAAGAACTGGAAAGAGCGACGCATTTTTCATTATAACAACTCAATTTACAGACAACGAGGCTGGTGTAAAATTGCTTCCATATGCCCCCGCTGCGGGGCGCCACCGAGTCTGCCAGAGCGGCGAGCATAAATTTTATGGTGATTAACGCTCTTTGATTGGCTGGAGAGGACTGCCGCGGTTGGAGCTGGAGACCAATAGGAATACAGGATATTGGTTCTTTCATTTGATTGGTTTAAGGTGGATGTCAATCATGCAGGGACGGGGTATGGAGGCAGAAAGCGGCCAGTCGGTTGTTTTGCTCTCTGGAGGACAGAGCTCCACTGCGGAGCCCGTTCAGTCGCACTCCCTCGCACGCACACACACACACACACACACACACACACACACACACACACACACACACACACACACACACACACACGCACACACTGCTGCAGTGCACGAACACTTCACAGGATTCTTACAATGAATTTAAATTTCACTGGTTGAAATAATTATGTGAAACAGAATATGTTTTGATTTTTTTTAAATATATATATTAAAAACAAATCAAAACATATTCAATTTTATATATATATATAGCCTGTTTAGCCTAAATCAACATTTATTATATTTTGAAGAAGGCTATATTTAATTATAGTACACCATACCTATCACTAAATTGTAGCTCCTTATAACAAAAAAAGCAATATAAAGTTGAAAGAATTCAACTCATATTTATCTGATATTTTAAAATTTAAAAAAGAATTATTGTCATCACAATTAGGCAAGTGAATTTAATTAAACTTTATATTCCAATAATAAAATGTATTGAGCACAATTTATTTAGATTTTCACATTAATTATAACAACAAATGTTGACCCTGAATTTGTCATTATTTAAAAATGTATTATGGTTTTCGTCACTGCTTATAACTGGACAGTTTGTTTGTGTGTTTGTTTTATTGACAAGTTCTAGACAAATAATTACATTTTATTTTTCAATAGGCTAATTCTGAATATCAAAATTATTTTCTCTTTTATAATACAAGTCCTGCACAAATTGAATAATTACATAGGCCTGCATATATAGTAGCTATTTACTAAATGTGTACTACTAATTCTGTCAAACCTTTAAGTTACTTTACTAACTATTGACTATTTAATCAGGCAGCCTCCCAATCAAAAGGGCCGTGCTCAAATTTGATATCTATTTTTCATGAAGAGTAGAAGAACTTGTTTGCCTCAAAAGTTTGATAGTGAATAATATTTTAAAGTATCTTATGTTAAAAAAAAAAAACAGGCTACGAATATAATATGAGGTAGCCTAATAAATTGCATGCTGGTCTTTGCAATCAGCATAAAAACGTGGCCCAAGATCCGAATATAAAAAAAAAGACTTTCAATGCGAGTTATTCCTCAAGTAAATATCACAAAACAACGACAAAGTATCGTCCCATGGATTTGATGCCCCTCAGGTTTCCCGTGAGCCTATGCGGGGACTGATTTGTGCGCACGCGCGCTATCAGACGCGCGTCACGTATAATTCCGCCAATCAGCTTCGTTCTCAGAGGAGTGTGTGGCGGTGATTTAAGAGCTCTCCCCTAATAAATCTGTCAGAACTTCACAAAGTTGATTTAAATGTGTTTCACATCGTTATGAAAATACTTGTGGATTAATCAAGTCTCTGCACGCTGGCGTCACATCAACTGGAGCAGATTACTCTTCACAGCTTCTTTAAAGAGACGCAATTTGGAGCGTTTAGATTCTGGGTTTGTCTGGCCACCGAAGCGATATGTAAAGCTCGCAAATGTCACTGATTACTTTCAAGGTTTATTTTATTCTTTCTTTTTTTTATAGTACAGCATTGCAGGACTGACGTAGCGTATTTAAACAGCTAAGGACGCGATTAAACAACATTTCTCTCCGTGGTGGACCACGCCGTTTCAAATATCCGGGCTGAGCGGAAAGCTATCTCAGTAGAGACTCATTGTACTGTGTGAATGTTACATTATTGGAGTGGGTCAGTAACAACGTTGCAGCTGCATCCTCAACAAAGTGACATGGAGCCAATCGTCAGATAAATCCTGGTTGACTCTGTTAGATTTGTGTCTGTTCTGCGAGAGCTGCAGCTCGCTGCTGCTGAGACAGCCCAGCTGACTGGCAGTGCACGATGAACCTGTTGTTGTGTTGAGCTAGACTTCTTACGGCCACTCGTTACTGTTCCTATAATTGAATATACTTTAAATTATTCCCTTTATTTGAATACGATTTTCTAGACTTCTTTGTGTTGCAGTGGCACATACAAAAAGTCTTTACAGAGTATTTCTAAAAGGCTCACAGTAGATTTTCACTGCACTAAAAAAACATTACAGCACTCAGACGCGAATAGGGTACAGTATGGGTCTCTCTACTGTACCCCTGGATATGTTACACTGTAGATGCCCAGGCGAAGTACTTTGAACACCGTCTTCAACAGCATATTTTCACTTTGCATTTATTATCATTTAGCTGTTATTATTATTATTATTATCATTATTATTATTAGGCCTATTATTATTATCATCATCATTATTATTATTCAGTCATGCATGCAGCTTTATATGTCACGTTTACTAAGGAAACAATAACAAATGACGTAAATCAAAAACTCAAGACAGTTAACAAAAAAATCTACGTCTAGTATAATTTTACTAGCTGATATAAATGAATAAATGAATAAAAACATAAAAAAATAACTATGACATTAAAACATATTTAACATATCTTACTTACTAAATGGGCCTGTATGTCTACGAAACATGTATTGTGTTTTAGCAATTATTGTGTTTATCATTTCATTGAAATAGTGAAAAACAACAAAAATCCTATTTATTAATTACCACCTATCGGCAGCAGGGGTCGCAACTGCACCAAATGATTGTGACACTCGTTTATCAGCCAGCCACTTACAACTTGAAGACAGGAATGTTTCTACTGACAACTTCTATCAGCATTTACATCATCATTAAGACACATAAATGTCTGTTTGATGTTTGTAGCCTACTTTTTACGAGAATAATCATACAGTCCTACTAAACAGAAACACAAAAAAACCAGACTTCTAATTTCACTATTTTGCTGGTATTATTTTAGCCCTTTCATTTTAGTTTTATTTCTTTACATGCATGTTATATTTTTATATCATGGTTAAATTGGGTTATATATTTAGGCTAAAGGAATGTGTCTTTATAGTCTGTATATATTTCATGGTTTCATTCTACAATAAATGTGCTCTAAATGTGCAACTGTTGCCTTTTTCAATTATGTCTCTTGTGTTCTTTCAATACAACTCAAGGCTGTCTCATCATTCCACTCACATAAGCACAGGCCTTGGATAACTCTGGCAAGACAGAGACGCTGGATATCTGACTGTATCAAGTATTATAAAATCAACATGTTAGATTCTGCTTTACTGCACATGCAAAACAATGATTTGTAACCTTAATCTGTGTTTTGTGCACATGATGGTCATGGTGATTTAAGATTGTAAAGTAAAAAAAACACAAAAAACACAAAAAACAACAACAACAACAACAGGGCACAGAGAAATATATATTTTTATTTGTATATAAGTTGTATATAATGTGCATTTTAATTTTTTTTAATATTTAATATTTTTTACTACCTCTATTTTTTATTGTCATTTTTATTGCTTTGCCCTGTACCTGCATATGTTACTGTACACTTGCAGGTTTAATAGAGTATGTATGTATGTATGTATGTATGTATGTATGTATGTATGTATGTATGTATGTATCTATCTATCTATCTATCTATCTATCTATCTATCTATCTATCTATCTATCTATCTATCTATCTATCTATCTATCTATCTATCTATCTATCTATCTATCTATCTATCATTTTATACCAGTTTATGTTACTGTTGCAGATCTAGTACCTATATGTATTCTGCTGGAGGGGACAGCTTCAAAAATTTACAAGAGACTACTTCTTTCATAAATTTAGGAATGAGGGGAAGCATACATGCAGTCTGAGAAATGTGACCTACGAATGTGTAAAGCAGTTATTATAAATAACCAGGCCACTTTAGCTGAAGTTAAAATACAGATCAGATGGACAGGATACTAATCAAATCTTGTAATATCCTCTGTGGTTGCTGCAAAGCTAGAAGATAAAATTGATCTCATTACATTACCAATAACATCATCAATCTATACATCTAGATCTGAGGCACTTATGTTTCAATTCCAATTTAATAATTCATATTCCTGTGATAACATTGTGTTCAGTTTAATACAGTATTGGTAAAGATATCACACAATAATTAAATATTAAATTCTTTTCCAATTTTTTTTATCATGAACATTGCTATATCAGAGCCGTTACTTAAGTAACAGTAGCAATACCACTAAGTAAATGTCCCCCATTACTGCATGTAAAAATCCTGCATTCAATATTTTACTTAAAGGTTTTATCAGAAACTAAAAAATATCCTTAAATAACCTACTTAAGTCAATGTAAGTTACTTACTTTCCACCAGTAATCATAAATAAGTATGAACTCAGTTGTTCAGTTGGTATGATGTTTTAATGTGATCGTTGGCATTCCTCTTTGTTAGTGAATTGAGGCATATACACTGCTCCAAAAAAAAAAAAAGGGAACACTTAAACAACACAATGTAACTCCAAGTCAATCACACTTCTGGGAAATCAACCTGTCCAGTTAGGAAGCAACACTGATTGTGAATCAATTTCACCTGCTGTTGTGAAAATGGAACAGACAACAGGTGGAAATGAGGCAATTATCAAGACAACCCCTATAAAGGAACGGTTCTGCAGGTGGTGACCACAGACCATTTCTCTGTCTTCGTCCTTTCTGGCTGATTTTTGGTCACTTTTGCATTTTGCCAGTGCCCTCACCACTAAAGGTAGCATGAGACGGTGTCTATAACCCACAGAAGTTGCTCAGGTAGTGCAGCTCATCCAGGATGGCACATCAACGCACGCTGTGGCAAGAAGGTTTGCTGTGTCTGTCAGCAGTGTCAAGAGCACGGAGGAGATACCAGGAGACAGGCCGGTACACCAGGAGACGTGGAGGGGGCTGTAGGAGGATAACATCCCAGCAGCAGGACCGCTATCTGCTCCTTTGTGCAAGGAGGAACAGGAGAAGCACTGCCAGAGTCCTACAAAATGACCTCCAGCAGGCCACTAATGTGCATGTTTCTGCTCAAACTGTCAGAAACAGACTCCATGAGGGTGGTACGAGGGCCTGACGTCCACAAGTGGGGCCTGTGCTTACAGCCCAATACCGTGCAGGGCGATTGGCATTTGCCAGAGAACACCAAGATTGGCAGCTCCTCCATTGGCGCCCTGCGCTCTTCACGGATGAGAGCAGGTTCACACTGAGCACATGTGACAGAGTCTGGAGACGCCGTGGAGAACGTTCTGCTGCCTCCAGCGTGACCGGTTTGGCGGTGGGTCAGCGATGGTCTGGGGAGGCATTTCTTTGGAGGGCCGCACAGCCCTCCGTGTGCTAGCCAGAGGTACCCTGACTGCCATTAGGTACCGGGATGAGATCCTCAGACCCATTGTAAGACCATATGCTGGTGCAGTGGGCCCTGGGTTCCTTCTGATGCATGACAATGCTCGGCCTCATGTGGCTGGAGTGTGTCAGCAGTTCCTGCATGATGAAGGCATTGATGCTATGGACCGGCCTGCCCGTTCCCCAGACCTGAATCCAATCCAGCACATCTGGGACATCGTGTCTCGTTCCATCCACCGACGCCACATCGCACCACAGGCTGTCCAGGAGTTGACTGATGCTTTGATCCAGGTCTGGGAGGAGATCCCTCAGGAGAACATCCGTCGTCTCATCAGGATCATGGCCAGGCGTTGTAGGGAGTTCATACAGGCACGTGGAGGCCACACACACTACTGAGACTCATTTTGACTTGTCTTGAGGAATTTCCACAGAAGGTGGAGACGCCTGTGATCTGATTTTTCCACTTTTATTTTGAGTATGATTCTGAATCTAGACCTCCATGGGATAATGATTTTGATTTCCATTGATCATTCTTGTTATTTTGTTCTCAACACATTCCACTATGTAATGAATAAAGATTTTCAACTGGAATATTTCATTCATTGAGATCTAGGATGTGTTGTTTAAGTGTTCCCTTTTATTTTTTTAAGTTCAAACTGTAATTCAGTAAGTCGCCAGTAGATCAAAAATGGGACAAATGCAGGTCAGTAGCACAAACGTCAGGGAAATGCATCTTAGCTATACTTCTGAGAATTCACCTTGGGATCAGTGAGCTCATGAATATATTTAATCCTACAATGAACAATATCTTTGTATAGGTATTTCTAAAGTGATATTATTTTGATTTCGTACATTATTCATGTCAATAATGTGTAATTAACATTTGGGTGTAGGCTGGCTGCAGCGAACAACTGTCCCCTGCTCTCATTGGTCAAAACTATAACAGACATTTGGATCGCCCAATCAGATTCTGTTGTGGTGGGCGCGTTGGTCCACTCAGAACGCGATATGCAAATTCTGAAACGAAGTTCCCCTAGTAGCAGCACTATACGGTAACAGCATTTAGCATGTCGTATGTTTCAGTTTCAGTTCACGTCATAATTTAAGGTCGGTAGGGCTCGGTATCGCCGACGAAACACCTCTGCGCCATACGGTACTAACGAGTGAGCGTGTTTGCTATGTTTGCGCCAAGAACTTCCCGGTAACCGGTAATGAAAGCTGATAGCTGACTGCTAACAGCGATTTCGCCGGTACAGGCGGACCTCTTTGTCTGACAGGGGAAGGCGTGCTCTTTTGTTCGGCTTTTCCCTTTGTCCTTTCGGGAAAGAGGAACTGTCGGGTCAGGATTTCACAATTATATCGCAGTTCTGAAAGTATTTAGAAAATGCAAATCGCGAAAAAATACCTTACAGAAGGCCTAATTCAGTTAACGATCTTACTCAGTTTGATTGGAGTTCGCGTGGATATCGACAGCTACTTAAGCGGCTATTACACGCCTTTAACAGAGATTAACTTGGGTCCCAGCTCAGCCTACACCCAGACACCCTTTCATATTTTAAGAGACACTCTTGACGGATACGGCGTGCACCCAAAATGTCCCGAGTTGGACTATTTCTTTGCGAGTCGCAGGCTGCTGGACGAGGTGAGGACCCTCGGTTCCCCGCGGTTCCCCACACAGCTGAACGCGTGGCTGGTGCACCAAGTGTCCGCCACTGATAAAGCCGACCGCGGGCCTCCGACCAGCAACAACACCGACACCAACTCGCTGTCAGAAAGCCCCGGAGACGATGCCCGGGATGTCAGCGAACACCTGCCCGTCGGCGGCCAAGAGGTGTGCCAGACGAGCCCTGAACTCGGACAGGGGCCTTGTGGTGCTGGAGCCTGCGTGTTTCCTAAAGAGTGTGTGTGTGTGTGTGTGTGTGTGTGTGTGTGTGTGTGTGTGTGTGTGTGTGTGTGTGTGTATATAATCTAACACGAAGTTTGGCCCTAATGTGACTCTTAACCTGCGGTATACTGTCTAACAAGTAAAGTTGCCTGGCCAGCTGAAGTAGGCCACATGAGGAGGAACTCAAGTTAAAAGCTATGCAATGGTTTCCTCATGTTGTTACTAGTTATCTAACACCACTAACCCATGTCACACAAAGGTCGGTGTCCCATCTAATAAACAATTTATTATTCTGCACCCGGAAATGTGATAACCCGCTGACAGTTGGCGAAATGCGGATTCATTTTCACTGTGCAATTCAGTGATAAGTTCAATTATGACTATTTTGGAAACTTGGCTAACTCAACTAATCAGTCTAGTTACATCTATTAAACTAGTTAACAGGACAGTTAAACATCAGGAGTTTTGAACTAACTTGTCTGCTACACCTGTCGCCCCTCACTGTGGGTCACATTAGGCCCTCTCTGTGGTAACCATAGATTTAACCTGACAAACAAATAACACCATTGTGTTGGTGTGGAACTACTATTTGCCAAGTAGTTCACTAATTTTTTTTTTTTTTTTTTTTAAATATACTCCATGTAACAGACACCTTTAGTGTGTGACAGACACTGTGTTTTAAGACCATAATTACACCATATATATTTCAATTCACCCAGTAATCCAGTTTTTCTAGCTCAGGATAGAAACAGCTGCTTGGTGGATGTTATGTCCTGAGGCCAGTTGATGCTGTCAATTGTGTAACTATATCCCGCCCCCCTCTCTCTTTAGACTCAACCACAAGCTGTGGGCCTTGAAAGTTGGGGAAGTGAGGCTTGGATTCACAACCCGTTTGCTTTACTCAAAAACAGTGGTCCACATCAGAACACTGCCCCTCCTAAGGGCTCTTGTTGACACATATAATGTGATGTTGACACATCTTTTAATCTTTTCCCTTTCTATTGTCAAATCATTTGGCTTAACTGTCTGTTTGGTAAAGTGCTGTGGTTTGTGGCGGCACACACTGTTTCAAAGGAGAGGACTACAGCTGTGATATTTAACGGTTATGATCAGTTTCTGTCTACATTCACTGGGCCAGTCCAAGCTGGAAACACTTCCCCCGGTAGATATCGACAAGCTCAGACAGAGCTTGGGCAGAACAACACTTGCGGAGAGTACAGTTTGTCTTTATTTGTGCCTCCAGCATTAACGTTAAAACTGATGCAGAAATCATTCTCCTTTTGTAACAGAGCTGAATCCACCCCCCTTAATCAGCGGTGCATGGGAAATAGTTTGTTTTGCCCGTGTTGAGATAGCTGGTGACCCACATTGCTGTATCAGTCCATCTCTTTGGGTAATTAGCCTAACTGTTACAGCAGCTGTTGATTAAAACCAACCTTGTCTGTCACAACACAAGCATTACATAACAGATTAATCATACTGTAAGCAATTCGATTATCTCCAGTGCTTGACATGCATCAATGATCTTGGAGGCCTCAAGATGTCAGCTAAAAAAAAGTTTTTCCTTTGTCTCTTCTCTTCTGTCCTGAATCCTCTGTCTTGTTCCCCCTTCTGTCCACCTGCCTTTCTCTGGCCTATCAGAAGGAAGATGTCAAAGTTAAAGAGGAGGAAGACGTCAAAGTTAAAGAGGAGGAAGACCCTGTTCCACTCACTCAGCTGGCTCACAGTTCCACCCTGGAACAAGAGGTATGATTGCAGTTTATCACACTTGTCCTCATTAGTGGCTGCGTACTATATTGACAGTGCTCCACATTTCATCCCAGTTTCAGAAGGTTCTGATTTGCAGCTGTACTGTATTCCTATATGAGCACACACAACAGTGTTTGTCTATTTCTCATAATTAATGTGTCCAACTTGCATACATATTAGTCACGTTGCAGTGTTTTAACCAGAAAATCACGTTTTCTCACGACGCCTTCACGACTGCACCATTCTGATGACTGTGCAGTTTTAGTAACACCATGAGAGATTCGGGATGTGCAGCACAATATTTACTGTACGTCTCGCAGGAAAAAGAATGTTTGGCGGTTTCTTTTTTTTTAACAAGCTCCACAAGTAGTTTTAAGACCTAAGAATATAACGATTGCATTTCTTTCCATCTAATTTTCACGGTTTTTCTTCTGAATTGTTAAGCATTCAATATGCTATGATTAGAGAATTTGGCCACAATGTATGTATGTGTTTGTTTGTTTGTTTCAGAGTCTGCTTGAAGGCATTACTTCACTGTCCAATCCAGCACGTCACCATCCTCCAAGCATAGATATTGACCAGCACTGGAGCAGTTTACTCTCTGTTACAGACCTTGATGTAAGTGCCTGATCTTGGTCATTATATAAAGCCTTGTATTAAATTACAATAACAGAATAGAGGAGTTTTACCAATGTTGTTTCTGCATATTGTGTAAGAAGATTTTCAGAGCTGGGATGAATAAAGTGTAACTAAATTGTGTGTCCCATATTTAGGACTTGGACTCCCTTGTTACTGAGCGTCTGTCAGGCCTTGACACTGACATCACCGGCGCCATCAGCCAGGATGTCAGTTTGCACGATGCTATGGTAACCAGCGCCGGAGTGTTTGGTGTGGTGTCTGGAAGAGCTGAGTCTCGGACAGTCGCCCAACAACAAAGAACCCTCTTCCGACTGGAGTCCACAGGCACCTCAAACGCAGGTGCTTCACCAGGGATGGCGCTGGGCCTCGCCGCGCTCCCCTTCGCCTCAGTATGCAATTTAACAGGAAACGTGTCATCACATAATACACTGGATGGCTGTCTGGATGAGGCAGTGTTTGACCAGATCAATCAGCTAGGTTTGGAAGGCCTGGACACAATCGACACCCAGCTGATGAACTGTCTGGACAACATGGACCCACAGGTCCTCGAGGACTTGGACTCGGACTCCGGTCTCTCCTTGGAGAGCAGCTCTGGAGGTCCAACCTCTCCAGGTTAGTTGAAATCTCCAACAAATACTTACAGATTAAATGTTTTTATTTCTAAGGCACGTGAAACCAGATATTGCTTTTCACGTATTGACTTAACATTAACTGCTTACTCCTTCAGGCTCATCTGAGATGTCATCGTCATCCAGTTCATACTGTGAAGATGAGTGTGGAGCTACGGGCTACAGCAGTGAGGTGGATTCTGTCCCCTCAAAGGGCATCACGGACTACACCCCGATGTGGTCCCCTTTTGATCTGAGTGAGAGTGTGTGGCATGACCACAGCTACTCATCTCCTTCTTTTTTCAACCAGCCATCAGTGAAGCTGCCCCACAAAAGCATCAGAGAGGAGCCTCTTAGCGATGACGATGGGCCACTGTTGGAAGAACGGGATCTGAGTCGTGATGAGCTTCGCGCCCGCGCCATGTGCATCCCATTCTCTGTCCTGCAGATTGTCAACATGCCTGTGGAGGAGTTCCTGGAGGTTCTTGATACTCACAGTTTCTCCCCAGAACAGGTGACTCTCCTGAGGGACATCCGCAGGCGCGGGAAGAACAAACTGGCAGCGCAAAACTGCCGTAAACGTAAACTAGATGCCATTACAGGACTCCAGGAGGAGGTGGAAAGGCTGCGACTTCAGAGAGACAGACTACTGAGGGAGAAACAGCTTACAGCCAAGACAATGGGTGCTGTGGGCCAACAGATAAAGCAGCTGACCAGGGACCTCCTGGCCAGGCTGAGGGATGATTCAGGACAGCCCCTGAACCCAGAGAGATACACCCTGCAGTGCGGGGCTAATGGGAGGGTTGTAGTTCAGCCTGTGAGACGGCCTGTTGTCTCCACATCAACTGGCAACAAAATAGACAAGAGGAAGAAGGAGAAGAAGCAATGATGCTGTATTTCCAGCTGAGACTTGAGGTTTTTGGATATTGTTGAACTTACTTGCCTGACTGGTTTTGGGATCTCTTTTGTAGAGGTGTGTGTGGATTCACCGCTGTTGGGAGCCTAAATTGGCAAAAGCTGCAAAAAGAAAAGACACTCGGAACATAAATAAATAAGAAATTCTCTGTAAATAAAGTGTCTCATGGGAAAAATGTAGCTTACACACTGGACATTCTTTGCTTATTAAAGATGGACAAGCAGATGGGGTTATTTAAGGGAACAGCTACGCTGCTGGAAATGCTATCAGTCTTTCTTTGTGCCTGTTAACATTGAAGTCATCGTCTTATCATTTTTACAGACAAGTGTCTAAAAGTCAGCACGACCAGCATTGACACAGTCACTGGATAGAGATTTAAGACTCTGGACGTGTGTTTGTTTCTAAGAAATCTTGCCCCTCATTGTCTACCTGCTCAGTAAAAGAAGGAGGTTAAAGATTGTATTTATTAAAGTTTCTTAGGTTCCTGAAGTGTTTATATGCATCATGAGACTGTCAAAGACAAGTTCTTTTTTTTAACATGGCAACTTTATCTCAAAGTGATAAGAATATTGGAGCTAAAGTTTATACCATTGTTTCAGATATTGGAGGGCATGTACTGTTAAGTAAAAAAATATAACGTAAAATTAAAAAAAAATTATAATAATTCTTTTCCTTACATGTCTTTACATGTCTTGATGACTTGCAGTATACCAATGATTTAAATGACAATGCCTTAATTTGCATTTGAAGTGTTGTGGGTACTGTGTGTGTACATGATCCACATGTGCACATTATCATAACAAAAATGTTTTTCATGTTTTAAATGAGTATAGAGTTATTCATTTCAAGCACAATTTGACTACACCCCTTTCATTTCCAATATCTTTGAATTTTTCGCAGGCTTATATTCTACCTCACTTCTTAGTTTTTGTTCAGTTTTGACTAAATTTAAGAATGCCCTTTTGTTAGGGGAACTTCAATGCACTTGTTAACTATACATTTTTCATTATTAATGTGACCCAGAGTAGACAAACTGTCCAGTTTGTTAAAAAAATAAATAAATAAATTTAAAAAAATACAATCACCAACTCTATTTAATAGGTTTGAATGTTGTTTGGATGTTGCTTTTTTTTTTTAATATATATATATTTGAGATTATCTGAGAGTTGAACTAAGTATTAATTAGAAGTTGCCATCTTATTCTTTGGTACATGGCTTTATATTGTCAGCTGAGTGTTTGGGATAAATGGAGAGCTGCAAAAAATAGTTGGTGCGACTCGAAGATTTTTTTCTTTTATTGTTTGTATACATTTCATTTTCATAACTGTTTTTCTTTGTTGCCGAGGGCAAATGTGTTGGATTGCATGATGATTGATGAAAGTATGGTTTTGCTTAGAAAATATGAGTTGCTCTTGCAGACGTTGTTTTTCTGATTAAAAAAAAAATATATATATATAAACGGACTGGCTCGTTCTTCTCAGCATACCCTGGAGAATCTTTTTTTTTTTTTGGACTGTTAATTTGGTGTCCTTTGTTTTAAAAACCAGAATGACGGGGACACGTTTTGAAAAAGAAAAGACGTCGTCCTAACACTTTCGGTAGATGCAGATCTTACGGCTTCCATTTGATACCTTACACCGGCACGTCTCCGGAAGGGCGTTGGGACGGTGCCCCCCCGCTAGGTGCCCCCCCGCTAGGAGCGCCCGTAAGTGAGCGAAGCGCGTTTTCCTTCACGGGCTTCCGTAGAGGACCCACTATTTGCTTTTGGCGCCTGCCCTACGTTCCCGCACCACCGCCATAGACCAGAGATAAAGAGGCAGCTGACCGCGTGGTGGAGAGGCATCACTGAAACCATTCTTGTTGTTTTTACGGTGAATATGCAGACGGTTTTGAAAAACGGTATATTATGCAACATTTATGTCGAAGTTTGTTGGTTTTCCAAGACTAAAGTAACACGTATGCTTAACGATAGCTTTTGTTTTTACTCGTTGGACCTTGCGTCCAGAAACGCAAGCTTGTGCAGTGATTTGAGTCGCAACAGTCTTAGCTGCTCTATTGTTTTGAGTATTACTGCATTATGTCGACTTAAAACAACGTAAGCGAGCTGGGATTACAAGTGCATATTCCGGTGTTGCCGCTAGTTGTATCCACGACCGCGTTTCTTAATGTAGGCGAGCGTGGCGTTAAGATCAATCAAATAGGCGCCACTGCTAATTTAACGTGAACACTATGAAATGGGTTTAATTGTTTAAATGTCTTTACGCCACCATTTAAAAAAAAAAATTATTATTATTATGTGGCGTTGCAGGCGGCATAGCAGAGTCGAGGAAATCTTCACACCCACCAAAGGCCTAAAATTATATGAGCTACAATTAGCACGCTGGCTAACTTTCATAACGTTAATACATTTGGCTGGCTTTGTATATTACAAAACATGTAGCTGTCTGACGCCATGTTTTCAACTTCTACTATCATAGCTGTACTTGCGTCCCGAGTTGCCTTGAGTAGGTTAGTAGGCACTTATTAGCATGGCAGCGTATTATAAAGTGAGTTTGCTTGCGGCTCCAGCATCTGTGGTGGTCCTGGGGCCTACTGTTTTTTTGTGTGTGTGTGTGTGTGTGTGTTTTTTTTTTTATTGTTGTTGTTGTTGTGCAGATCAGGGCAGCAGCTTTATATACCCTTTCAATGTAAAGCCGGTGACGCTCTCACCCTCCTCCTTTGTTTTTAGAGCTCAAAATGGGCAAGAAGCAGAACATCAAAGGAAAGAAGGACTCACAGGAGACGCAAGAGGAACCTGAAGAATTTGTTGTGGAAAAAGTTCTCGACCAACGTCTTGTCAATGGGAAAGTAGAGTTCTTCTTGAAGTGGAAAGGATTTACAGAGTGAGTTGCCTTGGGACACCCCCACCCCCACCTCCTGCCGAGGTGCCAGTGCTTCCCTGGTGTGGGGTTGTGCCATACTTTTGTCTAAAGTCATTGTGGTTACATGAAGTAGCTGCCGTTCTCCATGCAAGCTGGTTTCAAAGTCAATTTCATTGTTTGCATCTTTGCCGGTGGAAATATGTGTCGGGGGATTATTTTGAGATGCAGATGTTGACCCTCTTCCCGCTAATTCAGGGCTGACAATACCTGGGAGCCAGAGGAGAACCTGGACTGCCCCGAGCTGATTTCAGCCTTTTTGGAAGCACAGAAGAATGTTAAGGAGAAGCCGGCTCCCGTTAAGAGGAAGGCTTCCACAGACGAACCCGAGACGGAGTCCAAAAAGAAAGATGTGGTGAATTTATTCATACTTCTCCAGCCAGCATTCCTTTGGGGATCAAACCACTTAAGTCGAGCAGTTAATATTCTTTAAGAATCACAATATTGAGAAAATACGTAGAGGTTCACACGGCTCTTTAAAAAAAAAAGTAATACATTAAGATCAGGGAAGGTAAGGTCATAACATTTTCTTCAAATTTCAGTGTGTATTAAATCAGCAGATGGTGCATTTAAGGCCAGTTGGAAAATTGTCTCCCACACTGGCCTACTGTAAAACATCTAATGGTGTGTATTGTTCAAACAATGGGTGACTCCACTGTTACATTAACTAGCTATAGATGGTGACATCTGGCTATGTTATCTTTTGGTTGCGGTGGCTGCTAGATGGGGATGAGCAGAGATGGTTGAAGGCAGATGAGCGAGCCCGGATGCCATTTATGCTATAGGACGTTCATTTTTGGGGCCACGGGAGAGAAAGCTGTGAAACACAGATGGGATTTTAAAAGCACCAGCACTTTGTAGTGACAGCGTAGCTATGCTCATGTTTGCATGTAGCAGACCTGGAAAGTTCAGACTTCCTAACAAACCTTTCAGTTGACTTTCAGACATTCTAATTGAATGATTTGATTTTACAATTTCTTACTATGATGGAATCTCGCAAAATCTTTTTTTTTTTTTTTTTAAAGTGGTAAATAACTTTATGTCAGGTGAAGTTTAATTTAAAAAAAAATACTGTCAGAATCTGACTCAGGAATAATGGACAATCAAAACGCATAAATGTACAGACAAAGCCCTGGAGTTTAAGTAAAACTAAAGTATAACTGAAGACTATTGTTATCAGTGTCATCACGGATACAGTCAATTCATGCACTGAACAAAAGAAAGGGAGAATTTTGTATTCCAAAGTCCCCAAAAAAAATTTGGCCTGAAGTTATACTTTGGGGGTTTATTGAAAGGGTCGTACAAAGGCATCACATTTGACTTTAAAAATGGCGGAAGACCCCTGTACATTAGTCACTGCCCCAGTTTCTTGCATATGCCCATGTGTTCTGTCATCGCCCCATATAGGCTGAGAAACCACGTGGCTTTGCGAGGAACCTCGACCCAGAACGGATCATTGGTGCAACAGACAGCAGCGGGGAGCTGATGTTCTTGATGAAATGGTGAGTTAGAAAAGAAAAGAAGAAAAAAAAAAATCCTCTTTATGTTCACACAGCTCAAACTGTCATCCTTCTGCATTGTAGCACTTGAAACATTCAATGGGGAAATTCATGATTACTCGTGATGATACTCTGGTGGTGTTGTATTCCCGCCAAGATGAATAAAATGTATATGTACCTCTGTATTCCTGCTGCAACAGACTTTCTTTCAGAGGTTAAAATAATGGCTTCGTAGTACCCAAGGGTCCACAATTGCTGTAATGTTTGTCTCCCTCTTTGGTGTTTTTCTTAGGAAAGACTCCGATGAAGCAGATTTGGTCCCGGCCCGTGAGGCCAACACTCGCTGCCCTCAGGTAGTGATCTCCTTCTACGAGGAGAGACTGACATGGCATTCCTGTCCAGAGGATGAAGCTCAGTAGTTCTTCCCTCTGGTCCCTGCAGTCCCTTTGCATCACCTACACCCTTTCCTCAGGACAGGATTTTCTCCTCTGGCTTGCCTTCCAGTTTTAGCTACCTTAGTTGTTTTTGAAGATGTTCGAACACTTGCATTGTGTGGCAGTCAGGGAGAGCTTTGTTCTTGTACATATATATTATTAGCTGAACTAATTCTGAGACAGCAGGTGATGGTGTTGTGATGTTTCCTGAAAGAAGTCTTCCGATTCCATCCGATGATTGATCTCTTTGATAGAACCCACCACCACTCATATTCATACCTGTTCACGTTTTAATTTCTAAATGGCTACTTTAATCTGTTAAATTGTTTAAAAACTCTTTTCTATTACCTTCTCAATCTCATGCAAGATGCTGTTTTTCCCCCACCTTACTCTAGTGCCGATTCTTTCATTTCTTTGTTCCAGAAGTACATTTTGTATGCTGTTTGTAAATATTATTTGATGTTCTATTAAAGGTTTTATGTGGCCAAATTTCACTGCTTGGTTTTTATGGAGAAAAGCAAAGCACAAAGGCAGATTTAACTGAAAGTTGATCTTTATTTTTATTAGAGCTTATTTTGTATAGTATTTGAAACTAGGTTTAAAATCCTTTTTGAGATCTTTCCTGGGCCAAATTTAAATGGTCTTGCTGCCAGCAAGTGTGGTAACCTTTTGAAGTGACAAAATGGCTAAATGTTTGTTTTTTTTTTACTAAAAAATCGGTGAAATCGTGTTTGACCTCTAATACAGAGTAGACTTTTACTTTTCTTGTCCTTTCCAGAGTAAAACAGGTTTAAGATCACGAAGAATAGTGATTCAGTCTTTGCGAGTTGGAGCCTGATCAAGTAATGATCACAGTGGTGGGAACTCTGGCCTATAGAGAGCATGAATACTTGATGAGCTTTCATTGCTGTAGTTTGGCAGAATGTAATAATCACAACATACATTTTTTTTCTTCTGAAAAGCAGGACTATATTTGTGACAATATTTTTCTGTTTTGGTGTTGCAACTTTTACTTGAGTCTCTCTTGGGTCTCAGGCAACAGCCTCCTCCTCAGCAATGTGTCGAGTTGTCCTAACTGGTAATTACGACATGGTAGATGGACCTTGGACCTTTATGCATATTCTCAATGACATTATGGTAACTTACCTTTCATCTGAGCTGACTGTGGGCCTCAAATTGTCCCTTTTTAATGATCTTCCCTGAAAAAGAATTATAAGTGAACTGTTTCTCTTTTAACTGCTGAAAATATTTCTAAAGAAAAAGCAAGTGAAGGCTATTAAACGTCTTTGTGCATTTAAGGCACATTAGAAATGAGTCCTGCCAGGAAACAAATACTGAGAGCTGACCTACTGGTGTTGTGGCAAACAAGATTTTTTTCAAAAAAAAAGTGTCTTCATGTCATTCTGTTAAGATACAAGAACACATCCTTGATGTCAATTTAACAGCTGAAGACCTCTGAGACAGTTCACAGGAACATCTTACTTGGAGCAACATAGTCAGAAATGTGCTTTTTTTTTTTTTTTTTATTCTTTAATGGAACAACAGCAAAATCTTTTCGGTCAAAGAAGAGTTGAAAAATAATATATCAAAAAGCACATAATTCAGATTTTCCTTTCTTATCTGGGACATCTTGATTAAATCTAATGTCTAATCATTGAAACACAGTCATGACCTGTATGCCAATTTGCTTAAATAATCTCATCACAGTTTTACAACAAGCACCTATATATGATATCCCCAAAATGAAACATAATCAGGCCGGGATCAAGCACTTCTAATTGTACATTTTCAGAAAAAGTACCTGGTTTTCTTCGTGTTGCTGTATTAGCTGGAATTATGGCCATGAAGTGGATGTCGTATATACATACATATATTTCACAATATATAATTTGGTTAACATCGGCTGCTAATGTAATATAAAATATCTGTGAAACAATCCTTTTATTTCAATATTAGTGAAGAAAGAAACTTTGTGTGGCCATTCCTTTCTACATTACCAGGATGCCCTCCAAGGTCTGTGTGTAACAATGATGATGGTCAAAACATAGTCCACATCATGGAGTCACCTTTTTCTTTCAGCTCTCTTTGAATTCTACTTGGTTTGGCATTCAGCCAATCAAATTATCAAGAAATTAAATGAAAAATGGTTCTCTTATATAACATTTGGAAATCTTACAGCAGCTACTGAAAGAGTTAATATTTTTGACTTCAGATAAAGGGACCTCTGTATGCAAATTAAAAGCCTATCTTGAGTAGTCAGAGTATTCATTTAAGGTAAGGACTCACCAGTTTTGTTTTGACCTACTCCTCCACTGGACCGAATTCAGCAACAGACTTCTGAGGATTTTGGTAAGAACTCTTTCAATTTTATTCTTAATTCCAAAGTATTTTTGCCAGCAACATAAGTATAATGTGGCCTAGTATTTACACGGATTACTCTGTATACTCTGGAGAGGAGGACTGGTATCGGTCAAGTAAAAGCAATTGATGTCAAAAAAATGTCAAAATATTATCTTTGATGGCTTAGCAACTTGAGACAGTGCTGAATTTAAAGTAAAACGATTTTCAAAAGTTGGTTTATTGATTTTAATGAAGCATACTATAGTGATGACAAAATAGCTCAAAACAAGCTTTAGGCCTATTGCCTTTATACTGTATCATGTTGCAGTTATCTCTGTTTAGCGAAGGGAATGCTCACTGTCCAGTGTCAGCTGCTGATTTAACAACTAACTGCACCCTGCAAAATGTAACTAGCTACAAAAACCAACATGTATTTCTAAATTCTGTCTGGAAAGATACACAGTATAAACCAAACTCTGCAGCAGCGTGGTTGATTTCAACTTATCTTACAATTACTGCTGTGGATGACCTGTGCTATGCTCTCCATATTATGTGGCCGAGGGCAACAAAAAAATGTAATCACTGTATCACAACTTCCTGTTGTACCTGCGGTTGGATGTGAATATCATTGTTCAGAATGTCACTCATCAGAGAACTGAATTAGAGGACCTGATGTTGGGAATCCACCTATAAGACAATTGTTGTTTGGGATTCAACATAAAATATATCAATAAAATCAGGGCTGTAGCCAGGATTTTTGAAAAAGTCAAGTCATGACTAGAAATGTTTATTAGTCTGTATGAACTGCATTTTCAAATATGAGGTCGTAAAGCAGTTACATTTTTGTTTTGGTCAATGTTTCCTCCCACTGCCCACAAAGCAATTATTGTTGACCTAATAGCAGTGGTGGAAGAACTACTCCATTTACAAGTAAAAGTCCTGAATGAAAAGTAAAAATACCAATGTATTAGCAGCAAAATGTAGTTAAAGTATGAAAGTATAAGTACTGATTTGGTTGCTCTTTGGTTGCTCTGATTGTCATATATATCATTATATTATTAATAGTGAAGCATCAGCGTGTAAGCAGCAAGTTACTGTTGTAGCTGCTAGAGCTATAGTTGGGACTCCTTTATATCCAATAAATGTGAGGGGTCATCAGATGGTTACTAGGAGAGGAAAGAAGAAAAGTAATTTCTGATGCACAAATCTGTTTTCAGATTTTGGACTTGTTCTCTAACCTTTGACTTTTGGTGAGGTATTGGATCCTTCAAACTTTTATTGAAATTAAACCATGCAGTTTAGAGGGGAAAATTACTATTTGGTGGAGCTGTTCACAATTCATAGACATCTGAAATTTGACCCTGACTACACTGATTTTTGTAAGATGTCAGAAGCTAACAGGTTAAAAAACACTGTTTTAACTTTCAATGCATTGTAGTCTCAATCTTGTTATATTATTCACTGTGTCACATTTTCATCTTAAACTTAACTAAAGCTACCAAATAAATGTAGTTGATGGAGAGTACAATATTTCTCTCTGAAATGCAGATAGGTGCAAAGTAGCATCAAATGCAAATACTCAGTAAAGTGCAAGGACCTCACAATTGTACTGAATTGTAGCACTTGTGTAAATGCATTGAGTTATTTTCAAGCACTGACTGAAAGTTGAAAGTACTAAGTCTAAAAAATACCGGAATCAGAGAATGAAATATCAACCACTCAAGTTGTTGTTTTAAACTATGTGAATGCAAACTCTTTCAAATTGTTAAAATTTCTCAAAAGCTTCAACTCCGAGTAAAGGTTTGGATTGAACAAGCTTTGCTTTGTGATTTTATTTTGATTTTAAATGAAGGAAACTATTTGTGCAAAACAAACATTTCATTTATTTTACAAACCCTGAAAGATTTAGTTCCTTTGTACTTCTTCTCAATAAAAGAAACAGACATTAAGAAGAAATGGACTGACAGTTTTGTGAATTTATTCTACGGCACCTAAATGAGCATGGACAGGAAAGCTTTGTAAATTATAACTTTTTTGATAACAGTAGGCTACCTATTGATAATATCTGAGCACTAAACAGCCATCATAGCCAAAGAACTAATGGTTCTACTGGTTGTAGCTCATCCAAACTGTTAGTCTCCACTTCATCGCTATTGGTTGGCCTCCTCCCCCCCCCAGGTGAGACCATTTAAACTGATCCAAGGAATTTAAACTGAATAAGGAACAGGTGCCCACTAACGATACGCGTGACACGGTTCTCTCAACTGAGAGTTAGGATCATTTTCTCTCGGCTTGGTTTCGATGAACAGTTAAATAAAAAATCCTTCGCGAATTTTTATGTTGCGTTTTGTGTATGTTTTATCGCGGCGTGACCTGCCTGTGAGAATAGGAGAAGTTAGTAGCCTATTGGCAGCAGTGTTAGCAGTAGTTCAGCCCAGGCAGGTCTAAATCTCAGGCAACGTCACTGAGCCGGTCTCCGTTGTTCACAAACATCGGATCGCTTCTCTGGAAGTGACGAAAGAGAAGGTAAGCAATCAAAAACTTATTCTTGCATTTGAATGTTTTGCTGCTTAAACAATTTGTTGTAGTTTGTGCAGCGGTGATTTGTACTGTAGAGGTGGTGGTTATATCTACATATTTGTATGAGGTTTGCACATATATCTTGCCCGGGTCAGCAGATGTTAATTCCTTGTTTCAGCCCTGTTATATGGTCCTGGATTTGCTTTAGAAAATGTCTCGGCTCATCAATTGTGCGTAATTGCAGCCCAAACTGAAGTGACTGTATCATGTAACCTAACCTTGAGTGACTGCAAAAAAAAAAAAAGAATTTAATAAAGAACTATCTCCCTAAAGCATCCTGGACTCTATTTTGGCAGTGGAAATTTGTATGAAAAGTATTTATTGCCTACAACAAACGTGTTTTTTTTTTTTTTTTTTTGTGGTGACGAAGTTGTGAACCTGGTGAATAATTGTACTGCCATAAACTAACAACGAGCTTTCATGAACATGCAGTCACCTTAAAGCTACAGCGTGAATCTAATTACATTAGTCTGTAATGTTTTAGGATTTCATGTGATATTCTGCAGGCCGTGCAGCTGAACTCTGAGGTGGCATGATGAATTTGTTTGCAAACATTGTTTGCCCTTATTGATTAGACTCTAGGCGGCTAAATGGCATCTGTCTCATCAGTGTGTCAGGGGACAGATGATCCAGTATCAGGGTCATGTGAGGGAACAGTGTTGTAGAAGCTGTGTGTGTGTAACATTTGCACATGTCATCACTAATTGCATTGTTTTCTTGCATAATATAGATTGCATCATAATAGCATTTGTTTAGTGAATGGACAATGAACTCCCTGGACTTTTATTTTTGTCAGTAGTGAGCCACAGAAGGTGTTAATGTTTTCCAGCATGTTCATGTTGCCAGTGTTTAGAGCCAAGATTTCCCCCTCATGGTTAAATCCTCCTCCTTGCCCTTTGTTCTGCTGTGGGCTACATCAGCTTTGAATATTTGTGCAAGTCATAGTTACCACCGAGATTTTGCTTTGCAAAGCAGATTCAAATTAAAATGATTAGACATGCAGGTTTTTACTTGGTGGTTCTTCTGTGACACAACAGGTTTTTTTTTTTTGGTTTTTTTTTTTAAATAATCTACTCTGTAGTTATCACAAAGCCCACTAAAGGCTGTTGTATTTGCTTGAAATATAACATTTGAAAGTTGGAGTTGATCATTCTTCCTCTGTAACACTCTTATTTGTCTCTATCTCTTGCAGGTTTTTGTACCCATTATGATGGACAGTAGTCCAGACAATTTCTCAATAATTGTAAGTGGTGAAGTATGCTCCCTAATACTGCATGCTGTCCTGTTTGTCTCATTTGTGCAAATGGATTGACATTTTGCTGTCCTAAGATTGAGACGGTATGGAAAATAGGTTTTACTGAGACATATTTTTCTATGTTTACATTTTACATGTCTTTACAACATATTTTGAAGTAATGCTGCCATGGTTTTGAATTTTACAGGAGTTCATTAGTGTTCGTGTTCAGGACCCCCAGCTCCATAAAGATGACCTCTGGCACAGGCATGTCGACTATGAGATCTCTATACATGTAAGCGGCTCTTGAAAAGTATTTTCTTGGGGAATTTTGACTTGTCTAATAAGTAGAATGATTAATGGATGTCTGTCTTTTCAGACCAACAGCATGTGTTTTCGAAAGAAGACTTCCTGTGTGAGGCGGAGTTACAGTGATTTTGTCTGGCTGCGTCATAGTCTGGAGCAGAATGCTCTTACCATGTATGTTCATACACATGTATGTTCATAATCATTTTTCTTATGAGTTCTCGTCAAGTAGATTTTCTTTCTTGCCTTGTCCAGAGAACTGCCCAAGCTGCCACCCTGGAAGCCCTTCTTCAATCTGAAGAACACAGAGCAACTTAGCCAGAGGATGAAGGGCCTGCAGGAGTTTTTAAAGATGTGAGTCGCTTTGCAGTTTCAACAGTTTGTGCAATCCAGTTATAGCATTGTCCCCTACTTCACTCTCTGAGGCTGTTAAATGCTTCTGTATGCTGCTGTAGCGAAAAAAAATTCCCCTCGGGGATTAATAAAGTAACTACCTAACCTAAATGTTTATCTGGGGAAGGTGAAAGTAAAGTAGGACTTCAGCTATTTTGAAATATCTACGGTCACTAATCTAAATGGTCTCATTTAATATCCTTTCTCCTCTAGTGTTCTTCATACACCCTTGTTGTTATCCGACAGTCGGCTCCACCTGTTCCTCCAGTCGGACCTAAGCACTGCAAAAATTGAAAAGTGTGTTCTTGGTAAGACCAGGTACACAGTGGCCGAAGCCATACAACCCTCCAGCAGTTACGTCACTAGATTAGAAGACAAGGCTTCTTGTGACTCGGACTGTGAAAGGTAGACTGCAGAGAATGGCATATTTTTTTTTTTTAATAATTTCTATGCACTTTTTAAATTCACCCTTTCATCATTGTTGTTTTTTTTTTTCCTCCTGCTGCAGCTCTTCATCTTCAGGCTTTGGACTAAGTATTGACACTCCAGCGAGAAGTAGCTCCCTCCCCTTCTTCCAGTCCTCTGAAAAACTGCTGAATAGCTCTGGATGTCTGTCAGAGTCCCCCAGCCCAATCACTGAGCATTAAGGACATTGAACTGCATCTTTCTTTCTTTAACGTCCCTCTGGCTGTAGGTCATCGACGTATTGAACCGTCTGTGCACTGAGCTGTTGATAGTCTTAACCTCAAGAGCTAAAAGCTTTGTTTTACTTGTGAACTTCATTCTGGCCCTTTAAATGTTTGTTTTATTGATTTGCTTCAATTTTTTTCTTAAATCAATACTGTAGTCATTTAAGTTGTCTGTTCTTTAAAAAAGTTTTTTTTCATGTTTTTAAAAGAATGTATATGTGTAGTAAATTTACATGTATAATGGTGACCTCTTAAATATTTACTATGTATATTTTTATTGCCTCACTAAAGCTGTACTGAGGTTTACAAGAGATGTTTTGAATTGTAGACTTTTTTTTTAATATTTGAAAATGTTTTTGATTCATTAATGGATGAATAAATTGTCTTTTGAAGAAAATATGCTTGCTTCTTTCAAATTCCTTTAAAGTGTCAGCACAAATTTTAGTTTCTGTTTTGACATGCAGGCTTAACATCTCAATTGGTGGCGAGACCAAGCAGTAGCTTAAAATATAACATCAATAATATGATGCTATAACAATAAGATGGGGCCTATCAACTTCTAAGCAACTCCGATGCTTTTTTTTTTTTTAACTAAAAATATGAAGGCATTATAGCGTGTATGTAGTAAGATGCATATTAGATCTATACAGTGGTGTGATTTCCATTTTTTTTTGCATGTCTGTCACACTTAAATGTTTCAGATCATCAAACAAATTTAAATATTAGTCAAAGATAACACAAGTAAACACAAAATGCAGTTTTTAAATGAAGGTTTTTATTATTAAGGGAGAAAAAAAATCCAAACCCACATGGCCCTGTGTGAAAAAGTGTTTGTCCCCTCCTGTTAAAACATAACTGTGGTTTATCACCCCTGAGTTCAATTTCTCCAGCCACACCCAGGCCTGATTACTGCCATACCTGTTCTCAATCAAGAAATCACTTAAATAGGACCTGCCTGACAAAGTGAAGTAGACCAGAAGATCCTCAAAAGCTAGACATCATGCTGAGTTCCAAAGAAATTCAGGAACAAATGAGAAAGAAAGTAATTGAGATCTATCAGTCTGGAAAAGGTTATAAAGCCATTTCTAAAGCTTTGGGACTCCAGCGAACCACAGTGAGAGCCATTATCCACAAATGGAGAAAACATGGAACAGTGGTGAACCTTCCCAGAAGTGGCCGGCCGACCAAAATTACCCCAAGAGCGCAACGACGACTCATCCAAGAGGTCACAAAAGACCCCACAACAACATCCAAAGAACTGCAGGCCTCACTTGCCTCAGTTAAGGTCAGTGTTCATGACTCCACCATAAGAAAGAGACTGGGCTAAAATGGCTGCATGGCAAAGTTCCAAGACAAAAACCACCGCTGAGCAAAAAGAACATTAAGGCTCGTCTCATTTTTGCCAGAAAACATTTTGATGATCCCCAAGACTTTTGGGAAAATACTCCGTGGACTGACGAGACAAAAGTTGAACTTTTTGGAAGGTGTGTGTCCCATTACATCTGGTGTAAAAGTAACACCGCATTTCAGAACAAGAACATCATACTAACAGTAAAATATGGTGGTGGGAGTGTGATGGTCTGGGGCTGTTTTGCTGCTTCGGGACCTGGAAGACTTGCTGTGATAAATGGAACCATGAATTCTACCGTCTACCAAAAAATCCTGAAGGAGAATGTCTGGCCATCTGTTCGTGACCTCAAGCTGAAGCCAACTTGGGTTCTGCAGCAAGACAATGATCCAAAACACACCAGCAAGTCCACCTCTGAATGGCTGAAGAAAAACAAAATGAAGACTTTGGAGTCAAAGTCCTGACCTGAATCCTATTGAGATGCTGCGGCATGACCTTAAAAAGGCGGTTCGTGCTGGAAAACCCTCCAATGTGGCTGAATTACAACAACTCTGCAAAGATGAGTCGGCCAACATTCCTCCACAGCTGTAAAAGACTCATTGCAAGTTATCGCAAACGCTTGATTGCAGTTGTTGCTGCTGAGGGTGGCCCAACCAGTTATTAGGTTTAGGGGGCAAACACTTTTTCACACAGGGCCATGTGGGTTTGGATTTTTTTTTCTCCCTTAATGATAAAAACCTTCATTTAAAAACTGCATTTTGTGTTTACTTGTGTTATCTTTGACTAATATTTAAATTTGTTTGATGATCTGAAACATTTAAGTGTGACAAACATGCAAAAAAATAAGAAATCAGGAAGGGGGCAAACACTTTTTCACAACACTGTATATATGTCGGCCTATGTATTTGTCTCTAGGGCTCACTCTCAATAGATGTAGAGATAATAATGTGCGTGTGTGTGTATATGTATGTAGATGATGGCTATAGACCCGTAGATAAACAGTGAGAGAGGCTTTAGATATTTATATCTATCGTTCTGATAAAAGTTAGAAAATAGCTCCGTTGTTTTGGATAGTACGTCATCCAAAATTGGGAAGTTTCTCCTAAATCGCCGTAAAACGGCCGCGATCTCCAACGTCGACGGAAAACTAGCTTTCTCCACTGATATAAAGGACACCATAAAGTACAAGAATGCTAACTCAAGTGACTGCAGGGATGATGAGAAACAGGTTCCCATGCCATGTCACCAGGGCAGCAGCAGTGCTGGCTGGCCTCTAGGCCGCCCTCCTCCTCACCGTTTCTGACATCAGACAGTGAGGGACCTTAAGTGCCCTACGCTGAGAAAACACCGGGCCAAGAAGCACCGACTGCTAAAATGAGGGCATTCAGTCTTCTGTGATATGAACAAGTACTTGTCTCCTGCACCATGCACATGCGTTTGGCCGCAGCTTCCTCAAAGAAACCTTATTGGCCAGGATGGGTCCAGCACACAGACTTCATATGAAGAAGCTCAACTGCTAAGCAGTCACTCCATACCCATGATGTGAGTGCTGGACATAAAAACAACATGGATGCCTGGTTTGAATTCATGTTCAGAAGAGAGAGCGGCTCAGAAATAATTAGGCTGCAGCACTGGTTCAAAAGGGGAATATCTGCGGCCCTTGAGGAGCAGGATCCAGGACCTCATAGATGCTTTTGCAATGAACACTTAACACCAGAGGGATCGTCCTTCTCCGACAGATAACAATGAAGTGGTGAGTAGGTTTGGATCTCCTTCACTCTTGTGTGTTTAAATGTCACAGCATACTCGTTTAAGAAAGTTAATAATCTTTGCAGTGTATGTGTGAGTTTAGTAACACTATATGTTGTGTTGATAGTGACAGTATGGACATGCTGTTATTTTTTTTTGGCCCACTGTTATTGCAGTATTTTGAAAATTGACCAGCCACACAGCTATGAGCTACTGCATTTAAAACATCCTGGCGCCGTCCATGATCTGTGAAGTAAGTATTGTAGTCATTGTAACAGGCCAGTAGAGGGAGTGTAGACATCACAGCACCCGATCCCACCGAGCAAATACTGAAGTGGGATGAAGGTGCACAATGCTGATTGAAGATGGTTGGGAGCTTTTGTGCTGTAGTGAATGTACAGATAATTATTTACATAATAGGAAATGCTTGCCTGTGGTCATCTTTAGGGCAAAGCTGTAGTATACATTTTGAAATAAGGCAGTTTTTACAGTCATACGGGAGGAAAAAAAAAAGGTCTTTTGCTGCTGTTTTGTCAGGAAAGAAATTCAATATTTATTTTTTCTCTCTTGGTGTCTGGACAATGTAAAGCATCTAACGGCACTGGGTGAATTGTGATGGTCATCCATTATGCACCCTTATGTGGGTCTCACAGTTGTACAAAATTGCCCACTTGGCCCCTTGGGATGGGGAACACAGGGACCATTAAACCTTAGTATGAAGTTTACTAGGCAGAACTTGCTCAAACTAATATAATACAAATTTCATGACACTTATTATGTTGAATATTTCTTGAAAACTCTTTTAGAAGTTTTACAGAAGGTAGATTATGATTCACATCAAATGCACATGTTAAAAATGAAAATCATCTTCAGTGTTATTGGCATGAAGTGGAGGTTTGTTGGTCACATCTCAGCCCTGTGTCACAGCTCTCCTACGTGAGATGGTCTAATTAAAGGTAGACAGCAAATTAATTTAACTATTAAACTGCTCTGGGGAATCATCTGAAAGGAACAAGACAGCTTCCAACTGTGTGTGTTGCTGCAATGTGGGCGGCTGGCAGTGCAGGAGTGCTGGACAGCCCTGTAAATTGAAAGCTGATGAACGAAGCAAAGGCTCATTAAAGGAGACAGCAGCTGCCCCACAACACCCCCCCCACCTCCACCCCCACACCCTACCCCACTCCTCCCCCACCCACCACTGGACTGACGGGCGCCCAGCGCAACGTTAAACCTGGCCTGTCCTGCGTTGTCTGTCCTCTTCCCTCCTTCCCCTGGATGGTGCTGTCTCCCTGTGCGCACAAGCCATAATGAAGCTGTCAGTGACTTCACACAGCAGCCACACTAGCTGTAGTCACACAGCAAACACAGACACGTACATACACACCGAGTGGCGTGTCGGAAAAAACACACACACGCACACACTTCTACGCCCCGGTGGGAAAGTTGTGGATGAATGAACATTTTTTCCCTCCCTCATCCTCTGTCATTTTTCCAAGTCCCACTGGTTTGTGGTTGGAGCTCTCTCCATCTCTGTTTGCTGTTAAGGTTGACCTTATCAACGTAGCCCATGACAGGCATACAGCATCACACACACACACACACACACACACACACACACACACACACACACACACACACACACACACACACACACACACACACACACACACACACACACACACACACACACACACACACACACACACACACACACAGTGTTTGGTTCAAAGCTGGTCAATTTCCTGACAAAATGAAATGCAACTATGTGTGTGTGTGTGTGTGTGTGTGTGTGTGTGTGTGTGTGTGTGTGTGTGTGTGTGTGTGTGTGTGTGTGTGTGTGCGCGTGCGCACACGCGCACGCATATGCATACGCATCTGCCTTTTTGTAGGGGAAAACATCTAGCATTTGGATATTGAGTATTCACGGTACATGTCTATTTCAGCTTGGTAATTTATAACTCAATTTCCAGTGTGCATCGATGCGCTTCATACCTCCAAAACACCAAACAAAGCCCAAACCAATTGTATTTCAAAGCAATTAGGGTGTCCACTGAGTTGTGAACGGTCCACGTTGCGACGGCTGTGGGCCCGTGTGATATTTTTAATTGTTAATTTTCTGTCACATTAGTCAACTTCAGTGCTTTTGGACAGGTGACCAGGCTCCTGTAGACACAATGACAAAGAACATATTCTCAGCTTTTTGATGCCGCATAGTGGATGGTACTTTTTATGTGTGTGTGGGGGGAAAGGTGCTGCTGTATGTAATGAGTTTAATGACAACAGTGTATATCATATTTACAACTGTTTTATGGTAGGAATCTTTCTAATGCCTTTCAATATATGTGGTGACCGTCAATATTAGTATGAGTTTATGAGTCTAAATTATTAGCTCATTTAGACTTTCACCTGAAGCCACCGCAGGGAATGGCTTCACCTCCTTGACCATACAAAAGCCAACAATGGCAAAATCCATACGAGCAATTAGTCTGCGTAGCTCTCATCCTGCCCCAATGCGTATTACCTATGTTTTCTTTCCGTGACTCTTTCTCTTCATCTTTATTTTCCTTTGTTTCCCTCTCTTTCTCTCAACCTTCATTATAGGCTGTGTAGGTAATTAGCTATTGTAGCTGGGTGTGTTACCTGCTGACACTGCAGGCCCTGGCTCACTGTACTTCAGCTGTCTCACTGTTCAGGTGGTCGGCCCGGGTCTCGACCTTGCAGCTGACTCCCTTTCCTCCCGACTCTCCCTTTTTTTTCGGGTAAGTGTGTGTGTGTTTGTGTGTAGTGGTGGCTGGGTTCAAAGGTGATGGCTTGCATTGTATTTGTGATTATTACCTCTAAAGTGCTATTGCATAGAGCATCATTAAAAGTCAATGCATCTCCCTCCCCAGTTCAGCCAACACACACACACTCACACTCATACACACACTCTGCACATCACCAGGCATTTAACAGCTAAAATACGACCCATGCGCAGATAAATGTCATAGGGCTATCTATCTGAGAGTGTTAAAAGTCAGCTAATGGAGATGACATATTAGCAGCCCAAATGACTGCCATAAAAACTCCCACCATACCTTGCAGCGCTGCCCGGCCACTGTGACTGCAATAGGATACGGCACTGGCACTGCAAGTGTCTGTCCACAGAAACAGGGGGAGGGATGGAGGGTGATGTCATATCTGGATTGCGTTTGTTTGATTCAATAAATTCTGTAGGTTCAGTTCTGTGATGCTGTGATTGGAGGAATAACGACTTTCAGAAAGCATATCTGCTAAGGGCCCCAACATAATATTGTATTACACACACCCTATATAGCACCTTTGATGTAATGCTAATGACCTCTGACCTTTGACATCCCATAGAGTAATTATTGGCCAGGTCGGCTTTAATGTTACTGTTTATGTGTGTCAATAGCTCAGGTGCCTTAACAATCAATATCCTACTCCAATCCTACTTGAAGATCCTCCACAGGTTCGTGATCACCTCCTCTACTCCCTCACCCCCTTCATCCCTCCTATCTCTTTATTAATTACCCTTCTCTGTCCATGCGTGTCTTTCTCTCTCTGAGCGAATGGAGCAGTTGTAATTGCTTCTCTCTGGAGCAGTTAGAAGCGGCACAAAGGAACCGTATAGAAACCACATTTGCATTCAAGATGAGCTGAGATGGAGAGGAGGGAGGGAGCACTGCCCTCCTGCCCTATACTGAACAGCTCCACACACTCTCTCTCTCTCTCTTTCTTTTTCCCTCCTTCCCTCTCTCCTCTCATCTATTGTCTCCCTCACTCCATCCTTCCCTCCACCTTATCTGCTCCCACCACCCCCACCTCCTCCCTTTCGCAGCATGGCTCCCCTTGCATTGTCTTTCTAGAGAGTTCCAAGGTCGACGGGAGCTTGCTCATCAGAGCAGGGTATTGTACGCTTATAGTGTTGGTATGGATGAGCTAATTTGTGTGAGGGAGTGTGTGCATGGTGCTGCGTGTGTGTGTGTGTGTGTGTGTGTGTGTGTGTGTGTGTGTGTGTGTGTGTGTGTGTGTGTGTGTGTGTGTGTGTGTGTGTGTGTGTGTGTGTGTGTGTGTGTGTGTTTGTGTACACCCCGAGGCCTGCATATGTGAGCATATATGTGTAGAAATATGTGGTTGTGTGTGTGTGTGTATGTGTATGTCAGTATTTCTAATGGCTGGTAAAAAGTGGTGAAGGAGGGGAGGCGGTAATTAATAACTCAAAAGCTCAGAATTGCAATTTTTTATAACCACCAATATCTCACCACCTCTCAGACCTACGCCATCACTCTCACTCACTCCTGTGGAGCACACCCACACGAGCATGCGCACACGCCAACTCCTGAGGGCTCCTCTTTTTCAGCTTGATAAGCATTTCTCGTTTGTTTCAGTGTTTTGATCAATACAGTTAAAACGCCAAACCAAGCATAATTAGGTCTGAGATGGCTCCCACTGTGACTGAATAGGCTTCACCTAGGGAGGTGCTCACCATTATCATCATCACTCTATGTATGTGTATGCATGTGTGTTCATACCGCACACAGTGGGATCTAATAGAATTGACAAAGTGCACATCGGGACGTAGATTAAAGGAGAACTCTGAGCTGCAGGTTAATTCTGGCAGGTGATGGAGTCTCCCATCCGCCGTGCTTTCACTTACCTCCATCTTCATTCCCATAATCATTTAGACAACCTTAACAATGCATCTCTGCCAGCAGGTTCATTTCAATATGTTATAGGCCACCTCAATCATATTTTATTGGTTTATTTACTCAGAACGATACATAGATGGAGATGAAGGAGATCATAAATTGTCCACAATTACCATTATGCACAGTGAAGTGACTCTCCTTTGTGCTATAATCCAGGGTGAAAACCTTTGTAAAATCCATCTTCGACGGTAAAGAACGGCCTCAGGTACTTGATGCACATTCACTCTCATGTTCATTGTATTTACCCCTCCTTTGCACTAAAACAAACCTTATGCCTGCTGCACACTGGAGGATTTTTAAATTTTAAATCTTTACTGATGTTAAAAAGATGAGGGACCACAGACATAATGATAGATTTAACCATTTAAAAAAAACATTCTTAATTGTAAAAAATGCACACACACCAGATGTTCCACTCAAGAAGCAGGACCATCTATTAGAAATTTGTATTATTAGAAATATAACGTGGCTTCAAAGTAAAACAAAAATGAAGGTAGAAGGGCTCAGCGATATTGACAAAATCAAATATCACAATATTTTTTGACCAAATAACTCAATATGGATATTCCAACAATAACGTAGGGATGACTATTGGTGCTTTTACAAAATAGTTACGTAATGAGATTGGTGATAAATAATCATCAATAATGTGGAAGTAAATCCACATTATAATGTAGCTACTGCTACAAACTAATGTTTATGGTATTTATATACTGGTGGAAGATCATCATTAGAAATGTCGTCATTTTTACACCTTCTTTGACCTTTCACTGTAGTGAAGTTGCTGTTCCATATTGATATCACTGGACTCTGGTTGTGTGCGGTTGGTGACACTTCCCGATCAACTCACCCTCATTGGCTATTGCAAGTTTCTACTCAGGATTTCCTTAGCTGTTCCTTTCACACAACAGGATACAGGAAACCCATCGCACAGCAGGATAATTTGGGCAGATAATCAGCAATTGTCAGGAGGGGTGTAGTGGACCCAAAATCACCCCAATTGCCCTGTAGTGTGGGTCCAGCATTAGACAACCTGCCTTTATGCCGCCAAACTATGAACGTCCCTGTCTGCTGTTCACACATGATCCTTTTCTTACCTGTGACCTCTCCATGGTATATATTTTTTCAGGCAGATGTTTCATACTTCATCTTTATACCCGTAGTAAGTACATCAGTGGTAACAAGAACTAAACTACTTCAAGGGTTAAAGTACATATCACAGTTCCTCATCCATACTGCCTTTGCACATTTGAATCAGTTGTAATGAAGCGGTACAAGGTTGTAGATGACATTCCTATTATCCTTTTTATCTCTCCCTGCTCTTTCAGGGTAAAAAAAAAAGAAAAAAGGTGCAGTTTGTCCCCAGGGTCACTGCAGTAGCTTCCAGAGAAATGTGTGCAAGGGCAGATGACAGAGACAGGGTTATGTCAACGTAGACTGGAGTTTTAGTTGAACTGTCCCTTTAAAGACAGAGCGCGGGGAAAAGACGTTCCAATTCTCATCACGGCCAACAAAGAGCTTAATATGATATGTGGCAGAGCGTATGTGTGTTTGGAGGGTTGTACAGGTGTCTGTGAGGGAGAGAGAGAGGGAGATCCGAACTGCTGCTGTTTGGGGGGATAATTTCAGAGTAGGACTGTATGTTGTGCATGTGCATGTGTCTACAAGCAATCTCTGTGTGTGTGTGTGTGTGTGTGTGTGTGTGTGTGTGTGTGTGTGTGTGTGTGTGTGTGTGTGTGTGTGTGTGTGTGTGTGTGTGTGTGTGTGTGTGTGTGTGTGTGTGCGCGTGTGTGTGTGTGTGGGGAGGAAGTGGGGTGGGAGGAGGATTTAGACCCATCATAAAGGAATTCTCCCCCCCAGCCCGTAGCTCATCCCGACACTTTTATGCCTTTTTATTTTCAGGCCCATTGCAGCCAAGCCCAGAGATGTGATTTATACTGCCTGGCAGCATGGGCACTGCAGCAAGAAAGACAGATGGAAGGAGGGAGGAAAAGAGGAGGAGGAGGAGGGAGTAGAGGAGGAGAGGGGTTAGTGGGAGTTGCAGAGGGAAAGAGGTGGAAAGGAGTGTGTGGGTTATAAAAAAAAAAGAAAAAGAATGGAGAGATGAGGAGGATAGGGGCAGAAGAAAAAGAGAAGGAGAAACAGAAGGAAGGACTGAGAGAGGCAAAAGTAGAGATGGAGGAAACAAGAAATCTCCTGGCTTTCCTCTCGTCTCCCTCTCCTCCTCGCTTCCTTTCTGCCACTTCTTCACCTCTACATCTCTCTCTCTTTCTAATGAGTTATTGGCCCTGTCTGACTCAGGAAGAGAAGCCCCATCTCTTCACCACACTGGCGCCCTGACAGCCTAAATCACCCTCCCACTCCCACTCCCACTCCGACCCCCATCCCCCCTTCCATTCCTCTATCCCCCCGCCCCCCTCGAGGCGACCGGGACACTCCTCCTCCTCCTCCTGCTTGCCTCACGCCTGCCTGAGGTGTGTGAAATATTCATGGTGCTCCCATCAGTTTGGATGGGAAGTACTGGGCAGGGGCGGGGCGGGGTGACCGTTTGACACGCCTCGGGTCTGAGGCAGCGAAGAAGACGAGGAGGCCGCCGCCCACAAAGAGACAGCTCACTTACAGGGAACATGGCCTGAGAGGGGGGTGCAGGAGACGGGTAGACATCGGTGGCAGGGGTTGCAAAATGGGAGGCAGGTGAAAGCTGGGAAGAGAAGATGGGGGTCTTAATGTTGCATGCAGGTGCATGCTTTGGATATGTGTGTGTGTGTGTGTGTGTGCGTGTGTGTGTGTGTGTGTGTGTGTGTGTGTGTGTGTGTGTGTGTGTGTGTGTGTGTGTGTGTGTGTGTGTGTGTGTGTGTGTGTGTGTGTGTGTGTGTGTGTGTGTGTGTGTGTGTGTGTGTGTGTGTCTGACACCTGCCTGCCAGTGTGGCGGTTGTACTGTCTCTGTGCTGTAACATCTCTCTCTGTCACCCAGCCGTTCATCCTGACCAAAGAGGAGAGGCACACACACACACACACACACACACACACACACACACACACACACACACACACACACACACACACACACACACACACACACACACACACACACACACACACACACACACACACACACACACACACACACACACGCACACATACACACACACGTACAGTACATTCACTCCGAGTTACAAAGCTAAACACTATTTTTTTTTTGTTGCCTTCATCTACATTTTCACTGAGATAAAACATTTTCTTTGGTCTCTGTAGATACATTTTTCTCTCCTACCCTCTTTATGTCCCTCTCTGCCTCCACCCCTGACTATAACTGTCAGAAAAGTCTTTTAGAGAAGGAATTGCTTCCCAAATTCAACTCTAAATGAAAGCAGCAACTGCTGAAAATCCTCTGTTTTATTACCACATTAATCCGTGGTTATTTCGCCCAGAGACTTCAAATTTGATACTGAGTCTGTGTGACTCAAAGCATCCTGTGTAATCTGAAAAGAAAAATGCATCTAAAGCAGAGGGGCACATTCGTATAATCTACTTCACAACTAGGGTCAGTTGTAACATCACTCGGGGTTAATTGTAACAGTCATAAAAAGTGCTCATTTTCTAATTAAAGTCTAATTACTTTTGTCATTAATTTTAATGGGGTCATTTATAATGTCTCAACAACAAAGCCATGTATGCTGCATGCGCTATGGGTTTTGGGAAAACAAAATATGGACGTATATATATAGAGTGTTTCTCCAAAGCAAAAATGAAAACAGCAATACACAAATTAGAATATCAGTCTCAGGGTAACTGGTCTTTCTCCCAAAATGCAGCAGCAGAGCATCAATCTTTTTGTTCGGTGTAAATACAAATGCGAGACGGGGATGGCAGCAGGTACCTGTCAGAGAACAAGTCGATGTATTTGGTTCACTTTGCTTTAAGATACTCGGGTTGCTTAGTGGATAGTATTTTTGGGGGGTTTTGAAGAATTAATTGTCATTGTCAATGACATATCACGGCCAGAGAGAACAAGAAAACGTAACATGCTGTGACAAGGTCGCAGTTTGGTAAGGTTGAGGCACAGTTTACTACTGTATTGCATGAACCTTGCTTTTAATTAAACCTTTTAATCGTTTGGAAACTGAGGATACTGATTGTTCCTGTTTCACAGGTGGAATCTTTACACATTCTTGCTTGATACAAGACTTCAGCTGCTCCACAGTCTGTGGCTGCTGTCATCTGATTCTACTCATTTCCATCGTCTTTCGGAGCGTCTGAGACCAGCTTGGGGCCCGAGCCTCTCCGCCCAGAGAACTTAGTGGCGTTTGGGCATTGAATTGATGTACAGCTTTGTCCTTGCAAAATAAAGTTTCAGGTTGCATTTGGGGATGGAGCAGCACACTTTGTTAAGTGACAGCAGTTTCTTGAAGTATTCCCCAGCCCATGTGGCAATATTTATCACAGAAGCATGACGGCTTTTAAAGTATGTTATAGGCGTCAAATTCCTTGTGACCTTTGAGAGGTCAAGTCGTTCAAATAGGCCTATAGGGGTTTGGGGTGAGGCCTGCTTGGCTGATGATGATGATGATGATGATGATGATGATATTGCTGCTGATGAAGACAAAAACACGGTTTATGGGTTACCGATGCTTTTCATCACCGGCAGTTGATCTCAGTTAGGCTACCTACGTGGCAGTCGCATGCTCACTGAGCAATCACTGCTTGTTGCTTTCGCAGAAATTTGTAACAGTGCCTTTATAGCCTTCCATTGTTTTTTTTTTAATTATTTGTAGACCAGCCCATGTATTGGGTTTTATTTAACTATAACAGTCAATTGGCACTAGAGTTGTCTCAGCTTGGCACAATTTATGACCACTCTAATTGCTCGCCGCTCCCATCACGTGGCGCGTATCTTTGAACGAACAAACACGTGCTGTGCTGTTTCTTCAACCGCTCATCGTCGTAGGCCTAACAGCCCTTACTGGCCCGATGAATTTGATAAATCTCCTTATCGCCCCGGGAGACAATTAAAGCGCATGTGACAGGGGTCCCTATCTCCGCTCTCCTCCTGTAGCGCTTCATTTAGAAGCCATTTGTCTCCGCTATGGATTTCCTATTTTTAATGGCACGCGTATGCAGGGGTCGGGGCCATGCTGAATAATAGATGCCTTTCGCTCCCTCTCTTTCCCTTTCATTCCCTCTCTCGTTCATTTCCTCATCGCCAGGCCCCCGTGGGACGGTGTCGATGTCACTCTGGAAAACCACTGTGCAGTGTTTCTTGTGCTCTCCAGATTCTGGCAGGAGGCTATTCAATCTAGTGGACAAGGCTTTTGGTGGAAGCTAGCAGCAGACAGTGAACTGATATCAACGGGCACACGTTAACCCTCAGCCTCCCTCCTCCTTCCCTCCTCCTCCTCGGTAAAGGACGTTTATCACTGAAAGCGGGGCGCTGCGCAGTGAGGTGATATATCGCCCTGGCCGAGCGCGAATGAATAGACTAGTAATTATCCCGTTAAAAGGGTGGCCAGACAAAGAGAGAGCCTGGCTATAATTTAAATTGTTTTGTTTCCCCCCACAGTCGAAGCCTGGCCCGCTGACTGACATCATGGAATGGGAGAAGTGAGCCTATTTATAGCCTGAGACGTTCAGCTAATTGTAGAATTTAATAAGGTTTCTGGAAGAGTGGATTCTGTAAAAGCCAGAGGCCTGCACCTCCTCTCCGCTCTGCTCTTATATCTCCTTCACATCTTTCTTTGGCTTAGCAGTTATGCTTGCTCCCATATTTCTCTCCGCATCATTCACTCGATCCTATCCTCCCATCTTGCCATCTTCTTTTGTACCATCTTCTCGTTTTGTGTACCCTGACCTCTCCCCCACGCTTCACCTCCCAACAACCCCTCAATTTTTCTTCCCCTCCCTCATCCTGTTATCTCCTATCACATAAAATCTACCTTGGACTAATACTCCTCTCAGTTTGACTGCGTGATTCTGATTGTGTGATTCTCCACATGTCACAGTGGTTTAAGGTGTGCAAGCATGTGTGTGTGTGTGTGTGTGTGTGTCTGATGATTACAACCAAAGATGCGTCCAAGTGTGTGTTCATGTGCGTGCGCGCTTGTGGTCTCGTCTGGTGTGTGTGAGACAGGGGTAATTGAGCTCAGAGGGTTTTCTGTCTTTGGTGGCAGAGGGGAAATTGGAATCTTCAGAATCCATTAGAGAGACCCTCTCACAGTGTGTGTTTTGTGTGTTTGTTGTGTCTGTGTGTGTGTGTGTCTGTGTGTGTCATGTCTGCCTGTGTATTGATGAGGAAAAAGAGGCCGGTGTGTTTAGGGGTAAAGGAGTAACTGTAACAATGAGCATGCAGAGGATGGACATTATAGATATAAAACATAAAGTCACAAATTAATTGGAACTGAAACCGTCTTGCTTTGTTGTTGTGCAGCCCACTGTGTGTGTGTGTGTGTGTGTGTGTGTGTGTGTGTGTGTGTGTGTGTGTGTGTGTGTGTGTGTGTGTGTGTGTGTGTGTGTGTGTGTGTGTGTGTGTGTGTGTGTGTGTGTGTGTGTGTGTGTGTGTGTGTGTGGAGTCCCCAGTGTGTACGCACTGGCTCTCTGACACAAACTGACTGAGTACCTTCATAGACTGCAGAGGAAATGGGCAGAAAGAAGAGAGGGAAGGTGAGTGGAGAGAGAGGGGGAACAGCAGGTAGCCAACAGCAGATGGTCTCATGCTTCCTCCCTGCAGAGCTATCACTCTCCTTCTCTTTCTCTCTGCACTTTCTGCCTCATGTTCTTTCCTGCATCACACGTCGTATAATGTATCATCTCACCTCAGCGTCCTTGGTCATGTACAGTATTTACTGTCTCGCGCTTAACTCATTCCTGCACCACCTTCTGTAGTTGGGGTTTTATATGGTTAACTGATGTAGGAATTGTTACTGGAACGTGTTCAAGGATGGGGACAATATATTTATCGTACTAACAATGATCGTGCATCCAAAGCCTGATGTTATTCATCCCTTTGTGTCATTGTTGTCCAAAAACTTTTCATAGCCCATCAATGAGCCATAGTGGTGGTGTCAAAGTAATTTACCTTGACTTGATCACACCCCATCGTGGTGCAGTAAATATTTATTATTGTGACGACAGGCCCCAACAAATGCCCAGCAGTTTTAGGAAGTTACTGAACCCTACATGAAAACGTATGCATATCAATAATCATCAGTGTGACAAAAAATAATAAACTACAGCATTATCTTGTAAAGCGTTGTGCCACAAATATGTTAGAGCGGTAACTAACCATGTAAATAATTAGATTTACTGACGCTTCCATACCTGTCATGAGGTGTCACTGAGCAACGCGTCCTCATGCCGAGACAACACACTCGGTCGATTTCCACTCACTCCCAAAATGACACATTAAAGGTCACAGGTTCTCCAGAGCCAACACATCCTCACACCTGTCTGACGGAATCGGTCGTTTGACCGTTGGAGAGCACCAACAAAAGGCGTACCAGGCCTCCGTCATCATGGTAACAATAATAATTACGTAGTTAACGTAGGGGAAAACATCAAAGTTTGAGTTAAAATAAGTATGTTTGTGGCACATGCAACATTATGTACATAAATTCAAGTTATGTTACGCAAGTTACGTATGTTAAATACATTATGTATGTTTAAATTAGTCCCTCCATGGCATTCACCATAATTACTACTCCTAATAAAGGTCGCAATAGATGTAAATATAGTTTGTTTTTACACTTTTCAACAATCAACCAGTGTTGTTGTTTTCGGTATGAGAATGGACTCCACTGAAGGGTTTTGGGAGTATGACGATTATATGAATTATTTACTGCAGCGGGGCCTTTCCAGTCACCCAGCCCGATAAACATGAGCAGGAGACTGTGAGACAGTGCTCCCTATGACCATCAACGAAACTCCAAATGAACAATATCGTTTGAGAAAAATATATATAAGACTTGTGCAATCTATGCCAAGAAGTTGCTTTTGGTGGCTCAATACTCAGTAGGAATCTATTGTTTTCTTTCAGTTGTCACCTACCGGTCTTTGAAATTAATCCCTCCCTCTCAATACAATGGGATATTTTTGCAATTTCGGTAAACTGATCTTTCAAATATAATCAGAACATGTACAAAAGAATTAATTATAATGCACATTTTCAATTTCTCATCAGTGTTATGTCACATTATTTATAGCACATGGGCAACAAGCCACATTAATTCACGGCCACTCAATTTTTTACAGGATTTTCATCGGTAATGAGGATTGAAAAACATGTAGAATGTTGCCTTCTTGTCAATTAGAGTGATAAGTGGGGTAGTTTCAATCAGAGCAAAGTGTGTGTTGTTGAGAGAAAAAAGCTTAGATCAATACGTCACACGGTTAGCACTTTGGTCACAGCTTCTTTAATGGGGAATGTGTTGTGTGATGATGTGTGTGTTTTCAGGCTTGGCTCTACAGCATGTGTGTAATGTCATGTTTATTTTGGTAACTGTGTCTAAATTGATATGAAACTGGAGTGCAGGAGTGAAGTATGCATATTTATGTGCTTTATAGTGTGTATGAACGTGTGTACCTGTGCGTGTTTGTTTGTGTGTGTGTGTGTGTGTGTGTGTGTGTGTGTGTGTGTGTGTGTGTGTGTGTGTGTGTGTGTGTGTGTGTGTGTGTGTGTGTGTGTGTGTGTGTGTGTGTGTGTGTAATGATTAGCCTTCTCTTAATGGGAAAATAACGTCAGAGCCACTGGGACGTTTAATCCATCTGAGCTGATTCTGTTTCCATCACGGCTATTGATCAACTCCAGTGACAAATCAACAGGAGGCTATTGGTGTGTGTGTGTGTGTGTGTGTGTGTGTGTGTGTGTGTGTGTGTGTGTGTGTGTGTGTGTGTGTGTGTGTGTGTGTGTGTGTGTGTGTGCGCGTGCGTGCGTGTGCGCCCCTTACGCAGCATTTTACTATGTCTCCAACCAACCACCTCAATGCAACACTAGAGCCTAATAAGGTGCTTTCCTATTTCTTTGTTCTCTCTTTCAATCTTTCCCTCCCTCATTCCTTCATTTGTTTCTCATCTTTTTTTCTCCTCTTGTTTTGTGTCTGTTTTCCAGCTCCCCTCCCCTTCCCTCCAACCTCCCCTCCCCTCCCCTCCCTCCATCTCTCTAGTCTTTAAGTGGTATTGGCTTTAAAGGGGCAGCAAATCAGTTGCTGATTAATACAGAATTTTTGGGGCCATTTGTCTGCACCATTGCCCCTGTCTGTGACACCCCCCCCCCTCCCCTCCCCCTCGTCTCTCCCTCCCACTCTACCTCTCCTCTTGTTCTCCTTCCCTCGGCGGTGATGAATGACCGGCCGATTGCCGAGGGATTAGAGTCGTCACGGTTACCTGTGCCTTGACAAAGTGGTCCTGATTGGTGACCAGGGCACTTCATGGGGGGTAGGGAGTAGAGGGGGGGGGGGGTGTTGGCATGTCTCAGAATGGACGAGTGTGTGTGTGTGTGTGTGTGTGGGGGGGGCAGTTTTCAGCTGAACTTGTGTGTGGTCTGTATGTACAGGCGGCAGAGTTAGTGTACACAGTTTATCATGTTTGTTGTGATTAGGGGCAGGACTCTGTCGTGTGTGTGTGTGTGTGTGTGTGTGTGTGTGTGTGTGTGTGTGTGTGTGTGTGTGTGTGTGTGTGTGTGTGTGTGTGTGTGTGTGTGTGTGTGTGTGTGTGTGTGTGTGTGTGTGTGTGTGTTTTGGATGGGGCAGGGGTGAGTTCCTGCTCTCTCAGATGCTGATTCTGTGTGACAGAGATTGGCGAGGTCCCGGCAGCAATGTGACCACACTGACACCCGAGAACCCGGTAAACGGGTGCTAGTGGACACTGATGAATCGGCACTCGCAGGAATCGAACACAAGCCTAATCAGTGCATGGATCCCCCTGCAGCAACATTTTTCAGTTTTGTCCTGCCTTATCAGGTGAAGGCCGTCAGCTGTGTCACATCCCATTGGTCCGGCCCCTCTGTCACTCACACCCGTTGGTGATTAGGAGCATTACAGATTATCAAGCACAGGTTGTGATTTCTGCAGCGGCCCTGGGTGTTCATATGGGCTGAAAACATCATGTTTGTTTGATACACAGAACGGCTCAGAGGGCAACCAGGAAGCTGCTGCTAAAAGACAAACAAGAGGGGTCACTGAATGGTGTAGAAATGGTGTGAATTCAATGTTACCAGTATCTCCCATGAGGGATTTTGGACCAGTGTGTTAGATATTGATGTCAACCACAATCATCAAAACAGCAAATGAGGGATTATGTTTTAGAAGAATATTATCCATCTGTCCAGATATTTATGGGAATCTCTGCTAATTGAAGCCATTGGTGTTTGCTTGAAATGATTTTGTTCACGTGTGTTGTCTGAAGGCAAAACTGTGCACAATTTTTCCAAAAAGTAAAACTCACAAGGCAGGGTGAAAAAACTATAGATGTAGACAAATGGGTAGAAGGATGGAGATTTTCAGACGCCTCTCAAAGACATTCATAGTGTTGCACTTGTTGCACTCAGTCATCCCTTGTGTAACGTTTTGGTGCCTGTTCGGTTGCCGGTTTTAGAAAGTTTACAAAATGTCAACCTCCCTCCCACTCACCCGCTCCACGCTGTTAAACAGGCTGATAGGTATTTATTTAAAACGTAATGACCCCTTAAAACACTTAATATGTGTTTTTCCTTTAATTTACCCATTTCAGCATCATAAGAGGGGAAAGCAATTGGAGACTGTTAGCTTATTATAAAAAAAATAGCTGAGATGCTTAAAGTGCATTTATTGATACTAAAGAAACCTGCAATAATTAAAATTGTGCAAAATGGCTGTAAGACATTTAAGTCACAGATTCGCCCCAGAAAACTGCTTTATTTCTCTTGGCCAACAAAAGCATGAATCTGAGCAAGTATCTGCTGCCCTTAAAGTCTAAGATTAATTTCAACATTGTGTCAATAAACCCTGACATTGCTTAAGTTGGCCTGTTATATGGTTTATATAGAAAACTAGTTTGGGTAACAGAGTAAGAGTAGATGAAGTTCTGATAACTTAATGATGTAGTTTCAGAGACTACAAGGATCAATAAGAGGTTGTGGTATCCCAGCAACAGCTACCCTCATCAACCCAGCAACCACAACTACATTCAGCAACACTACCTTGTGTCTGCACAAAGCCTTATAATGTGCTCATGATCTTTGGAACTTCTTCTTGGACTCAACAACAAGCCAAAAGGTTACTAATTGAGCTAAATTTAAGCTAGCTTGTTTAGAAAAAGGCTTTTTTTTCTTTCTTTTTTTTTCTTTTTTTTCCCCAAAGAACATGATTTTCTGATGAAAAGTGTAGGAGGCTGTAGAGAGGACTTATACAGACAAAAGGAGAGGGGGTTTCTCTGATGGGTTTCTCAGAGAAGCTGTCAGAGTGGGCGATCCTAGGAGGAGGAGAAGATCCCTCCTGTCCCTCCAGGCCACAGAAATATGAAGAATGGAGAGATTGAAATGTGTAGTTTGGCTAGAAGATGATTATGTCAGGGCAGTAGAGGCTGAGGAAGAGCCTTGACTAATTATAGTCATCTATTATAGACACAATTAAAACCTGGCTAATTTACTGCAGCGCGACGCTCACACACCCAGCTGATTTATACCAGAGCTCAATGACACCCGGAGGACATACTCACACACACACAAATGTACTTGCATGAAACTTAAATAGACACACACACCGTGTATGTTCCCTTCGTTTTGTTCTTCTACTGACCGTGGCTACGTCCACATTGATACGTTTTCATTATAAAACATATACCTTTACATCTGTGCCTCATGTCCACACTACTCTGGTGTTGTAGAGCCCCTAAAGCAGACTTTTGAAAAAACTGCTGACTGTTTTAAGTTAAGAACTCTCAGATTATGTTGTAGGGTGGAAGGACGGAAATGGAGACTTTTGAATACATTGAGGCTTCCTGATTGGGTCTTATTTTTCATGACGTGTCCTTTCTTGAATTGTTACGCCCCAATCATGTGAACCTTCTCTGGGAGAAAACAAGTTACATCAGCCATGACTACCAGTGGTTAATTTAACATGGATAACGAATTACAGGCGTTGCTGACCCCGTTTTGCTGTGTAAAAAAAACATAGGTCAGTGTTGACTTGCATATAACTTCCATATGTAACGTATTATGTATGTAACTTATTTCAATTGAACCAATCAGCAACTGTTTCCCAATCTAAACTACATGTTTATTATGAGGTATAATAGTTGTTATAAATGATGTTATTCTGTCATTTTGGTATGAGGATATTTGTCTGTTGGACAAGTTGTTCTCAATGAGTTCCCAGGAATTAATGTCATAATTATATTCACTGAATTAGCCGTGTGAACTCATTGTCCTATTAGTGTGTAAATGTAAATACAATTTTTGTTTTATGTTACCATAAACAAACTATGCAGTTAGCTTGTCAGACTCAGCAAATCAGCAACTCGTCTTGTGTGTAGTCACTATGTCACCGTGTTTGTGATGGAGGTGAAACTGGTGGATTTTGTTGTGCCCCTTGTGTGGCGAGGCCTTCGGTAGGGTAATTTATGATAACATTATTGTTCACTTCCATGATGTGTCCCAGTGATCTATTCCAGTGAGCCATCAAGCACAAAGCAGCATCTTGAAAGTAGTTCTTCTTGATGGACTGCAGCCATTGCTAATGTTATCATTTACACCTGTGCTGTTCCTGCTTTGACATGTCAAAATGTTTGCCATGAAAAAGGTTTTTACATAAATATATATATATATTTTTTTTACATTTCTTCGATGCCACCTGTTTTTCTCCATCTCATCTTATCGCCACACACACACCTGGACGCGCACCCAAAATGAGAGACACCGGGAGAAGAAAAGAAAGAGGAAGAGAGAGAGCAATAAGTCAGCAATTCTCCTGGTTGTTCAATAGGCTGTCAAGGTGTTGTGTTGCTGCAGCAACGAGGCCCCGCCTCCTGCTGGGATAGGCCGTGCCTGTCTGCAATTGCCCCTCCCTTGAATTTATCAATCAATGCGAAATCCTGACAGGAGCCCCACCCACCTGGGTGGTTCTGCCAATAGAAATCTCTCTTTCTCTCTCTCTCTCTCTCTCTCTCTCTCTCTCTCTCTCTCTCTCTCTCTCTCTCTCTCTCTCTCTCTCTCTCTCTCTGTCTCTCTCTCTGTGTCTCTCTCTGTGTCTCTCTCTCTGTCTCTCTCTCTGTGTCTCTCTGATTGGAGCCCTCAGGTGATGCAGCGCTTTAAGGGTTAAGTCGGCAGCATGCTGGATCTCTGCAGAGGTGACAGATGCTTCCTATCCCACCCAGCACCACAGGGGAACTGAAGACACTCAGCATACCAATGAGCCACCGTCTAACACACACACACACACACACACACACACACACACACACACACACACACACACACACACACACACACACACACACACACACACACACACACACACACACACACACACACACACACACACACACAGGCATAAATATGCATATGTGAACCCAGAGAGATCACAAACGTACCCAAACACACACACACACACACACACACACACACACACACACACACACACACACACACACACACACACACACACACACACACACCAAGACACGCACATGCTCAGTTGCATACACGTGTGTACCTGCTGGGGTATATAAAAGATGTCATATTTATGATAATCAACAGTATGCACATCATTTGAACATCTTCCCGATTTGTACAGCCGGCCCTAAAACAAATAGATGTACACGGCTTCCCTTCCAACGGGAGTCAGGCAGATGTGATCCTTTGTCTCAACATATGACCTGTTACAGAGGGCCACTGCACACGACTATACATTAGCAGGCCCACGCGCTCCCATAAATGCACACATGCATGCAGATACATCCAAACATATGGTACGAACACAGTATATGCACAGAAGCAGACACACACGCTGGCTATAAAAGTGACAGCTGTCGTCATGATGGAGCACTCGGAGAAAGGGAAGTGAAGGCTTAGCCACTGCGCAACATGGTGTCGAGAAGACCTGCTATTCATTTTCAGCTTAATATGTTCCAGTCCATTGGAAAAACATTGCAGCATATAATGTAAGCAATTTCATATGCGCGCACCACTCGGAAGCGCTCGGCAAAATGAAGAGACCAGATTTAGCTGATGGTTGACTGACTTCAAAAATAACACTGTGTGTGTGTGTGTGTGTGTGTGTGTGTGTGTGTGTGTGTGTGTGTGTGTGTGTGTGTGTGTGTGAGAGAGTAGATGTCCGCTCGGTGTTGTGTATGTGTGTGCATCTGAAATCGTACAGCTACGTGCATGCGTGTACGTGCATGTCTGTATTTGGATACGTGTGCGTTAATTAATCTGATCCCATCAGTGTCTCTTGCTATGCACATCTGCACATTCGCTCTCCGTCGCTGCATCACTTGATTGTGGTGTTTATCCAGCAAAGCAGAAAAGATGATCAGCAGAGTGACACCGGATAGATGTCTCTACTATCACACATGCAAATATGTGGAAACATGCGACGCACACAAACACTTTGGCCCACACATCCATCGCTGCCATTTGAGAGACCGAATCAGTTTTTTTTTCTTTGAAAACAAATCATCAGATTACACATGCACTTATACACATTGTCATATGATGAATACAAGTCTCTTACTCTCTGGCAACAATGCTCACAGATACACAAACAGGCACAGTGAGCCCCAGCCGGTCCCCTAGCATCTTTATATGGGTAAATAAATGGTGTGCTTGGCAGTGGGTAAATGCATGCGCTCTCTGCCTGCGGGCCCAGATGGCAGCTCAGTCGTTTGCTTTACCTTGTTTTGTTTAATTACTACAATCAACTCTCTATTTCTTCAATTAATCACCACCAACCTGTTCCATTAGTCTCTCTCTCTCTTGTGCACACAATTCACAAAGGCTACACAGCTATTTGCACAAATCAAATACAGAAACATGGCAAATACACAGACATATTAATATTTACAGAAACCACAAGGATTAATGTAAATACCCCAGATACACATGCAACAGATAGAGCAGTGACTCCTGTCAAATGTTTAACTTCATATGAGAAGGAAAAAAAATAAATACAAGAGAGACAACATACAGCCACAGTGATGGGATAGAGATATGGAGAGGAAGGGGGGAAGGAGAGGAGAATCTAGGCAGCGTGGAGGTGGCTGACAGCAGCCGGGGCACACGAGAATAACGGGGCGGAAAGCACTTCATTACGTCCTTTTATTCCGTTATAATCACCGCGCGGCCATCACTCCTCGGCGACACCGGGGCCCAAGCACTGACACGAGGATTGATGCACCGGAAACGCGGGGCTCCTGCAACACAATAAACAACACCATTAACCAACGTGGCCCCGTCGCCGCCGTCAACAGTTCATATTAATTATAGTCTGCCCGTTACGCGCCTCCACGTTGCATTTAATTCGCCCTAATATGACGACAGCCAAGAAGATTGTCAATTATAGTTTTATGTGTAGATGATCATGGATGCGGGTTTAGCAGCTTGTAATAGAATTAGATGGAATCAATTTGAAACACAAAGGCAGGCTGATGAATTGATGGTCCTATACAAGCAGGCCCAAGTAATTTCATCATCAACCAACAAGGTGCATTTACACTTTATACACACTTAAGAAACCAGCGGAACACGTGCTTGTCTTTTTACACGTGTGTGTGTGTGTGTGTGTGTGTGTGTGTGTGTGTGTGTGTGTGTGTGTGTGCGCGTGTGTGTTGGCGATAAAGGCGTTTGAGCGGTCACTGATGCATGTATATTAAAACAGGTCAAATCACCGTTTTATCGAGCCTATCAAGACATAATGTTACTTGTTAATTTAGTGTTCTGATTGTGAACACCAAGTTGAGGTGTCAGAAACTTAAATGTGACATTAAAGGTACACTGAATGCGTAGTGGGAACTTGAACGAAACACACACCGTCCTGCCAGGCTGATGAGTGAGGCAGCCACTGATTGTCTTCTACTGCCATCTAGAGGCCAACAATCAGATCAGCCTCCACGTTAGGAGTACAGAGAAATCCGTTTCATCTTTTCCCTTTGCCCCGATTGTATTCGTTTTTGACGTGATCTTTGGGAAGTCAGATCTGATCACCACGCCCTCCCCCTCCTTTGTTTCTTTACTTTGTAAACATATATATTTTAAAGCACCCTTTTACCCTTTTGTTTAAATATTTCTTGCCCTGTCAGCTATTTTATTAATTGATTTATAAATAAGACTCTGTATAGGTGATTTCTTAGTTGCAATTTTGTTTGAATTATTTGCTCCTTTTTTTTGTTTTGCTTTTTATCTGTCGTGACTGATTGCTGCATTTTGTAATTTATTTTACTACTACAATTACTACCATCACTAATACTAATAATTACAGTAATATTTGGAGGAGCATTTTTCTATTTTATCTCACTTATGATGAAAATACGTCATGCAAGCTTGTGAAGGGTTCGCAGGAAGAGAATGTGAAACAAACTGTACATCAACATCGTCAGCTTAATACCACACACACACACACACACACACACACACACACACACACACACACACACACACACACACACACACACACACACACACACACACACACACACACACACACACACACACACACAACGGTTATAAGGGAAAGTTCACTCTGGATATAAACTCTGACAATGCTGAGAACAAGACGCTTCTGTAAATATTAGCATGAATGCAACCAAACATCATTTTGTGCTAAAAAAAAAAAAAATACAGTTTAAACTGAAGATGTTTAGCTGTTCAGTTTTCTGGCCACAACGATGAGAAAATAAAAAAAAAACTAAATGAACATCTATGTCAAATGTTCATTTAGTTTTTTTTCTGGTCTGTAATGATTTACATGCCTGCTTCCCCAGCTGGCTCTGGGTAAAAGTAGTTTCTGTATTCTTTGTGCACTTTGACCTCATGGAAGCAGCAATAGTCAGAGAAAATATTGCAAAGGATTGACCCACTCAAACCCAAATGTACATTTTTAAAGCCTTGAAGAGTTAGTAATCCAAAATAAAAGATAACATATGGCCATCAAAGAGCAGTAAAACCATAGCTTTACTTAGTTACGACTCCACAACAGCCAAACAGAGCTTAAACTCTGCAACCCCCCCTGCTTACATAACCTTCTTTACTGCACGGTGATATCAGGATGAAACAATGTAATGATTTTGTGATGCTCTATCTTCAAAGTGATTGTATCCTATCTCATGGATTGAATAACTGGAAGGAAGTGTTTGTTTGCTTGCATTATACGCAAATTGTAATATGATCCAGTGCAAGCTGCATCTCAGGCCACCTGGGAATCATTATCCCTCACACTATTCACAAGATGTGTAAATGTTGGGATGTTGCAAGTGGAGGAAAAGCTGAAAGAGATGACGATGACCACATATGTTGAGCTTTTGGTCATGTTTCCACTTTGTCCCCCGTTCTCTCTGAAATGTTCAATCTTCATATCTCCCGTTTTGTTCAAAGTTGGCAACTGCCATATGCAACATCAAGAGTAAATTAGAGATAACCGTTATATCTTTCAATCTAAGATGAAATAATAAAACACATTAAACTGTAACTGCTCACCTCTTATCATATTAAATAGACAATAACATAGTCGTTGGCCAAAGTTACTGTGTTTCAGGTCAGTCCATCATAATGTGGCCTTGGCCTACATGTGCAACCATCAGTAATGGGCAGTAACCCCCACCTTCTCTGATTCCTGTTCTTTCTCTCTCTTACATCCGCACGCGCGCGCGCGCACACACACACACACACACACACACACACACACACACACACACACACACACACACACACACACACACACACACACACACACACACACACACACACACACACACACACACACACTTAAAACCTTTTGCCTTTAGCCCCGTTAAACTCAGGATAAGAGACAGAGTGAGAGCAATAAAACCAGTCTAATAAAACAGCCTTCTGTTTCTCCCTCTCCTGCTGCTTCTCTTCAGTTGTACATACATCTACTGTATCTATGTACTTGCACCCTATCTATCTATCTATCTATCTATCTATCTATCTATCTATCTATCTATCTATCTATCTATCTATCTATCTATCTATCTATCTATCTATCTATCTATCTATCTATCTATCTATCTATCTATCTATCTATCTATCTATCTATCTATCTATCTATCTATCTATCTAAATGGTATGTGTTTAGAAGTCCTCGATGCAATGATCAGTACAATGACTTGTAAATGGTCTATCTTTAGTAATGTAATTGTATTCCGTTTACTGAATATTAGACAGAACTGACCTCTATGTACCTACAATGAACATAAACATACTGTTCACTCAGTTACAGATATTTTAGCTGAACTTTTTACAACGCAATAAACCTCCCACATATAAACAGCTCTCTGTCTACTGCAAATGCTGCTGTTTTACAGTCATGAAAAAGACCCATGTGGCTTTGAAACGGCATATAATTTGGAGAAACACTTTTTTTTTTTAAATATCACTTCAGGATTCAGTGAATTGGATAAATACAATTGTAGTCAATCCGTGTAATTTTAGTATTTGTAAGCTACAACAAATATTTGTAGGAATATAAACGGTGTTGGGCGATATTACAATAATAGTATGGCGATACTGAGATTACAGACAAGTATTTTGTCAGGATTCGTTTGACGGCGTCGTTGCGTTTTTCCGTCGGTAGATGGCAGGCTTGAACGTATAATTCTCGCAGGAAGGGAGGCGCGCGCCCGGAGCTCCAGGGAGCGCGCAGCCGCCGCATGCTCGCTCGCCCGCCTTCCTGCTTGGACATCTTGCGTCCTTGCGTCGTTTCGCCGCCGTGCCGTGCCCGGGTGAAGAGTTCACGGTGCGGGCTTTGTCGGTGGATGATGCGGGGCCCGTGTCAGAGTCTAATCTCATTTTGCAGCGCGGTGAGAGCGACATGTTATATTACTGGAATCAGTGAGGGGACCCAAAGAACGCATGCCAATAAACAAAAGTAACGGGCAGCTTCTCATTTATAACTATTAGGAACACTTAACCTTATGGTCAGGTTATGGAGATATATAAATCCACCAGCCATTTACTGCAGCGTTTTATTGAGAGGCGAGATACTGAATCATTGATATTAGATTTTAAAAATAACATATTTTATTGAGCCTATTTGCATCTTTTACTGTCCACTGCAACTTATGATGAAATAGACGTACTCGGCTCTCACGGTTGCACACAAACACACACCATACTGTATACACAGACACAGATACAGAGTTATCCCACTGTTAATGACACTGTTCAGACAGTTCAGAAAAACTCACTCTCACTCTGCAGTATTCAGTGCACCTGTGCCTACGTCTTTCCAGATAAAAAGCTGGATTATGTCTCCATTTACACACACACACACACACACACACACACACACACACACACACACACACACACACACACACACACACACACACACACACACACACACACACACACACACACACACACACACACACACACACACACACAGAGCCACAAATTGTCCCACAGTGTCTAAACAGGCTTTGCTGTGTCCTTCAGTGAAAAGATGCACTTGAATGATAATGGCCAGCAGAGAGCACTCTGTGTAATCATAACGACCTATCTCCAATGAGTTATATCAGGATTTGTCCATATGAATCATGTTTCTGCATCATATACATACATTTAGAATGATAGAGTCTCCTCTGTGTGCTGCGTCAGAGGTGTTTTGTGTTATATTTTGTTGTGCAATGGAGAGAGGTAAAATTACTTCAGATGAGAGTTGCAGTGGCCATTGTGATATTTTTGTTTTTTACTGTGCATACCAACAAACTATATTGTGGCCGTAATGTCATGTAGTCCATTAGAAATCTGTGTTTTTGATGTAATATAGTTCGGCAGAGAATGGCAAGCCGATACACGACAAATTTAGGGATTAGTACGCAGGAGGGACCAAGTGACATTTTAAAAATGAGCATCATATATGTCTTTAGAAAGCTCTTGTTTAACTCACCCATTGTTGAAGAAAGTATCTGTATTCTTTAGAAATATTTTAGGTAAAATCCAAAAGACGTCAATTTCGTTACTAAATTTCCCCAGTGTGGGATTAATAAAGTTTAAAGAGTTGGACTTTACTGCAATGAGAGTAACAGCTTTATTTTTCTGAATTTTAATCTCTAGTGAGATATTAACACTTTGGTTTGAATAAAGAAGAACAAATATTTTGAGTCCTTTATGAATTTAGAGAAAGACCTTATTGCTTCTTTCCGTATAAAATCCTTAACAAATCCCTCCATTATCAAATATGTTGCTGTGCCTTTACACTTAAATGTTAGGCACGTTTTTTTTTTTTACAATTTATAAACACTTTGAATATTTAATATCCTCGACTAAAGACTAATGTGCTTATTTTGTACCCACAGTGGCTGAGGTTTTACGGAGCAAGTGAAGTCCCTGGGGAGGAGGGAGCAGGAAAAGAGGATCTTCATATTCCTTGTGAGTTCCTGCTGTTTCACATATTCTCCAGTAGTTGGCAGCAGAGGACTAAAGCTGTGAGCCCAGACACTCACTCATAACTCCTCTGCTGCCAAAACTCAGCTGCCTCTTCACCTGTTTCAGCCCATTTCATAGGCAACTGAGGTGCATATATTGTTTATAAAACTAATTTATTTGAGAGAAGATGTAATATATTGTTCTGGCAACTGACTGCAGTGTTACTGTGTTAGCATTTAAGAAATTGTGCAAATTGAACATATGAAAAGACTATAATGTGAAATGGGGAAGGCTGGACAGCATTGTCACAAGAAGACAGAAAATCCAGCAAGGATAGAAGTCTGCTGAAATAGTTTAAAAACAAACTCTATTACTCTTCTTCTGTGCTGATTAGACTAACTAACGCACACGCACACACACACACACACACACACACACACACACACACACACACACACACACACACACACACACACACACACACACACACACACACACACACACACACACACACACACACACACACACACACACACACACACACACACACACACACGGTCACACACACACACTAAGACCATAAAAGAATGAGGCAGACACTAAAGGCTGTGCTGCATGTGTCACCAGTCTGACCCAGACTGCACTTCCTGCTCACCAGACAACCCTATAATGACACACACTTGCACACACACACACACACACGCGCGCACACACACACACACATGCACATACACACACACTGGTAAGTGAGCCGACACCAGATGGAGGTGCTGACACAGACATAGCTGATAACGGTGTTACCTTCATCATTCCCACTTACACTCTGGTGACTACGGGCCTCACACGTGCACACACACACTCGCACACACACACACACACACACACACACACACACACACACACACACACACACACACACACACACACACACACACACACACACACACACACACACACAAGTAAGTGCGTTATCTGTGGTCATCGGCCCCTGCTCGCGTCACACTCCTGTCGCCTTATCAGCACCTCCTTGCCCTGAGCTGTAATGCTCATCCTCCTGAGAGAAACACAGAGACAGTGAGACAGAGGGAGGGTGTGTGTGTGTGTGTGTGTGTGTGTGTGTGTGTGTGTGTGTGTGTGTGTGTGTGTGTGTGTGTGTGTGTGTGTGTGTGTGTGTGTGTGTGTGTGTGTGTGTGTGTGTGTGTGTGTGTGTGTGTGTGTGTGTGTGTGTGTGTGTGTGTGTGTGTGGAAAAAGCCTGGGACAGAGGGAGGAAGTGTGGAATGATAGCGCGGGTGCAGAGGGCAGCAGACAGACACCCAGCCTGGCGAGAAAGATGCCGTGAGCGAGGACAGTGAGTAAGACTGCAGAGGAAGTGTGGGCTGATTGCTGAGGTGAAAGTGTTGCCAGCCAGATGTGCTGCACCTCTGTATCTCCCCCTCACTTCTCCTGTAGTTTTGCTCTAATTCTGTCTTCCTGCAGCAGTCTGTACTTGGTCTCCTCTCAGCAGCTTTGACTCCTGGCCCTTTGCTCAGTTCTGTATCCTTCCTGCTGTAGTGCCCCTCATTTCTTCATTCCTAGCCACAGCCGCTCTCACTCATTTATTGTGTCCGCATGCTTTTTTTTCTTTAAACATCTCAGTTGCTTGCAGGCACTATGTACATCTTTGTCTTTCTTTTTTTTACTGCTTCTTTCACCTCTTAGAGCCTGCCTGGCTCACCCCATCCACCTCCCGCCTCTCTCTGACCATTTAGCTCTAACAAGTGCTCTCATAGTTAATGAAATTTCCCTGTCTCTGCTCAAATTTCTGCGATTAATCTTACTGTCCCTTCTCCCACTTTTCATCCTCTCATCTCTTAATAACACACCCCCTCCTCTCCACTAAGAAACAAAGATTCCTGCCTATGCTCCCCTTCCTCTCTCCCATCTCTCCTCTGTCTCTCCCTCTCCCTCCTCACTCGGTTTCAGGCGTATATTTTGTTTTGCCCGGGTTTAATCATATGCACAGGAAAAGAGGACAAGGAGGAGGAATAGGCGGAGGAGGCGAGCTCGGCCAACATTTGCCCAAGGCTCTGCAGCCTGGATCGATAAGTGGTCTTAAGTTTATCTGATTTTTATCAGCGGGGCCGACAGGGGGGCAGGTCAATGGGCTGTGCCCGCGTCAAGTTGACCTTTTCAGGGACGATGGTGAGAGAGCTCCCCCCGGGAAGGCCACGGTCCCTTGTCACTGTCTGACTGGCACAGGTCTGTTGCGCTCAACGACAAAGTCTGCAGAGACGTCTATATCAGCGCTTGGTGCGGCTGACAGGGCCTGGCTGTTGTATTTATAAACTGTCCTTTGGCCGTGACACTTTGCCAATGATCGGGTCCTAATTTATGCAGGCAAATCTCCTCGGTGCAAAAATGAAAGCTAATAGAGTCATTAGCCGCTAATTCGTGCCGGGATACCTTGTATAAATTGGCTTACTTTGTAAAGCCCTCCCCTGATAATACCCCCCCCCCCTCCTCCTCACCCCACCACCCTTCCCTGTCTCTCTTTCATCTCTCACTTGGACCATAACATAACATCACACACACACTCTGAGAACACGTACATTATTTTAGTGCCGAAATGGTTGATGGTGTGTGTTTGTTTAATGGTGTGTGTGTGGTGCAGAGCAGAGGTTCTTTCCACCTCCGTGGCTGTGTTACATAAAGTATACATATTCAATGTACCAGAGATTTAACACGAGAGAAGTGACTGTGTGTGTGTGTGTGTGTGTGTGTGTGTGTGTGTGTGTGTGTGTGTGTGTGTGTGTGTGTGTGTGTGTGTGTGTGTGTGTGTGTGTGTGTGTGTGTGTGTTGCCATCCTGCTGTTGGTGCCCAAAGCTGTTAGTGCTGATGTGTTATTGTGCCGCCTGATGGCTGATTATGACATTAAATGTTTATGCGCATTGATCAGCGATAGCCCCAAAGTGAGATCCTTTTCATATCCTTACTGGCCACCGCTTAACGGCATACTGATGGATGCACAATGATCTCCAATAGGACGCAACAGGGGATCTGCACACGTTGCATATAAACACACACACACACACGTACACAAAGGCACATAGTCAAAAACACACCGGCTGATACACACAAAATGCTTACGTGCTCATACAGTAATGCAAAGACATTCGAGAATCCATTTTAGCCATTAGGTTCATTTTAAAGACTTAATATTGTTTGTATTATTGTTTCATTTGTGTGGCTAAAATCAGTGAAAGGAAAATGAAACAGCAAAGCTGGCAGGACACTTGATGATGAATGAATATTATCCTGTAGGAAAGCATTCGTTATGAAAGTATCATTGTCTTAAAACTTTACATGATTGTTTTTTCTGCCATTTTGTTTTTGCATTCTGTTTACAAATCTACATCTTCTCATCACCCCTTTGAAAGCATTAATTAGAAATGTCAGTGGAATCTGCATGTTTAAAACCAGCCGCACAGGAATTATAAATATAATAATACACTTCCTTCAATTTCCTTGTAGGTTTCAGTTACTTCATTAGTTTGTTGGTATAAGAAGGTGGTGTGCCTCGTGTGGAGGTTGAGGTGGTATGTGGGTGTGTAGTATGTCTCACTTTCCCACAGGAGTTTTTGTCCCATTGACTTTCAGTTGAATTCAATGAAATTTCATTTACAGTATATAGCTCCAAGTCATAACATAAGTAATCTCAGGACACTTTAAATATTAAGATCAAGACAATGGCAGAAGTGGGGAGTAAAACCTTTTAATGGGAAGTTCAGCATAATCACATAATCAGAAGTCTTTTTCTAAAATTGACATAAAAATATCATTCAAAGGACAAATGTATAGGATTTGAATGGATCTATTAACGTAAATTAAATATAATATGAATTATTATGAAACCAAGAGTCGTTGTGTTTTCACTTCATTAGAATGGGACCTTCATATCTACATCGGAAATGGGTCCTCTGCCACACAGCCTGTCATGTTGCACCACCATGTTTCTACAGTAGCCCAGAAAGGACAAACCAGACACTGGCTGTGGAGGGAGCTTTGTGTGTTTTTCGAGAGATTGCAGCTCCAGTATGTTCTCTTAAATGCTTGAAAGTGGAGGGTGAGGGGAGTGGTACTGAGTTGGTTGCAGTCTGCTACCTCACCGCTCAATGCCACTAAATTCGCATCAGTGTTTTTGGTGGCAACCGGGTTGAAATGCATCAAGTATGTGATTTCTTTCAAAGATCTGTCTCCCCCTGGACATGGTACATTTTGAAGGGAAGTTGAACATGTCTAAACTTTAGCGACACATAACAGACTTCAAGCTTCTTAGAGTTATCAGGAGAATAATTCTGACTGTAGCTTACATTATAAGGGAATGAAAGAAATTGCATTCAGATACTTTTATTTTTTGCAATGTGATAATGGCCAGTGGTGGAATACTGTGACAGCAGTGGGCAGGTCCCAGGTGTGGGTATGTCAGTGAAGCAGAGCATAGCTGAAAAAAGAGCATGCACACTCAGCAAAGTACTTCCCAAGTTTTAAAAAGAAATAGCAGTAAAAAAACAAAAAACCCTGTGACTTGTTTTATTAGACTTTTGAATGTTTCAGTGGAGGCCAGGAAGGTGATAAAAAGATTTGTAGGAAGAGCTTGATTTGGATTTGCAGACATGTGGTCATAGGTGCTGTACATCATTAGCAGAATAAGCAGATGTGATATCCTCAGCTGTAAATTCAAGGTTTGCTACCAAGCTGGCCAAAAAGAAACCAGCATATCATTCTTTTTCTGATGTGACTTATAGGAAATCTGAAAAGGTTTTCCATTTGAGTTAGTGTTAAATTCAAGCTTTGATGCCAGATATGACATATGCAGAGGCTCATGGAGGACGACTATGCCAGCTTTTTAAAAGATGATCCAAAATTACTGCATGTTTTCCCTGGAAAAGCTCAAAGACCGGACAGCAAGTCCAGAAAACCTCCCACACACCCCGTTAACAGCCGGCAGCAGATGGAAAAGACAACGTGGAATCACAAAATCTATTTCCAGACATCACATATGGGAATAGGATAATACACTTAACTCTTCATTGAGGTAGTTAATCATCTATATTATTAACAAAACTCGAAAGGCACTCGGCGAGTGCAGACCTCTGCCAAAGCCAATAGTCCATTCTTCTATGCAAATATCCAGCGGCAACCACCATATATGTCTGGATATATTTACCATTTTGGTTACAGTTGTACCGGTTCTGGTTCCCCCCAATGAAACCACCGTCCCGAGTGCTCCAAAGTAGGTTACTGCCCATTTGGGACACCGGGATATATCTCTGGGGGCCGACCCATAGATGGGCCAGTGAGTTGTTACCGGCCCTGTCCGCCTCTCTTCGCCTGTTATTCAGGGTGCCATGAAAGCATGTTGTGGGCACTCCGGTTCAAACAGAGTATTCCGGGGCTGATTTCATAATGACTGCTTGCTGTATTCAATTTTAAGAAAGTGCATGTGTATCCCAGAGGATTACTGCTACCCATGACTGTGGATTGTGATACGGCGTCATCGTATTTCTAGAATGGCCTATTTTTTGTCACTATTAAACATAATTGTTGTCTGTGGGATTTGAAGACATGTGGCATTTAGAAGGCAAATACCTTCTGTTGCAATGAAATTGAAAATCAATTAGCGAAGCCGCCCCGTGATTTAGATCCGCTCCAAAATTTTATGGGTTCTTCCTTGGTCCATGCTACACCCTTCCATCAAGTTTCATGAAAATCTGACTTGTAATTTTTCTGTAATTCTTCAGTGAAACAGTCAAACAAACAAACATTACCTCCTTTGTGGGGGTAATGAAAAAACAGAAACAATTGTGTGTAGTCCAAATTGAAGACAACATAAGGCAGGACACCCAGATGACCAACATCTGAATAACAAATCATGCCATTATATTGGAGGTCACTTTTTTTGTGCGGGTGGAAAACGTTTCTGAAACATGTTGAAATTAAGTAAATTACTAGGAATTTATTTGGATTGAGAGATACTTCATCATATTTATGAAATGCTTAACTCCAGTTTGATCAGTCCACATGCATTTCCTCACACACTGAAAATCAAAACACAGCTCACCTCATTGCACTCCCTGATTTGAATATGCAATCAAACTTTTCTCCGACTTCAAGGATTGAGAAATAAATAATTTAGTCAATCCAATTACTTAATTAATTATTTCATTAATCACAGGCTCACAAATTTCCTTCTCCTCCATTCGTCATGCAGCTCAATGGCTTCATTACAGATCAATGTGGAGCTGTCCCCATCAAGAGTCGCACTGTCATAGTCGAGATTAATCAAGATGCTGCCTGCATGTGGAATGGGCCATCTCTATGGCAACCAGTGACTAACACTGTGCTCAATCCAAGAGTGTTGAGAGATGACACAGTGACTGAATGTTTGCCTGAATTAAATGCTGTTTAAATAGATTTTTTTTTTTAAATAATTTTTTTTTTTCTTAAACTGGAGCAGTCAGTGAAAGAAAAGGTTGCATGGAGCTCACCTGTAAATCAAGACAGGAAAACTAAATGAAAAAAACAAGTAAATGAAAAAGAAAAAAGTGTGTTTTTATAGCCTACCAAACAACATAATCCAGTGCAGAGAGTAAATCTGAAGGAAGGTGAGCTGGCTGCGATGAATGTTTGCCACTAAAACTTAGATATAAATTTGCATTACTAACTGTGGAAAGAAAATTGTACCAAACCGAACAGTGAAAGACTGCCATTGATATTAATATAAAAAGACTAGAAAAAAACAAACATTATTAAGGTCTATTAGTTAGTCATCCAAGAGGAGCCATAAGGTACATCTTTAACCAAAACTTGTCCGCAAGTGATCAACTTTTATTTTGTAAGTCAGATACCGTTACGCAGAATGCATAGATGCTCTGAAAAAAACCCTCCTGAAATGCATTAATAGCTAAAAAAATATCAACATGATTACTGTAACACACTTCTTTTTCCTTCTACTCCTGAGTTTCTGACACTGTTTTCATTTACACAGAAAAAGAGTTGAATCACAGAGGAAGTTTTAACCCTCGAGACCAACAGTAGATTTGATTTTGGCTCCTTACAGTCAAAAATAAATAAGTTGACAAAAATAATTTAACAAAACATCTTATTCAGCAGAACAGGTATAAAGAGACTATTGTGTAAATGAAAAAAAAAAATCCCAACAGCTCAGAGAAACATCCAGAGACACATGGGTAATGCTCTGCTGAAGTAGATAGTAGAATACTGCAACATCAGCGCGCTATTAATACAAACTCCTGTACATGGTTCTCACACATAAAAACCTGAAAGCAAGAAGAATTGAAAAACATAAACGGAGTTTTAAATGAGGTTAGAAGTTGGTTTGAATTAACATTTGGACATTTTAACCCCTGTACTTCTTTGGTGGATTGGTGTTACTGAACATTTCATCTAGTTGAGGAGCTGTGTGCTTCCAGTGTACACTACTGAAGTCAATATACACTTTGAAGTCAGTCTTCTCTGGTGTAGCAATGAGCAGAATGGAGCATGAAGTGAAATCTTGTTAGTCACGCTACAGTTTTCATGTCGTTCACCATTTCAAAGATACTGCCCCTCCTATCTAACAATCTGCAGACAGAGCAGGCTTCGAAGTGTGTGAAGTTTGACAGTACTTGTAGGAAATAGGTTGCTTGACTGACATTTGGATATAAATATTTGATGGTTTTATGCCTTGCTTCTCAGCGCACGAGTGCCAGGAGACATCTGGTCCTGAGAAAAAGACTGTGAAGAAGGTAAAGCTTTGTAACAGTCCCCGCTGACACGAAATAGAGGAAGGAGCGAGGGGCTCAATGCCAAAACGGGTCTGACTGAAGCTTTGTAGGTCTTTGCTCCTGTACCCATGGCTATACAGGTTGCTGCTGTCTTTTATATGAATGTGTGCGTGCATGCACAGTTGTACTTTGCGTGTTATAATGTGCAAGTGTCTGTCTCAGAGAGAAGACGAGGGCAGACACAGGAGCGGCAAGACGAGACAATTGACATGGGAGGGAGGGAGGGAGGGAAGGAGGGAGAGATCTTCCCTGTTTAAGTCTAAATTCCTCGTTTATTTGTTTGATTAATTTGCGCAACGGCGTGCTGTAACCCCGTTCTGTCACACGCCTCCTTCACAAGGGTTTATTTTAGCAGGGCGGTAAGTGGCCCCATAATGTCACCGTAATACTGGGTCAGGCTTTTCCGAATAGAGGGATGGGACTGAGGGGGGAAAGACAGAACAAGGGATGCGAAAGTACGAGATGGGAGGAGGAGGAGGAAAACGTCCCTCGTTCATCTTCCGAAAGTGAGTGTTAAAATAACACCTGGTCTGACTGGATTCGCTGTGGGTGTGCTGGAAGGATCTGCGCATCAGGCTAACAGGAACTGTCACTGGAGATCTGCACACACATTCATTGAGAGAGAGCAGAGAGAAGTTGGAGCTTATGCTCTATGTTAAAAGTGAGAAATCGTATTGCTAATAACAGCGATGTGAGGGACCTGAACCTGCAAACCTTCATCTGTCAATATCGTGGGGGGTCAGAACCTCTTGGTGAGAATGCAAATGGTTGTGTGTGTGTGTGTGTGTGTGTGTGTGTGTGTGTGTGTGTGCGTGTGCATGCATATATATATTTGTGTGAGTGCATGTGAGTGTGTCTGAGGTAGCCATGACAGGGTTCACAAGCGAGGTAGATGGTGGCGTTTAGAGGGATAGAAGGAGAGACAGCTTGCATATTCAACGCTCTGTCGCTGGGCTGTCATCGGCCAACTGAGCGGTGAGGAGATAGAGAACTAGTCAAATTACCGGCCGTGCTCGATTCTGTCTCCTGCACTGACAAGTCTGTCAGAGATGGGATTTAATCTCTTAATAACGAACAGGGCCGGGGATGTTTTTTTTCATCTCCCCCTCCTCCTCTTACTCTTCTTCCTTTGACCGTCCTCTGATCATATCTGGTCATGTCGCCAAATCACATGCATTTCCGAAAGAGAAATATCCATGTCTGAATATCTTATATTCCCTACACTCTCTCTCTGTATCTCTCCATTCCTCCATCTCTCCATCTCTAATACAAGCTGTCATGCTAGATCATGATTGATCAGGGCCTTAGTGGCCAACGCCATCTCTGCCTCTCCTGCTGCGGAAATGAATGGGGATCAGATGCGCTCCAGCTATGAAGTTGGAAGCCGAGTTATTGGTGACACGAGCCAGAGAGGAAGAAAAGGAGAAAGGAAAGTGAGGAGGCGGCAGATGAAATGAGAAGGTCTTACTTGTATTTACTCTTAAGTTTTTGGATTTCCAATGAGGACTTCAAAAAGTTACATTCATAATAGAAAGTCTTCATTTCATACCAGTGATAAAAAAAAAAAAAACTGCCCTTACTTATATCTCTCAGCATTGTTGCAGAGAAAGGCAGAAGACAGACAACCTTTTTCGCTGTTCTTTATCAGCTTTATTATCACAGGATAAAGCAAACTGATTTACAATGTCTGAGTAATTTTTTTAACTAGACATTAAATGAGCATGACGCATACTTCTTAAACATATATATATAGCAATTTGGAGAAAAGTACTTCCTCAATTTCCACCTATTAGCTTTGAACACTTCATTCTGTGATATGTTGTAATATATTTCCTCTTGTGTCAAAATTAAACCAGGAATGCAGTCTCTAAACAGTGATCGATTTAAATAATAGCCAGAATAATGTTTTCTCTTAGTACGCACTTTGGTGACTACAAGGGCGTCCGAATGCAATTGTCCTAATACAATGTATCACAGAGAACGTGTGATAGACCTGTCAGTCCATTGTCAGTGTGCCAGTGTCACGTTTTGCCTCAGCTCAGTGTGAAAAGTACACGCATGTATGAGCAGGATCGAAGAAGGAGGTCATGTGACAAAGTATAAAGAGTGATAAAGTCCACGTAAGGATGAGGTCAGAGGTGATCCCTGATCTTTTCTGAAAGCTAACAAAGTGGTTTTCGGCGGCTAATTCTAAGACACCTTTTCGTGCCTAGTTGAAGCAAAACACGACACTGACACGGTATCCTCTGAAGCAGTTTGATTTAGATGAGTGCTTTGTTTTCTCACTAGCTGTTCGATAACAAACATGCTCATGTCGCATACCCTCTTCACTCTTCTCAAACTGTGTCACGTGTTTACAGCTCCTCTCCGTCATACCTGCCGGCTGTGAACTCCGCATGTGATTGGTCCCATCATCCCAGAGCTCGAACATGAGTGGTCCACACCTCTCGCCCTGAGGGTTGCAGCCCGCTCCCTTTCCCATTCCCACATGGCAGTCACTATGGCGACAGTTGTAGTTCTGGTGATTAATGCCCCAGGAAATGAAAGTGTTGCCAGGGACGATGTGGGAACATTGTAACTTCCTGTGTTCTGCTGGGGCTGGAATGCTTTGGTGTCCGACATCAAGCCTTTAGCTAATTAGCTAAATCAGCTCGCTGGGGCTTAATTAGAACCAGCTCGCAGACACGCCCGAGTCCTGGGGCTCTTTAATTACCCTCAGGTTCATTAGGAGAGAAGGGCTTCTAGCTCTAATTAACTAGCTCTGTGCAACTATAGGTGTGTGTGTGTGTGTGTGTGTGTGTGTGTGTGTGTGTGTGTGTGTGTGTGTGTGTGTGTGTGTGTGTGTGTGTGTGTGTGTGTGCGTGCGTGTGCGTGCGTGCGTGTGCGTGCTTTTGTTACGTGTGTATTAAAACATGTTTGTCACCCATATAAAAACTGAAATATAAAGACCCACAGTATGCTAATAACTTGTTAAACTGTGCTGCAAATATGGTAAACACAGCACAACATTTCATTTAAAGCCAGAAGGAGAGGGAAAGAAAATGGAAAGACAGGGTAGATAACTGAGATTGTGATAGAGATTTCTGCAGCTAATGAGTGACAGCTCTGTAGAGGAGTAGGGAGACGACGGAGAGGCGAGAGTGAAGGAGTGTAACAGAGTATGTGAGCGCGAGGGATGAAGATGGAAGGACAGAGATGGTGCCAGCCGCGTGTAAACCCAGAGTGCGTTATCTGTCCTTTCATGGGGGTTGTCAGGCAGAGACGCCAAATGTCTTCATGTTGTCTCACCATGGACAGACAGCTGTAATTAGAGAGACAGGGTGATGGAGTGAAGACGCGCACACGCCGCGTTGTACAACACAGACAGCTGAAAAAACCCACATGTAGGATATGTACACATTTAGATTTGAAAAACATGTCCACATTTAAAAGCCTCCAAAGTAGAAATCATGAAAGGTCTCCTCTTCCTCTGCTTCTTGTGGCCAGCCAACATCAAGTTGGTTTCAGTGTACTCTGTATTCTGTTTGCATTGTCTGATTGTGGATTAGTTTCCATATTTCTTCTCATTTGTTCCACAACTTTCTTCTTTGCGGTCTGATCGCTGCATTACATGCTTGGCCACCGCAGCGTGACATTGGGTTGCGTTTTGGAAAAAGTTTATTCTGGTTCAGCTTCTTGCAGCTCGTTGCTGTGTTGTTGTTTTTTCTGTATCCCATGTGATCCTTGAACAGAATGACTGCTGTTTTTCAGCGTTGCCAGATTTGGTATGAATGCAACCAAATACAAGACCCTGTTTGTTCACTGTTAACCCATCATAATTTACACATTAGATATATATTATTTCAATGTGCATATAGCTTTACAGAACATTACAGAACTAATGCTATTTGTACTTGTAGCAAAAAGATGGACTTTTAGTGTGAAACTACCGGGTGTCAAATATTAACCAAACAATGATTGAGCAATAGTGATGGATAATATTCTAATAGGGTACAGTTTTCATAAATTCTTTTCACCTTTCACAAATTCTTTCACCTTGAATCTGTCTTTAAATGGTTTAGTGAGGCCTATGATTATATGTTGTGAGACTCATAATATCTGTCAGTTCCACAGGTAGAGCAGGTGGCTAAATGTGAGATATCCATTTAAAGTAAAGGCAGGGGTGGCTTCAGAGGGTTTTTGAGAACAGAGCGATCCGTGTACTACTTGTGGTTAACAAGCAGAGGAAGATGCTCATCAGTCCACTCACTGTTGATCCATTACAGTCAGAATTGCACCATAAAAAAATTTAAAAAAAATTCCCCTTGGGGATTAATAAAGTAACTACCTAACCTAACCTAACCTAACCAAGATAAACACTACTTCTGTGTAACACCGCCACCTCCTCATATATCAAAAGCTCCAGAGAAGGACAGATATTTAGGATTTATTGTTGAATAGACGGTTATTTGTAACAATTTTAACCTACGGATCAACAACAAATAAGTGGATTATGATCTAGTTTTGATATGTTGAGTTTGGGCCTCTATTAATAGAGCACATTTGTAAACATTGTGAATCCAAGCTGACTATTGCTGCCATCCTCTGTTAAGTTTTCCGTTCAATTTTAAGAGCCATCATTCAAGTCTGATATTTTATAATCAAAAGAAATTCATTGTGAAATATTCCTTTCCAATTTTCAGCAGTCTTCATCAGGTTGATATGGATAAATGCTACATTCTATGTTAATTGATTACTCCGTATTCCTGTAAATCGCAGCTTCATGTGTTTTCAGGGAACCTCCCCTGACATTAGTGTTATTGCCCGGTGAGAAGTTAGTCAAACTTGCCGTCAAATTGCTGCCACAGTGTTGTGTATGATGCATTCATGTCTTTCTGTGCTCTTCACAAATTGCTGTACCATACTCTGTCAGGCCCGCCTGAGACAAGCTTCATATGGATTCATTGATTGACAAGATGACTGCAAGCTGCCAGGATTGAAGCATTGAGTTGGCTCAGTCGATTTGTCCTTGGCTGACGGTGAGAACTCTGATGACACACAGAAAGAGCATGCTGTTAAAACACAGAGTCAGTGTAACAGAGTACAGCAGCGTACAGAGAGTGATGAGAATGCATACACAGCGAGGAGGTAGAGGTCAGAGGTTTGATTATGCTGGTGACAATGATGATTAAGTTAAATGTAAGGATTTCAATTTCTTAGTAATAATGAAGACAATGTTAAAAGTTGAAGAGAATTTTGATGACAGTTGCTATGCTCATGTTTTATTTTTATATTTGTTCAGTCATGTCAGACCCATGATTTATGTTTGTCAAAAAGAGATCTTTGGTATCAGATTGATAGAAGGATCGATCAAAAAGTTCCAAGACTGCTCCTGTTGCGCGTGAACATTAAGTAGCATAGTAATGTGCATGGAGTAGCGGGGAAGCTGTAACCTTCATGAGTACGTATTCCAAGTTTTGTTGCTTAATGAGTTACACACATTTTTGAGAGCACTTGACTGTCTGTGATTTCTCCATGGACATGAGGGCGCATGGCAAATGTTTTATCAAAGTCCTCAGAAATATCAATGAATCATGAGCCTGGAGAGGGTTTTTTAGTGACATTCAAGAGGCAGTACGTAACTGTCCAAAACCAAAAATGATGCATCAAGTGACCAGGTGAATTTTCTTTGACATTCACAGGGTTGTACTCTGTGAACTCGTCCCCCAGGGTCAGACAGTCAATGCCGAGTTCTACTGTGATGTTCTGAGACGTCTGAGGGAAAACGTCCAGTGCAAACAATTTGAACTGTGGTGCAATGGCACTTTGCTTCTCCAACATGACAATGCGTCTGCTCACAGCGCATTGAAACGCACAAGTTTCTTGCCCACAACAACATATTCGGCGCTCCCCACCAAACTTGCCGGGTTTGGCTCCCTGCTGCTTCTTTCTGTTCACCCAAAAATTTGCCACAAACTTTGATAGCTTCTCTGTACACGTCTAATCCACTCTTGGATGCTTTGATAGTTGTGATTGGAAACACCGTTCCCAGTAGCCTTTCGTAGGGAGCGAGTCTGGTGGTTGTTGTTAGCTGAGACGTGTAGAAGCAGGACAGAGAGGACTGGATGCTGTGAAGGGCACTTACCATAATATTTGTTGTGTGATTTGTGTTGATAATGTAGATAGTAAGGTGGTGACAATCCTGGATTTGCATAGGATGATGATGATATTGATGCCATTGATAATGATGATTTCGATGATGATGATGATAACAAAAAAGCTGAAGATGCTGTTATCCACATGCTGTTATTGCTAAAAGTAATAATTATATATTTGATGATATAACCCTATTTATACTCCCATTGTCTTATCTACTAGATCTGTGTGACTGATCTTTCTCTCTTTCTCTCTCTCACACACACACACACACACACACACACACACACACACACACACACACACACACACACACACGCACACACACACAAAGAGCGCACTGTCGCAGGGCGACAGTCCTCCCTCTCCTTCCAACTGTAGAGAACGCACCTTTAGCCATTCATCAGTGTCACCCTGTCGCCGTCGGTTACAGCCCGGGACCCGTCGCGTCTTCATTACAGTCCAAATAAATCTGAAATAAAACCACAGATGATTTATTAGCTTCCGATGGCGTCGCGCTGGTTAGCATGGTCTGCCGCCACTCTGGCCTATAGAGACAGTTCTGAGACTTGAGCAGCAGAAATCCGATCTGACAGGGAGACATTGGTGTGATGATATCAGTCTGTGATCACAAGTTCTGCCTGATGAGAGGAAGAGGGCATCCAGGAAACTGTCACAGACCAGCAGCATTTATTTGCTGCATGTCTGTGGGATATTTGTCAGTAATACTGAGGCCACACGCTGCCTCTCAGAAAACCACAGATCGGGTCTTGCTCCTTTATGATGTCTATGCAAAATGAGACATTTGTTTTAGAGTTATTTTTAGGAGTAACTAGTTTGTTTTCATTTATTTAGATGATCTTAATAAAGGATCCAACCATGAATGTTCTACACCCTCTTTAACCTGTACAGTGTCATGGGCAGGGGGGCTGTGGTCTGGCAAAATGCGGGGTACACCCAAGACAGGTCACCAGTCCACTGCTGAGTCTGACTTGGTAAACCTTCTGCATGTCAAACCTGCGGTCGGACTCTCGCATTTAAAACCCAAGGCTAATAAAAACATATTGTTCTTCAGTTAGGTCTTTTAGCTGATTCACGGCAAATAGCATGTAAGCATGACAAAGCACCTGCTCACTCCTCCTTGATGTGTCTGCCTCCTTGCCACTGTCTTCAAGACTGGTAGACATTAACAGTTGTGATTGCAACTGCTACCTGCTATTACAGACTACACCAGTCGTATCGCTGCAGTTAAGATGACCTATTAAATATCTGTATACAGAGTATATAATGTCAGGGTTGGGGAAACAAGACCAGCCCGAACTTCCCGATGGCCAGTCTGTGCCTGCACTATGCCATAACCTTTTATACATGCACTTGAGGAGTGCTTGACTCGCTGCAGGTGTCCTCCAAAACAATAGGTGTCACTGCTGAGAAATGGACAATCTTCAATGCTGGAATAGTAATTAGGAAAGTAATGTAGAGGAAGTACAAAGCGATTGCAGAGGTCTTTCCTCAGTTTTCTGTAGAATGTCAATTATTGAAGTAATCTCCCTCCATGAATTCTGTGCCACCTAGAAATCCCTCTCTACGTCCATTTTGCATATGTGCCAACTGCTCCAGGTTACACAAAATTTGGAGCTGAGCGACGAGCAGAAACGAGACCAAACCGCACTGCGCACTTTCAGTAATGATGTCACTTTTGGCGCACGGTGAATTTAAACTCTGCTTTAGAAAGCAGTACATTTGAAAAATGTGTCTCATTGGAGTCATGGTGTGTTTTGCATATCACTTGATTTAGAATTTCAACAAATTACTACAGATACAGTTTTAGATTTGTATTCAGTGCTAGTGACAACAGTACTGTTTGTGCTCTGTGTGGCAGCCAAGTAAAACAAAGTGTTTAACGACAAACTATATTTCACACACAAAAATGTTGCGCAGCCTTGCTATCATTTTAACAGCTCCACTTTATTTGAACAGCATATAACCTGCCCTTACTTGCCCATTTTTTTTTTTCTTAAGAGACATGTGCCACAGTTTTTGTATGCCTTGATAGATGTCAAGTAATATTTCCCCTTGTCCTGTACTGTGTCTTCTTGTCAGGCTAAAAGACAAGAAGGTTAGGATTAGAATGATATTTGTGTTGTGCCCAGCCGAGCCTCTAACCCTGGATCCGTCCCAGAATTGTCATTTCAGCTGAGGCCAGTCCAGATGACAGAGCTCCAGCTGACTCCAGGCCAGTTCAGCGGGGAGAGGCACAGCTGAGACCTGCAGGTGTCACATTGTCCTGGTTGTCACTAACCCAATTACACCTGGATCGCTGGGGACACGCTCGCTCCAGCGTGCAACAGAGAGCGCCGACACACATAACCACGTACGGAGACAGATAATACATGCAGGTATGAAAGAACATGAGCGGTGAGAGGGAAAGACGAGGTAAGCTTATGCAAAAAAAAAAAAAAAAGAAAAACTGACATCCAGGAAATTAATTTCTTACTTCTTGTTAATTAATTATGCACTAGAAAAGTCAAATAGAGTAGATGATAGCAAGATAAATTAGACATTAAAGCAAGAGTGAATTTTCAACCCTTCAGTCCACATCTCCCATCCTTCCTCTTCCTCATTGTTCTTCACCTTCAGCAAATCCTCTGGCAGTCAGTCTCCTCCTCTCTCTGTTCTAATGGTGTGTGTGTGTGTGTGTGTGTGTGTGTGTGTGTGTGTGTGTGTGTGTGTGTGTGTGTGTGTGTGTGTGTGTGTGTGTGTGTGTGTGTGTGTGTGTGTGTGTGTGTGTGAGAACATGTGTTGTGTGTGCGCCTCCAAATACTCATGGGTCTTTGAACATGTGTGTGTTTGAGCATCCAACTCCACACTCATATCATGGATGTGTATTTGTATGTGCAGAGTTGTAGCAAAACACTTATACTGTGTGTGTGCGTGTGCGTGCGTGCGTGTGTGTGTGTGTGTGTGTGTGTGTGTGTGCTCTAATGGTGTTTAATGCCCAGACTAATGGTTTCAGCAGGGAATCCTTGTGCAGAGCTTTAGTCCAGGCCTGGCCTGATCGCTGGCAGGACCATTCCTCATCCTGATACCGCATGGAGGTGTGAGCCAGGGGAACACACACACTCTCTCACACACACAAACTGTCTCTGCTTCTCACTGGCTTGCTTGGTCACACTCACGGTTTCCTCTTCCTTTGTTTCCTATTGACTTTTATCCTTCATCTATTGCTTCCTCACACTCTGGATTCCTATCTTTATCGTATCAAACTTTCTCAAATCTGTGCCTGTGTTCAGATAATATGGTATTAGTTTGTAATTGTTTTTTTCAACATTATCAATGAATGAAATTATCCTATATACAGTATTGCCTTATATACCTTATGCACAATCCCATAGTGCTTCATTTTTGTCAGAAAACTGTCAACCTTAGTAAAACTGCACTGGATGACATCATCTTTTAAAAAAAAGAAAATAAGCTGTGTAGTTATGTACAGTTGATTTTACCACTGAAATAACAAGCCAGAGCACCAAACGGGTTATAATTCATGGCATAAAATGTTTCAGAAAAGATGCACTGTTAACGCATGTTTTAATAAAGTTTGGTAAAACCAACAATGTCCAGCTTTTAAGGAAAAAAATGAAGCAATTAATAAAAATGAAACTATGTATTTGTGACCTATTTCACTATATATTTACAATAAGAACAAATGGGCTCGGGGTTGAGAGACAGAGACAGGCAGGTGGAGTCGGAAGTATACAAGAATAACATATTGTTGGCTTTGGTATTTTCATGGCAGTTATTGACAATGAAAAGTATATAGAATTATTCCATCAGTCTCCTTTAAAAGGAAGTTTGCATTCATCAAGACTCTGCTGCTCATTTTTTTTCATATTACTTAGTTTTTGCAGTTCTAGCCTCCTTTTTCTCATTAATAGAGACTAGAGAGAGAAGAGAAAACTAACATTGAAATTTATTCAAAAAGTAATGTGAACAAGCTAATAATGCACATGTATGCTTAGATGGCTATACAAAATCCTCATTTAATAAATTACAAATGACCTGCCTGCAAGCACAAGTCCTTAGAAACTCTTTATATATTCAGGTATTTTATGTGATGGTGCCATACAGTATATGAGGCGCAAAAGGGCACTCAAGGTTGCCTGCTTCTAGTATTAAGGGCCACTTTGGTCCTCGGAGACCTGAACCACATGACTTCCATTTGTACGTGTAGCAAGTCTCAGATGCTGGAACTGAAGTACGGCAGAGATTTTTAGTCTGGCAGCAAAGAGTGTGTGCATGTTTATGCTGTTTGGACTCCTTTGACGATACAAGAGGAGAGCAGAATCAAATCCGTGGAAGAAGTAAGTGTAGCTGGTATACAGATAGAGTACATGGAGAGAGAGAGAGAGGTAATGGTGGAGTCAAAGTGGTGAGAAATGGAAAAAAAAAACAATGCTTAAGGCGATAAGATCAAAACAGCGAGGCTTTGGTTAATATAAAGCTTGAGTGGCTTGAATAGGAAAGAAACGAGCGAGAGGTGGAGAGTGCAAAGCGGTAAAGAAGTATGGTGGAGAATAAGGAGGAGTGGAGAGGAGGAATAGAGTGCGATGGTAAGGCCAAGATAAAACAGAAGGCAGTAAAGTGAAAGGAAGGCAGGACTGGCGAGGAGAGGAAGGTGTGTGTTGTAGGAGCGAGAAGGGCAGAAGGTAATGGAGTACTGGGGAGGAGGTGAGACGAAGGCGGGGGGGTATTTGTGTGGGTGTGTGTATAGAAGTGTAGGCAGTATGGAGGTACCCTGGCGCAGGGCATTGGGGCGAGGGGGGTGTGTCAGTACAGATGCTCTGTGACCGGGTGTCACAACTCGGGCCAGGAAGCTGAATCCGACAATTAATCACCGGGCCCCTCCGCTTGTAATCAAACGGGCTCTGGCCATGATGTATGAGCCATGTCACAATTACTGACTCACACTCGCATGCTTGCGCACACACACAGCACTCAGAGTTGATCATGAGCACACATGTATTCGCACATGTATGAGGATGAATAGACACACACACACACACAGCACGTGGAACAACCTCTGGCGGCTCACTAGGATTATGGCTGTTTTCCAGGAGGCCGCTGGGGCAGACTTCAAAGACACAAACATAAACATCCTACAAAGCCAACACATTATAATCTTAGTCAGCAACACGGGGGTAGCAGAGGAGAGAACGTCAACATGGGGAAAGACAGTGAGAGAAAGAGGAAAAGAAAAAAAAGGAAGAAAGTGAGTCAGTGGGAGTTCAGGACTAATGAGGAAGACAGATATACTGAATAATGGGAGTAGAAGAAAGACAGATGAAAAGATTGGAGAGTAAGAAAGACTGAAAGTAGGAGAGAGGGTGAGAGAGGCTGCAAATGAACGAATCAGGGAAGAGATAATGAGCGAGAGAGAGAGAGAGAGAGCATGAGAAGGAAGTGAGGGCCGAAGAGAGGATGAAGAGGTGAATCCGTAGGGATGGGGGTAAAGCTCTTGGTCAGCGGTTTCCACGGTGATGGTGGACAGGCCAGCTGACAGGATGAATAATTTAGGACGAGGTGTGGACATCGATCCCACAATGCACTTCTGCCTGACCACACTGTCCCGAGCACATATTCTCACACAAACACTCTGACACAAATCATCTTCAGCAGCTCGTCAGATGAGAGCTGACCTCCATCAAGCCTGCATCCAAACAAATGGTCGCTGGCTCACACATTGGTCACATCAATGTGTAAATACAATAATTATTTCCATTTTTTCAAATATTTGATTAAAATGAAAGAGTAATGGAGCCAAATACCAAGAGAAATATATGTTAGAAAATAGACAAATACTTATGAGACACAGGTACACGTGCACAATCTATTTTTTGGCCTGTGCTGACAGACACTGATGACTATGAATGCTGCTGGCTTTCAGTAGCCTCCTCTGCATGAAATCTTTCCTGTTTGGTCCACCAACTTCCTGTCTATTGCAACCTGATACTTCCTGGTTGAGTCAGATGTCTTTGACCCTTCTGGCGTGCCATCCAAACCAAACACAGCCACTTCCGCTTTATTTTTTTGCAGGAAAGAAGCAATGGCTGTAGAGTTTGGAGCAAATTTTTTATATTTTATTTACTTGCAAATTCTCTCACTGTGCAAATCTGCACAATCAAATTGCGAATATTAATATTTCAGAAGTATATTACTTTGCCAAGATTGATATTTTACACGGGATATGATGAACATCCATTTTAATTGCAGTCTTACATTTCTTTTTAGAAACGTTGGCTCAGCCTCTGGCACAACACAAGACCATTTTTTAACCCTGTGGAACAATGTTTCTCCCAAATCTCTCTGGCTTTGCAGGCACCTCTCTCTTCATTCATCACACAGCCTGAACAAGTGACCGGGGAATGACCTCGCTTGCACGCAGACACACACACACACACACACACACACACACACACACACACACACACACACACACACACACACACACACACACACACACACACATAGAGACACACAAGCTGTTCCACAAACACGGAATCAACTCGCACAAAAGCATGATTCATTTATCACAAACGATGGATACCTTGGAACACATGCTCAAACACGCGTGTGCGTGCGCTCCCACATAGACACACACCCAAATGCACACACTCACACGTAGCGGTTCCTATCACATCCGTTACAGATGGGTTCTCCTCCTCCTCAGCCCTAAATGAATATAAATATGTCTGTTTGACATCATTCATCTGCCAGAGACGAACAGATTTACCTCATCCGGCCAAAAGAGGCAGTGTTACTCTGTTCTCTGCTGGGGAGGGATGCAAATATGGAAAATGGAAACTGAAAAGGAGAATGGGAGCAGGAATGTAGAGGATTCTAGAAATAAGGATCATCCAAGGTTATCTGAAAAAGATGGTAAATTATAGTAGATATATTTAATGAAATATTTCTTTTTCTTTCTCTCTTCCACACAGACGCAGTGAAACAAACTTCCCTCTCTTTTTAAATACGTTTTATTCTGCTGCCGTCGCCCCCTAATCAAATCTGATCCTATCTCTCCCCACTTGACAGGTTGCATTCACAATGAAGCATTTGAAAGCCCATTAGCTCCACTTTCCAGCACCGTAAAGCCAACAGCAGTCTGATATCATCAGTAACAGTCCACGAGAAAATGACGGCTAGACGACAAGTGAGATGTGGACAGACTAAAGGAGCTGAGAGAACGAAGAGATATCGGTGATGGGAACAAATTGAAACAAAATGGCGGGTGATATGCCGTAAGGAGATGCTGAGGGAGATGTCATACGGGCCAGTGGCGAGAATTTAGGGAAGAAAGCATATCATCAGGCGTTGTCTTAGAAAATGATCTTTCTAGGAAGTGATCCTCTGCATTTAATTTTTTCCATTTTGGAAATCAAATAATAAAATACTTTTGTTAAGATGCCTCTACAGGTGAATTTAAAGGTGGTTCAGGTCATGGAAAGATCTTTTCAATTATAATTAGAAAACCATTCAAGTTCACCAGATGTGACCTGTGTCCTCAGTCACCATGTCTTCATGATGTTCTGCTTGCGAAGCCCTGAGGGAGGCGACAGCGGTTTCGAAGTGAACTGGCTCCTACTGCAATCTGTGCTCCATATGTCATTAAGCCCATTAGGGAAACACTAGGTTAACATTACAGCTCGAGTACCAGCCTTTGGGATGGGAACAGTTGTGGGTCGGCATAAAAGCGACGTCTCACTTTGTCTCCCCTTCCTGTCTTTGTCTGACTGCCTGTCTTAACAAGCCATTGTCTTTTTCTTACCACTACGCTTTCCGAACTGCATCCTCCATTTCCTCGCTTTGAGCCACTTCTCTTCCACTAAGCCCCTTTTTCTGCCTTTCTGTTTCACCTTCACTGGCCCTGCATGTTGCCACTGGGGGCAGCAAAAGAAAAGATGTCTGGTTTTTAGGAAAGCATCTAGACGGCGCTCTGTGTCAACGTTGAGTAATGGCAGCTCATGTAAACGTCCTTTCTCTTGCTTTCCTAGAACGTTTGCTCTCTTCTCTGTAAACTTATGATATTTTTGCACAGAAAAAATACGTCTACGATGACTATGTGTAAACTGTGAGTAGCTGTCAAAATCAAAAAAGATGACTTTAGTCGTAAAAAAATTTTACTCAGACAATAGCACTCATCTTTGTTGAATCAAACCTATCATTATATTCCCTTCAGGAAACCAGGAAACAAATACAGCATGGTCACCTAGAGGTCAGGTGGAGGTCAGCAGAGAGTGTCATGCCTCTGCTCTACTCCCCTTCCTCCTCCCCCTCTCCTCACCTCCTCCTTCCCCTCTCCTCACCTCCTCCTTCCCCATTCCTGTGACAAAGAGAGCCAGTTTGGTTGCCAAGGAAACAGGCTTTTTCCACAGCGATGTTGGAACACGTGGGAAGGGCAGGGCGGCTTTGTTTCGCCCCGTGATGAAGGATTCTCCCCATGCATGTTTAATCGTCAGACTTATGGTCCCAAACCCAACAGCCGAGCCCATCTAGCACAGCCTGATTATGTTCAATGGAGCTTCTGACACCGTCGTTTTGCCAGTTTTACCACGCTGTGCTGCTCCCAAAGCGGGTACCTTAGCCATTGTTGCACTGCGTTCCTGATGAGTACAGCTGAGACCACAGATAGTCCGATCAAACAAGGAGGGCACACATGCGTCTCTTAAACAGTGGCCGAAACACGCCTGACCAAATAAACACGCTTACTTAACATACACACTTTAAGACCAGGCACACAATCCTTTTTGTCTCTTTCTCATATCTTGGCACCCACCCGCCACTGTTTGGCTTAGCACAGCAGGGGAAAAAATGTCTGATCACCATGGTAACTGTGTGTGCCGTTCTGCTACAGCTGTGATGTATGTGGTGACACTTTTGACCCTCTGTTGAACTCTTTAATGCCGAAGCCGTAGAGGGTCCTGATAGATCCAAGTGGCCCTGACAATCTTGCCACAATGTGTGCCATGAAGGTATAGTTAACTTTATATCACAGGTCAGCTTCTGATCACCTAGCAGATTTTCTGACCCAATCAGAACAGATCAGGGCTGCATACCGTTGTCAATGGAAATAAAATCTCCATAGACTTAATCTATATCAGTTTTCTGTGACAGCAATAATTCCTGGTATCACAGAGATTATGTGTTAATAAGTGTTCAACAATATAATATTTTGCAGAATGAAAAATCAGGCATATTTTAATGCAATTTAGTGTTAAATATTGAACATCCCTTTTCTTCTTTTCCAGTCAGCGTAAACATTTCGTAGAGTTTTCTTATTGTCATATATTCCGAAAAACACTACGGTTTCAAAGTGGTTTCAAATGTTGATGTTGGATTCAGACAGATTTCTGCCACATTTACTGTCTTCAAATTAATCTGAAAGGCAAGGGCAGTCTGTTGTGGAGCCTGATGGGATTCAAGGTTTGTTTGGCCCTCACGTGTTTGTTTGCGACTCACCTCTCAGTTTATGTGGCCTTTATTGTCACACAACACAACACATCTTCAGAACCTTTGTTGGCATGCCATTTCCACTGACATTTACAAATCATGCACAACGTTACATACATAAAAAGGGTGAAGTGCACACAGCCCAAGCCCGGATGTGCAAGTGAACACACAGTATGACAGATAGTTTTCTACAGTGATGCACATAGACACATGCAGGAACACACTTGGTGTGGTGTGATCAGACAGACAGACACAAACACCATTGCATGAGCACAACACAAAAAAAACACTGCAGAGAAATACTTATGAACACAAGTTCCCTCAATCGGCAGCTGTCTCCTCCTGTCTGGTTGGTTTTGCACAAATGTAGCACCTGTTCTCCGTTTTCACCACTAGGGGTGCTGCAGCTTTGCACAAAAACTGTGCTCCCAAATCTGCCACAGCTGCTGCTGCCTCACACTGAGCCGCTGTGCAGCACAAGAAGGGGAGCTGACATCCAGTAAATGCAGTCAGGCAGACACCTTCTTAATCATCCACGAGCTTTTTTTTTTCTTTTTTTTTAACAAAACAATTGGTTCCACATTGTTCCTGAAACATAGTGAACATACATACCGTTTGGACATACAGATAGTACAGACAGGTTGAGCTGGATGACAACACCAAAAATATGTTCATACAAGTGAAAGTGCGGTCCTTCAAATATATCACATTTTCAGTGACTTGAAAGACAAAAACCACAAAGAGAAAAGAAAGAAGAATGTGCACTCAGTTACATATGCCTGAGCTTATAGTTTTAGTGTTAGTAACATAATGTTCCTTCTGAAAACTCTGTCTCATTCTTTGCCAAGATTTTTTCTTTTTTTTTCTTTACTCTACCAAGTGCAGTGGGAGGAATTTTTCACCTTTTCAACAAAAAAGTGAAACAAAACAAAAACAAAAGAGACATTCCATGTCCTAATGCAGCTCCTCGGTCCTGTTTGTCCAGCTCACAGTCTGGGAGGGTCGTGACCTGCTAAGATACACTTAGACCTGCCATACCACTGTGAAGTCAACTCGCTGGTGTGGAGAAAGACAGAAAAAGAGAAGGAAAGTGATGACACAATTACAACTAAAAATGCACCACTACGTCCGATATGAGGGTTAACTGCAGTGACATTTAAAGCCTTGTTCATTCATTAAATAACAACTCTGTGTCTTTGCATTTTCTGAGTATACACAGTAATACATGTGAACTCTTTCGAGGATAATTGCCATAGGTACTCGCCAAGCTAATTGCTAAGATTGGTTAACCAATCATCACTAAAACATCACTTTGATGTGGAACTCCACTCTTGAGGCATTTAAAGGTATCATATGTTGTACAGTTTGCGAAACCCTTCTTGGGCTGTGTGGATCAAGTTGGCTTGACTTGAGGAGTACTCGGATGTTCTTGCAGGCTGGCAAACTAATTAGGAAAAGAAATTGAAGACAAACAGTAAAATATTACCCAAAGTCTTGGCTGAATTTTATGTCACTTGCTGTAGAGCACATACCAATTTGTTGTACAATGGGGGATAATTACTGATATTATTTATGGGCTCACTTTGTGATTTACGGCCAAATTGTGGTTTAGACAATCTGGCTAAGGTTTTGGCTTATTTACAATCCGTCTGGCTCTCTGGAATATCAAGTTTCTCGCTTGTTACATTGTTCCCAGAAGTCTTGAGTTACTTTGGTGAGCACAGTGTTCTCACAACCAATACAAATGTTGGCCAAAAATGAAATGTAGCTTGTAATAAACCAGGAGCATCCTTTCAGCTTTCATGTTTCATCCTATGTCTGTATATGCATGTATATGTACAAGGCCCTGCCAATCGTGGTCATCACATTTGGGGACAGTCCCCGTCACCTGTCCACCCCTCCCTATCCCTGCCTGTGGTCCTGCCACTGATGTTGAGTAGGTGACCTTTTCTCTTGGCTAATCCACACCAAAAAGCCCTAATTACTGCTGCCGCTCCACCAGCCTCCCCTGGCCCAATAATCAATACAGCCGATTGGCCGGCGGATCACCCCATCAGACACCAGCGCTTTACATGTGACTCAGAGTATCTGTGTGTGTGTGTGTGTGTGTGTGTGTGTGTGTGTGTGTGTGTGTGTGTGTGTGTGTGTGTGTGTGTGTGTGTGTGTGTGTGTGTTCGAGCGATATAGTGATGGCATTTTCATGGGATAGAGCAGGAAAAAGCACCAGAGATCTGAGAAAGAGACGGTGTTTGGAGTGACTGCACAAGCAACAGGAAGATAAACAGAGAGTGACTGCAAAGTAACCGTACACACACTTGTATTTACACACATTCCTCCCTCCAACCTGAATGTTGTGACACCAGTTGACCTTATTGAGCTGCTGTTGTGTAAAGAGTCCCTGATTAGAATATCTTCCCTTTAACCTTTAGCAGAGTGACGCGCCTCCTGAAAGCAAAGATATAAGCCATGGGTTTATGCCGACCGGTAAATGTATTCTGTCGTTCTTTCATTAAGCTGTGGCATTTCACTAAAAGTCATGATTGCATTGCTGAAAATGTTTCTTTTAAACTATAGTACTTGCCTTTTTTTTTTCCTTTTGGAGTGTGCAGGTGTGCACTTGGGGAGACAGACTATGATGAGCTGACAGTGTAGAATGTATGCTGCCCAGAGCACTTGTGCTTTTATCGCTATATTTCCTCACCTATGTCGTAGTGTGTATGTGATGCATCTGTGTGCGCAAAACGCCCGAGGGTGTCTGAAGAGCCACAAAAAGTCAGACACAATGTTATTAGAAAGAAAAGGGAATCTTAAATTTAGAAGCAGCTGCCAAATCTGTGAAAAGATGTTGGTGATCTCTCTTTCTCTCCTCCTTTTCTTCCCTTTCTTTCTCCTTCTTTCACTCTTGCTGACAGTCTTTGATTGTATTAGACAAGTTAATGAAAAGTAACAAAGAAGAAAGGACTGACAGCGCTTCGTGCAGCCTGCACCTGCCAGAGTGTATTTCTGTGTGTGCATACCTGCCCGTGCCTATGTCAAGCTGTCTCATGTCCTCAGGCGTGCCAGTCAACACGATGATGAGACAGTAAGAGAGTGATGAGAAGCTTGTCCATACCTTCGGGGTGGAGTCTGTTCTGCAGACATGAAATGGTTATGAATATAAACTCCTGTTCCCACACAAGATGCAGTGAAAAATCTTGGGGAAGATGATGCTAAATAAAAAAGTAAGAAAAAACACTGAGCTCTGTTGTGAAACTCCTTTTTTCTTTTTTTATCAGCCTTGGTAAAAGAAAAACAGGCATGTATTTTAATTAGATTTGCTGAAGTATATTGACATTACACAGTATGTCAATTTTCCATAAGAGTCCATAACATTTTTTTTAAAGTTGAGCTTTTAATAGAGCTGCACGTGCATTACATGTCATTAGATAACAGCCTTATTCAGCAAATTAAATGTGCAGACAACCTAATGGATCTAAGACCAAGCAGCAAGCAAATGTGACGTCACCCATTGGTTTGAACTGCCATTTTCAAGTTTATTTGCCATAACCATGAACTTTCCCTTTATTATACCACAGTTGCCATGAAAAGACAGAGAATAACCGTCATATTCCACAGAGCATGTGTCAGTGACGTAGTCACGTAGTAGGTTTGTTCCATCCTGCATTCAACTTCATATCCCATGGGGATTCATAGAAGCGGTTACAGAGGGTTTGGTCTCAGCTGATATTGTAATTTTTCCCAGATTTATATAAAGCTTTTATGACCGATTGACTTCTGGTCGGGTGCCACTGGTTTTGACATTGACTTGGTGATTTGATATACGATCAGGAATCCGAACTAGGTGTTTCATTTTTTAAATTAACTGGCTGCTCTTTGCTTTCCTCCTACGGGGCCAATCTGCTCTTTTCAGTTAAAAAAATGTGCCATTGGATGTAAAAAAAAATACAACTCCATACCATCAGTATTGTTGAAGGCTGACACTGTTGTCTGGTTTTTGGGTTGCTGGTTCTGCTTTGTTGAACGTTTGGGGGTCTAAAATTGGGCTCAGCAAAATTGATGGTGGCTTCTAGAATTAAAAGAATGTGGGAAATAATAAAAATAAAGATTCTTAGGGTATAAATGTTTAAAACAAGAGAAATCCATAGAACAAAAGAAGTATATACTTTTTTCCTGGCTTATTCCAAATGGTTAACTGCTGTTGGTTAACTTATATTCATTAAATGGTCCTTCAATAAGTGATGGTTCCATTAAGTTCCATTTTATCACAAGCAATCTCTGAATAATAGTTTATTTTCAGTGTGAAACAAACACTAGCCATCCGAATGGCTACGTCAGTAAGTAATAGCTACATTTTCTTCGTCCATCACTGGTGGTTGATGAGATGACACCATTACCGAGATCAACTTCAGCTGGTGCAAAGTCAGAAGGAGTCAATAGGCTAACTTTTGCATATGTACTGTTATGACATTGCATCATAAAGTATGTTGACATGTAATAGTTTCCCTGATATGTAGTTTTAATTCTTGGTAATCCAATGTGCCATAATTAGGAAATAGTCATTGACAATAAAATGGGAATCACAATCTCTAACTTAATGTAGGAATGAAGTCTACTATGCTATTATATTGATTTAATGGATGCATCAGGAGAAGGAAATGAGTACCCTTTATGTGTTAAAGCTGCAATAAATAAACGTTTTACTGTCCCACAGGACAATATGACCATAATAAGTCTATGGAGGTTAATAGAATCAATAGCAGTGACAACACTGTATATGGGACAACAGGACTTAGAGCCCAGGGGCCTGAAAATACTACATGGTGGACGCATACACAGACAGCGGTAGAAACCATGGATGGATAGTAGTTCTGTTTATACTGTATGCTTCCACACATGCACAGCAGATGTGTCTACAGGAAGACACATTTCCAAACTTGTTGCACAAATTTATTACACATTTGGTTGTCTTTCTTTTGGTTTTAAATGTGAACTGGAGAGATGCAGTTTGTGATGGACTTCTTCACACATCCTGTCTTTAAATTCAGAGTCCATTTTGTGCAGTAGGTTCCCTTGTAGCGTGGAATTTCAGCAAATGGGAGAAATGCAGATGTCCACACACTCTGATTTTGTACATTTATATCACATGACTGTCTTGTCTTGCATACCAAAAGTGTAACACCAGTAGGGCTGGGTAGAGTTAAAAAAAAAAGAAATGTTGGTACTGTTCCAGACACCTTGACATCGATACTGGTACTTTTTTTTATTCTAATTTTAGAAAATCCTTTCTAAGAAAAATAAAATTACATCATACATTAGGCTACAAATCCTTAATTTTCGTGCATTTTAAAGGGGGAGAGTGTAACCAATTAAAAAACATCAATCCTAACATGCAACTTATCGCTAGACACTAGAGTTTGCCAGTGCCTCCGAAACACCTGATATGCAAGCTATCAATTGATTGTACAATTTACTCATGTCCCATAAACACCTAACCTGCTATCAGTAGAAGTTAGCTTGCCAGCCGCAAGCAGCAAAGCCTCCTGTTACTGCAGCACATGCAACTCAGAAAGGTGTTTGGCCAAAAAAAATTTTTAAAAGAGTGAAACGAGGTTAACTAATATGAGATTAATGCTACCTGCATTGAAACCAAGGGATTTTATCCACGATGGGCCACTGGTGTAGCAGCTAAGCACATTAACTGCTGTTGGTCATTGACGCCACTAAGATTGTTTCCTGAGTAAACAGAGCAAAACTTACTGTTTTCACATGAAAACATGGTGTGGATGTAGTGTAAGTATCACAATTTTGTACCAATTGACAAGGCAATCTTTGATGCTAGATATTGTTAACCCAATTTGGTCATTGCATATATAAAGCTGAAGTTTGGTACCCAGCCTTAAATACTGGCGTCGCACAGATTTATACTAGACAGACGTTTCTGAGTCAGGAGGTACAGAAGAGCAGTCATGGATCTAAAATATACAGAATCTCAGCAATAACACGGAAAAATGAATTACAACAATTTTCATAATCAAGGTTGTGTTCTTCTCCTTAAGTTGACATCTTTGTCTTGTAGGTTCTACACGTGCAAGACTTTTACAATAACGTTAGTGAACAATTTGTTTTCCTGACCAATAGGCATAGCAAATACGGAAGAAATTAGACCCGGTGTTTGAAACTGGAAACTTCCTTCAAACTAAAAATGTCCCTTCGCAAGATTGTGCAGAGTTGGTTGTAGATGTGTCTGCCAGCAACCTGTCTACACACATGTGCAATATGTGCATGTGTGTGTCTATGTGAGTGTTTGACGGTGAACTGAAGACAAATGCAGTCCCACAGAGAGCTGCTCTAGTCAGCCTGGCCTGCTGAGTGAAACCCTGCGGTAATGTTTAGCTTAAGGGTGAAAAAGAAGGTGAGTAGGGGGAAAAGAAGGGGGAAGGATGAGAGGATGACAGGGCTGGGGTTCTTTGGGTAGAAAGTGAGTGAAGACAGTGAAGAGGGTGGCGGCTGAAGGAAGGGATGGATGGGTCACGGAGGAGTGACGGGGCGAGGGAGGGAAGGAAGGATGAAAGGTCCAATCGGGATGGAGCGCAGGAGAGGTCCCGCTTGGTCTTGTCAGTCAGTTGTCTCGCTGACACCTGAACCTCCGCTGACCGGGTCGTGACTGCCTCTCTGGCACAGGAGATATCACTAGGGGGGCTGACCTTTGACCTCTCACCTCCTCATCGCCACCACAGCCCTCACCCTGTTTTCTCAAGCACCCCTTTTCTCGCTTTCCTGCATTCATTTATTTTCAGCTCATTCCACTCTGCCCGTTCTCCAGCCATTTGGTTACCCAAAGACCGCTGCTTGACCAATTTATTGACCTTTATTCGATAGTAAATAGTTTATTCATAATGACACCAAAGTCATGAAATCATTTATTTTTTTATTTTTTATTAATCAGAAAAATAAACATTCCTTCAATATAATTTCATTAGTCACATAGGCATCAGTTTTGTGGGTGCTAGGAAGCTCAATCACCATCAGACATAAATGATTACCCATACAGAAATCCCACCATCAGGTTACCATTGTGGGAAAATGGACATTGAAGAGAGTAGGAAAAGCAGGATTATTAAATTATTGTTTTCAAATCACATCATGGGAATTACATTGAGGCTACTTGCTTTCTTGCCAAAAGTTGGATGAAAAGATTAAAACATGTTACAGCGTTCAGCCTCTTTGCTTAAACTGGGTTAAACAGCTGTACTAGGTTTTCCCAAAGCATCTCTTAAGTTCACAAACAAACAAAGTGTAACAACAACACATTGTTGTTTTTTGGGGTATTATGTGGCCGGCGGACTACGTCCTGGCTGGGAGCAGTCACTTCCGTGCATCTCTGTTGCCTGGCAACACAGGAACCTGGACTGCAGGAAGTTTCTGCCCCTGGCCAAGAAATAGTCTGGCACTTAACACCCCGTAAAACCACAATGTGTGGTTTTGTTAATGACAAAGTGGTTTCTTATCAGTGACCTACTTCACTATAACAAACTCATGACAATTTCAAGGCCATTGCAAACTTTTCAAAATTGCAACATTTATCCAGTTAGTTTTATGCTGTTTGTCTGTCTGAAAAACTTTCAAACTAAAGGATCTATTTCTCAAACAAGCAAGACACACCCAGGCCATCGTGTTTTCAGTCTGAACACCACTTAGTTGAAAATACCAGCAGGATGTAAGATGAACAAACACATTTGAAGTGAATACACTTGACTCCACAGACTTGTTCCTATGTGCACTGAGCTACTGGGATCTCTCTCTCTCTCTCTCTCTCTCTCTCTCTCTCTCTCTCTCTCTCTCTCTCTCTCTCTCTCTCACACACACACACACACACACACACACACACACACACACACACACACACACACACACACACACACACTCACACTCACACACACACACACAAACATGCAAATATATATCCCTGGAGAGTTCGGTCTAATCCCGGGTTTACATTGTTAGGACAACAGGGATAATCCTGCTAACAGGGTGTTTATCTAGAAACTGCAACCGTTGAATCCCCAGCACACACAGTATTGACCCGCAGAGAAAAATAGCGTGGGGATGAGAAAGCAAAGAGTGTAAAAGAGTGTTAGACAGGACAGCAAATGAAGGTGAATAAAAAAAAATTGAAAAAAAAAGAGAAAAGGCAGGAGGGGGTGATACAAAAATTACACTAAAAGGTTGCAATGGAGGAAGCACACAGACAGAGAGGAAACAAAGGTCTGCGCTGTCAGGTATGCAGATGAGAGCGTGATGGCATCAATGCAGGAGTGGACACAACCGGTCCCTCAGGACCACTGACACCAGCCGGAGCACACACGGCGAGGGGTACACAGTCGAGCATATAAGCCTTCATTAAAGATAGAAAACATGGACGCATAAATAGAACACACAAGTCAACACAATAAGCTAAGAAGGGTCGAGATAAAGACTTTCTGTAGTCAAACACAAAGTATACATTACTAAAATGTCAAATGATTACAAATCCTGTCAAATTAATGCAGTGTTATTTATTATTATTAAAGAAAAACACTTAACTGAATGTGAATGGTCCTGGGGTGACAGAGTCTTAGCTGCCCCCTTCCTCTGGAACTCTCTCCCCTAACACATTTGAGACTCCACCAATCTGTCCATGTTCAAAACCCAACTCAAAACCCACCGTGCGATTATTTTTGTGTGGTAGATACTTTTATTGTGTTATTTTTTTTTGGATCATTTTACCTTGGTAAAGCATCTTTCAGTACCATGAAAAGCGCTGTATAAATAAAATGTATTATTATTATGGACCAGCTGCTCCAATACCCACTTCAATCTTGATTGGTGGATTCCATTGTGTCATTTTTTTTTTTTCAATATTTTGTAGTATTTCTGTTGACAGATCTAACCTGGGAATGGAAGATGACCAGTCAGCGGAGAGATGTTCTGCCGTTCTGCACAGATGATTGTTTTTAGTTGCTCTTTGCCTGAAGAGTTTTGATGCTCTCCCTTCCACCTTAAAACACTCCAAAAGGAATTCTGTTGGATTAAAGTCAGGGAACGTACTCGCCAAGGTCAGTTTTTACTTTAACTCTTGCTTGATTTGTACTGTGTTTGGGATCATTACCATGTTGGAAAATATACTTCTCTCATGCTACTTCAGACTGGGAGTTAAATTTTCATTCAGTGTTTGGGTACAACATTTCTTATTGTTATTAATCACCTAAAAATGTCATCCGCCCATACCTTTTGCTGCCATGCAGCCCCACATTATTGCATAAAGTTCTGTCAATAGTGAATTGTGCATGGCATATTCTTTTGAGAAAGGCCACTGTGCCTGCTGTTATTGGTAGTATGGCTCTTCCTTTACCTCCTAACGACTCCTGCAACTGGATTTTAGTTTAGGGAGATTGAGGGCTTGTGCCAGCATCACTCACACACGTGCTCTGAAACTGTCCTAGTTTGCTGAACAATGGGAGAAGTGTTTTTATACTTTATCTCAGGTATTGAAAAGAAAAGTTAATTTAGACTGTCTAATGACTATTTTTGGTGTTATAGATTGGTGAAAACTAGCTCAGAGTGCAATGTGATAGGATTTATCAGTCCGCCGGCTCATAGATTAATGCTATTTAACTGGAAGCAGGCAACAGCCCCTATCTAAATGTAAATTGTATGAGACAAGCAATGATGCATTTAGATTCAGATAAAATAAAATACTCATTAAAAAGACAGAAGGGTGGGTTCTACAAAATGTGGTTTCCTTTTGTGAGTTATTTCAACCGGACCAGAATCTGAAACATTAACAAAAATGAATACCACCATTTTCACTTCTGGTTTCCCAATTACTCTTGAGTCACTTGATTATAGAAACAAAGTAAACACACCCTCTGTAGATACCGTAATCCGATTTGTTTATTGACAAGGGCTATGGACATCCACTCCCCTTTTATTTATTTACTTTTCACTTTTCTTTTTATTTCATTCCGTATCATTCTTTACTTTTCTTTAAACAACACTTCACACATAATGTGAAAGGTGAATCACTCTGTCTAGTGTCACAGGTGAATATCACTAAACTTATTATTTTCACTGAAGATTACTACTCTAGCTACTCCTGGATGTGAGAGCCCACTCACTCCATTATCGGTTCATGCCTCTGCTAGACTGCTGGATGACAGTAATCTGTCTTGAACTGAAGCCTGTTGTTTCCCATATTTGTCACATCAGAGGATGCCAGAGCTTGTAGCGCATAAATCGTCAAAAACAGTTGTATTTGGCAGAATAGGCTCAGCTCCTGAGGGTGCTCCCTAATTAATGCAATCAACTCAGGAGTTTCTCCAGGGACCATAATAAATACTGTCAGTGCTACATACAAAACAACCAAACTGACACATGTTATTGCAATATGGGGGAAGCAAAAATGCTCAAGGCAAGAGATTCTATCACTAGGTGCCATTATAAGAAACTAAAACAGGATACATCAGGCTAAGTGTGGATAACTGTGAGGGTTGCACTGGGTATCATTAATAATTTTAGATACCAGAATTGGTACTAACACCTTGAATGCAATACTGGTTCTTGAAAACTTGTATTTTTGATAGTAATTTTATAAAATCAGTTTTCATGACACATTACAGTACAAATCTTTAGTTTTCATGCAGTTTAGAGGGGGAGAGTCTAACCCATGTTATTTTATGTAGGTACAATTCCCCCGAACGCCTGACCAACAGAAAACATTACAATTTGTCACATATATCAAATGCCTCACATGCCGCTTTCAGTGGATGCTAGCCAGCCAGCTGCACACAAAGATACTTGCAGTTAAACAGGAATATGGCCAAGAATTAGTTGAAACCGAGTGATTTTATCTTCATGGGTGGGCTGCTCAAGTAGAGAGTAAATAAACTATGAGGGTGGATTAATATGTTCCAAGATTGCCCCTGTTGCACATGAACAATGAGCAGCACAGTGACGTGCACAGAGCAGGAAGATGGCATAACCCCAATGACTAAGTGTTACAAATTTTGTCACAATCCATCCCTGAGTTATGCATGTTTTTGTGAGTAAAACGGTACTAGTCGCATTACAGGTTAAAGCCTGTCAGCCAGAGCCATACAGACAGACTGTACAGGTTGCTGGTTTAAGCAGTCAGGCTTCATTTGGTCTGTTTAAACTCCACTTCACACCATTTTTGGATTAACTGGGAGCTAGGTGAAAGTCAGGCACTGCCAAGATGACGGCAGCCAGAGCCACCCTCCATCCTCAGGAAACTTCATAGAGGCTACACCCCTTTTTGTTTAACATAGTCTTGAATGGGATTTTGGTTTTAAATGTTTGCTGATGCTGATGGTGTTCAGTACTCTGCCAGAAGTAATACAATGTTTAAAACTTGCTGCATCTTTGACTTTGCACTAAAATGGCTACTATTTTGAAACTTTGGGGGGTTCATTTTAGGCGATGCTGTATGTGTATGCAAACATAGTAGCTTCGCATTGGGCTGCGTGTGTTTCCTGGGCAAGTTTATTTTGGCGGTAAGGATTTGTGCAAGTGAAGACAATATTCTTCTGTTAATAACTCAACTAATTCTGTCTCCACTGTACCCCCCCCCCCACACACACACACACACACCACACACACACACACACACACACACACACACTGCAATTCCCTCTCTGTATCACAGAATTGCAAATAGAAAGATTAGTTTTATGTGCTGTAATGGGACAAAAGGGACCTTTCCGCTTTTGCTACCATCACAGAGTAGATGAAATCATGTAAACACAGTTAGGTAATATAATTTAAGGCATGATAGGGACCAATTACATACAACCTTCTCATGTTGAGATGGTACTATCAACAAGTCAACTCCACCATTTTACTGTAAATCAAAACCTGTGCAATAGCTATCTTCAGGTGTAACCCTTTACCTCAACCAGAGACCTGGTTTAACAGTTTAAGGACAATAAGTACCTACATGTTAACTTCTCCAATTGGCTACCATTTGCAGATATGCTGTGTTTGCAAATTTCTTTGAGGTAGCACCTGCATCTGTTTTCTACTGGAAGAATACAGTAGGATGTGAATAGCTACTTGGTATTGTTGAAAGAGTTGAAAAGAGTGAACTTTATTATAGACAGTGAAAAATACAGATTTCTGAGCAAATAATGAGGGAAAAAGGGTCCGAAATATTTGCCTTAGTACAAACATTGTTCAACTACTAATGAAAATAAAGTAGCTCCTTGATGATATGCGCAAATGAAACCGACCGACTACTTGACGGCTGACTGCTACTGCGCAAAGACAACAGACACACTGTACCACACATTCATGCACACTCACAAATTGTCTATACTTTTCCCCGCAGGGGCTCGAACTTCAGTGGCTAACTGCCACTCCATCTAATGCTGCCTGTCGGAATATTGCGCTGGCTGGCGTTAACTTCCTGTTGGGGGAGGATAGGCGGGCAGGGGGGATATCGGGAAAACAGAGGCAAGCTTAAGCATGCATGTCAGGGCCGGGGGACGCTCTCTGAGCCAAATGCCAGTCTATAGATCGCAGAGGGGACTAAAGATCACATCATCGTCCACCCGGACATCGGTGACACGGGACAGCGGACGTGGGAGAGAGCGAGGACCGAATGATCCCTGCCAGGACGAGGCATTATAGACAGCCGCTGTCATTACAGGGCAAACATGCACTAGTTTGAGCGCACAAACGTAAACACACACACAGGGTAACACACACGTACACGAGCCGTGAAGACGACGTTATAGACAAGTGCTGTCATTAGAAGAGTCTCGGCGGAGCTCAAATGATAACGAGCAAGAGGGGAGGAAGAGAAGAGGGGGTTGATGAGGGTGACTGTCCAGCTGTCTGCAGGTGAGCTTGTGGTGTTGGAGAGGTCAGCTCCCTTAGACACACACCAATTACACAAATGACACAAGGTACACACTCAAGGTGTGTGTCTGCTTTGCTATTCATTCTCATTGATATGCTGATGCTGAAAAAAGATTTAGGTGTCTGGGGACTTTCACAATTTCTATTCCTTAATCAGATAATATGTTATTTACAATTTATTTCTGTACTTAAATGTTAAGTCTTAAATTTAGCTTGGCTTAATTTAATTTATTGTTATCTTTGTGGTGAAGTAGCTCCATCCAAAAGCAAGAAATGGGACAAAACAAGACTAAATAAATATATATATTATAAATACAAATTTTAATTTTTGTGATGTTTATTTGTTCAAATTTAATATCAACAAATTATGGAAATTATATTAAATTCTGAAATCATTGGTTTGTACTGTGAAATGGAAATGGAAAATTTCTAGAGGACTTTCAAAGTGGGACATTGGAGGAAATATAATGTAGCTTTTGTCTTTAAAAAAAAAAACTACAGGGTTCCCCTGCAGGAAAAACTTAAAAGAACACACCAAGGATTTATTAAAACCTTATCTGTCAGAGCCTCTAGTTTGCTGTATTTTCTAAAACACGTGAAGTTAATAGGTGAAAATGAGAGTGGGAAAGTAAACTTGATGTGCTTTTATCAGTTTCACAGTTACTTGAGGAACATTACCCTTCAATCCTACAGTCAGATCAGATGCAGTGCTGACAGTTTGTATAAACTTTCTAAGCAAGTGAACACCCGTTCAACTGCTCATTAAAGCAAATATCTAATCTGACAATAGTGTGGCAGAAACTCAACACATTTTGGTTTGTAGACTTAATCAAGAGGATCTGCTGAAGTTCAAATCAAGCATCAGAATAAGGGAAGAAAGATGATTTAAAGTACTTATATCGTGGCAGTTGTTGGTGCCAGTCGAGCTGATTTGAGTGTTTCAGATACTGCTTTGACGCATGCAGAGCAACCCTGAACTTATTTAGTACTGGCTGGTATTAACTTCCTGTTGAGGCGGACAGGACTCCGGAGGAGTTGTATGTGAGGCCGACACCGTGTTCTACTGTGACTTTCTGAGGCACCTGATGCAAAGCATACGGTGCAAACGAGCTGAATTGTGATGCGATGGTACTTGGGTTCTATGACAGTTTTTCCCCCACAACAACAACAACAACAACACAGTCGTCATCCTCATTCCCTCTACTCCCCAAATTTGGCCCCGTGACTTTTTTCTGTTTCCCAAAAATGGAACACAAAATTTGATGTGCTCTCTCTGGGCAAGATTCAGGTCATCGGTGAAATCACAAATACATACATTCCTGTGGTGATGTTGATCAAGCGGCGAAACTTGGAATACTTACTCATTACAGTTATTGCTTCCCCCTGCTCCGTGCACGTTACTGTGCTCTGTTTCTGCACACCAGGAACAGTCTTGGAACTTTTTGATTGCTCCTCGCAGGATAACTTAAACGTACTAAATGGGATGACTTTGCCAATAACTTAACGTAATAAATACCAAATAGAAAAGAGTCCCAATGTGGAAGTTAGATGAAAGAGAGGGCCAAGAAACTATTAAACACATGTGGGTCATGTGTTTGCTGAAGTCCCAAACTGTTCAGTCATGCTGGAAAATGAGCAAATGATGATAATAAACCATAAATGTAAGAAGTTATATATATCATGGTTTATGATTACCATAAATTTTGCGAAAGGAAGTCATGGTCAACTTTGAGAACTGCAGTGCTGAAACATGACAGGATTACAAAGGATTGAAGATGCTCTGTCAGCATCTCAACAGCAGCAGTGTGATAAAAAGCTCTTATCTGTCTGTGTTTAAGCAGCCATAAACATACAGCATCTCACAGATTGAACTGAGAATCAATTTGTCTTGCTAAACCTACTGTTACGAGTGCTGGAGATTCAAATCTAGACTGCTCTTTGCCTAAAGGGGACAAGCAGCCTATCAGCGCATAGTTTCGCTCCGGCTCTGCGACTCCCACAGTGTGATGTGCTTCAGGGTGTGTACAAATGCGAGGCTTAGAGTTACACTAAGCCTTACATCTGTCACTGAAACATCTCTGTCATTCTTTACAATAACAAGCTTCTTTAATAACACTGCCTGTTTTAACATCCGTGCTGGGCTTTAAAGCTGTGTAATCTCTGGCAGCAAAACACTGCACTGAAGCAGTCAAGTAATTGGGATCAGTAAACTCGGCTTATCTACTGTCTCAAAATGTTGAAAAGTGTTGATTTCGCTCAGTGTAGTGTCAGAACAGAAATCTAGACAAGTGCAACAATTGGGTCAAATTATGATCTAAAATCCTTGATGTGATCCGATTTGCTAACTCGTGTCAGTAATCATCAAAGAGGTCGAGCACTCCATTTTGTGTCAGTTAATGCACAAATTGCTCCCTGACCCCTCCCAGATTGTGTTTCCAGTGGTCTTCTGTCAGAGTGCACGTGAGCGCCATTCCTCTTCCTATGGGGAAGACTGACAGGTGGTTCTCAGGTAAAACAGTATCATGTGAGCTCAAACATCCCGACAATTGCTGCACGTCCCCCTCAGCAGAATTTGGCTCTCACACCATCTCTAAACTCTCCCTGACATGGAGACGTTTCATCTGAGGTGCTCAAACCTGTCTTCTGCCCTGCGGCTGTGTGTGTTCATATCTGTGTGTGGAAGAAGTGACTGTGGTTCTGTGTTTCTTTCAGTGATATGTCAGCAATTATCTCCTTAAGGCCATTTTATCATGTGCTACTTCACCTGTCTATTTATTCATGAGACCGAAGGCTCAAGTCCTTGATATCAAAGGTTTGGCTCAGTCTCTGCTTGCTTATTGACAAGCACTGCTGGCGAAGCAGTTTAGGGTTTGGGATTATGTTTTGGCTTTGTGTGTTGACCTCACATCTTTGGCTCAAGAAGAAAATTACAACAAGCAAAACAAAAAGGACAGCGGGTAGGTAGGTCAGCAGGTAGGCGGGTGTGTGAGGGGTAGGTAGGTAGTTTCGGTTTGTCCAATTTAAAGAATATGATAAAGAGCTAATATGAATTTCTTCTTTGGTCTTTCTGAAGATAGACTACAGCAGGATATGTTTGCTTGGCACATGGGCGAAGAGGTAGTAAGGAGAAATGTAACTGTTTGGTGCAAAAGGTCTCATTTACATGTGTCGCCTTGGCTGCTAGCTGCTAGCCATCGGTAGCTTATCCAACTTTTAGTTGGTTAACTTTTAGGACAGGAGAAAGGAAGTGCCTCATGAGTGATGTGCAAAGCAGTTTTTTCAGTGTTCTCAATCAGTGCATTAGAAAGATTATTTCGAAAGACTCATTCACCAAATCATTCAATGCTTTACCGCCGTTCTGAAGCCTCGAGTTCGGATTTTGCCTATCGCCATTTTGCTATTTTGGAAACCAGAGGTGACCATATTTGGAAGAGCTGGGGGGGAGTGAGCGCTGGATCTGACTCGAATTGATTGGGAACCCCAGGACACTACACTCACTGATAGTGGAAACCTGACTGCACCAGAGGTCTGTCAATTCAACTGACACGCTCCCCAAACACACTGCTTTTTGAGACCTATATCTAATTAATGAAGGAATTATTTTCAGATGAACCACCAGAAAACTAATAAGAAGGAATGACTTTAGTGAATGACACCATTATGACTTGTGGAAAAAATGTTTTGACTTTGTATTTCACAAGAGAAGTTGAATAGAAGTCTATGGAGCCAGAACCTTTTTATTTATTTTTTTTTGTAGTGGCCTTCGGTGGTATTGCAGTTTAAGGCAATTCAACATTGGCCTCAAGTTTCAGTCCCAGAAGCTACGTCCACTTTAATATACAGTCTATGGTCCATCTGTATGTTTTTAACTATCCTGTCTTATTTGGATGGCTATAAGATTTGGAGCTTTTTTTTAACTATATTTTTGTGTTTTTATTGTGATGAAAACGGTTTTAGATCACCTCGTGTTAAAATAGCCAAGGTGTAGATAAGACAAAAAATCCTAAAAATCTGTTTTAACTGCACTTAATTATTTTTTTTACCAGATTAATGTTATTAAAAAGATTTAATTGAGGTTTCTGACTTATGCCTTTGTTGTGAAAAGAGACTAAAACCTTGTACGTTCAGTGTTGATGTCCTTGTACGAGGTCTGTCTTAATTGTGAGAAGTTAGTCTGACTGACAGCTTCTCAACCAGGATGTTCCTCTGTGGTTAATCCTGTTTGATGTGATAGGGTGTGTGTGGGGGTGCTTGAGCGAGAGAGAGACAGAGGGAGAAAGAGATCGGACAAACAGTCTGTCTGTCAGGTGTTGGTACTCACATTAGTCACGTAAAACACAAAGGATTCTGGGATGCGACGATGGCGAACACAAAGAGCATCCAGACTACTCTGAGTGTCACCCGATCTCTTCTGTGTGTGTGTGTGTGTGTGTGTGTGTGTGTGTGTGTGTGTGTGTGTGTGTGTGTGTGTGTGTGTGTGTGTGTGTGTGTGTGTGTGTGTGTGTGTGTGTGTGTGTGTGCGTGCGCGCGTGCGTGCGTGCGTGCGTGCGTGCGTGAGTGCGTGTGTTTGTGTTTGTGAGTGTGTGAGTATGAGTGAGTGAGTGTGTGTGTGTGGTGGGAGGCTTTCTTTAGGGGGTGAGGGCGCCTCATTGGCTGCCATGTTGGGGTCAAGCTGAGGTCAGGACATGTGTGATGGATGGACCGCTGTCTCTAGACCACTACCCAGTCCTTCTCCCAGTCCTCGCTCCTCCTGTGGGCCTCAGACCAGCTGAAATATTCTGGCTGTGCTCTTCTCCTTTCACATCTCTTTGTATCACTCCATTTGGCTCTCCAAGTAGGAGTGCTTCATCAGACAAAAAGGAGCTCAAAGAAAACTGCAGGCAACTCTTTGAGGTGAGTTCTGTTGTCAAGATGTGGATAGCTCTTCAGTCAGCCTGTGTTACTCTCGTAACCTCTGCTTTTACTCCCTTTAATCACTACAATACACATCCCTCCTTCCCTCTGCTTTACACTCTTCTACCCGAGCGACCACGGTCTAACATGCATAGCAGGACAGACAGCCACTGACCACGATGTCATCTCTCCTCTTCCTCCCCTCCTTCTTTTCCTCCATCATACTGTCAATCCCTCCATCGGCTCCGTTCCTTTATCGGCACATGGAGACGCACATCTGTCGATGGAGGAATTCATTTTGGCTGCCAATCACAACAGGGGAGTGGTCAATGAGTGCAGACGTGCCAATACCTCGACTACCCTGATGGTTGACTTCTGTCTGTCTGCATCTCTGTGGGCTTCCACCACTTTCTGTCCCCCTATATGATCACGAATAGACAGAGTCTGTCTGAGAGAAGGAACTGTCTGTCTCATTCTGTTGTTTTGAGTGCTGAACTGTGAACTACGATCTATGTCCAACAACAGCAGGCTGATCAGTCCAGGCGTGTGCAAAGATCTGTAATTAACTACAGGGACTCTTTCACTATTTTTGTGGCCATTTCCCTGCTTCACATATTCGAATCATGTCCTCAGGCACGTATATTTCTGTGGGAGAAATGGGACTTAGCCTCAAAAGCTTTGGTCAATAACTTTTAAAGGCACAACCAACTCAATATTTACAATGTGTAATACAGTGACCCAGCTTTTGAACTTGAGCCTTTCTGCAAGTGTTCACTTTTGAATCCTTATCCCTCTATTGTATGAGAACTTGATGGTCCTTTTTTCTGTCTTTTGTGTGTGCAGGCGGACATCCACACACAAATACAGACAAAAAATTCTGAGAAAAATAAGAAAACTAAATCAACAAGGTGAGATTTTGGGGGCTGAGACATCAGTTTGACCTTGCAAGGATCTCTTGTATTGTATTGTATTGTATTGTATTGTATTGTATTGTATTGTATTGTATTGTGCGTGTGTGTGTGTGTGTGTGTGTGTGTGTGTGTGTGTGTGTGTGTGTGTGTGTGTGTGTGTGTGTGTGTGTGTGTGTGTGTGTGTGTGTGTGTGTGTGTGTGTGTGTGTGTGTGTGTGTGTGTGTACGCGCGCCTGTGCATGCTTATGCAAACTCATCCCTACATGTCCTCAAACACCTGTGTTAGCTTTGGTTTACATACAGCCTCATTATAAATATCTGGGCTGCATGGCTGAGTGTGTGTTAAAGTGTGTGTGGTTCTGAGATAAATATTTGCACACTCTCTGGTGGCCTGTGGGTGTTGTCGTCAACACTGCTTCCTTTTTGTGCCCCCCAATTTTTGTTATGTTTTTTTTTTTTTTTTATGTCCAGAGATACTGCTGGAGTAAAGGAATCTAATTATCACAAGCTGCTTATAAGTGCTTCTATTCAGTCTTAAGGAAAATATAAGCAGTGTAGTAAAGAATTTTCAAGTCCCTGTAATTTAGTCCCAGACAGGATTTTTTTTTTTTTTTTAGCTTTAACTGACCATGTGTTTAAATGATCTATTTTACAGCTTGGATGCAGTTGTCTGGGAAAATGTTTGAGGCTAAGTCATAATAAAGACCTGACTATTACGATACTATAGGGTAATATAAGCCCATCACTAATATGTAGAGATGAAAAATGTAAACACAAGAAAAATGTATAGAGAGCTGAAATAAATGCGATGATAATTGCAAACCCCTTTTTTTAAATATCTATTGAGGAAAATAATAAAATCTATTAGTATTTTATTAATGTAAAAAAAAAATAACAAAACTCAGACACAACAACTTCATACATTTTGCTATAAGTATATCATTGACATTTCTAAATTGGGCTTTGTGGCGGCCTTCTTTTCTGCTATTTGAAATTGTTTTAAATTTCAATATATTATTATTTGAGCTCATGTCTTAAGTTAATTTCTATACATTAACAAGCAGATTTTTTTTGATTTTATTATAAGTAAATTATGAGCATATTTTGTAGAATTTTATTATAAAGTGTCAGAATCAGAATTTGTGTTGTGTTTTTCCGTACTTCTTTATGGGGAATACCGAAATTAAAATCAAGGTTAATGTGTTTTTTTAAAAAAGAGATTCAATATTTGCCTCCAGGTCGAAGAAACGGCCTAATATTATTTCCAATGCTGTAGCTATTTTAAGAGCTTAAATGTCTGACGATCAATGTCAAAAAGTCACTTTTAATGTGCTGTATTCATATCGTTGGCACAAATCGTTAGTTGGTCTGTTTTATTCACATCAAATATGCGCAAATGAATTATCCACATAATTTCATCGTTACCTCTTGAAGTCAGAATCTTTAAACATTTACTCCTCCTTCACAAAGCCTTAACGGATTGAGCTGAACATCTGTCATCGTCCATGTGTTTATCTCGGGGCCTTAATGGGAACCATCAGCCGCGCAGGGCCAGATTTTGGAGGTCGGACCAGTAAAAATGTTCAATCTCACATGGCTGAGGTCATTTTTAGCATTGAGCGCGGAATGTGAGGGTGTTTTGGTCAAACACGCCGTCTTAGCTGGACTATGACTGTATTGTAGAGGTGCTTGTTTGCTCAGTGTGGTCTGTAAACTGTTGTTTAGGTTTGGGTGGTGCTGTGGCAACAAACTCGGACCGTGACCGAGGATTGACCCCAGGATTTCTATTGAGGGGCGTAGAGGGAGTCTCAGAGAACTTAAAGTCAAAAAGTAGGGTGCAGGGAAACCCCCGCGTCCCTGAGGTAACCTCCTCAGGGGACCCGGGGGTCGTGAAGAAGTCTTCACGAACAGAGATAAAGCTTCTCATTTTGCTATATTTAATTTCTACAGTAAGATACACAAATTGCCATTAGCGAGATGAATTAAATCGAAAATTATAGGCCTTCTTTAATCTTAATATCGAGTACATAAATTTGACCTGAATTTAAGTATAATATTCAGAGTATTTTTTTTTAGGTTTGAGGACACACGTGACACTCTGAAATGAAATAGCCGTCGGTTCGTGTTTAACACTGGGTAATTTGTAATAGCTGAAGAATGAGATATGTAAGAATCACTATGGGAATATGAGACGGCTTACAAAAATTGTATTATCAAAGTGATTCAAAAAACTTGTAACCCTCATTATTATACAAAAATATTGCAAATAACCTATGAAATAGATATTTTCGAAAGCTACGACTCTTAAGATATTGTTATGTCTAAAAGATATTTTAATGAGAAAAAAACTGACGTGTATATTTTTGCTCTTAAAAGTAACTAAAAAAAAATGTTTTTCAGATAAATAAAATCTATCTTTCATCCAACCTATTCATTCTTTATCAATATGAAATTTTTTAAAATATGTTTAATAATTTACCAAAAAAGAAGAAATGCTGATATCGCCCAATGCACTAAAGTGTAACGTTTTCGCTTCGTGTCATAATCTGTAATTGTTTATTAATTTACAATCTCCTGTTGAAATAGTGAAAATGAAAATATAGCATTGTCATAAGCACCAATTGCTAATACTACCGACCGCTTGATATTGGTATTTTTTTTTATCATTTTAATTTATTTATTTGCTACAACAAAATAATGTGTCTCTCAAAGCCAATAAGCGTATTTTTGACGGCATGGCCTCACACACAGGCCCCCGAGCAACAAGTCTGTGTACATACTTAACTATTTATACCGAAACAACGCCTCTAACAACGAAATGAGGGTGTCTATAGTTACTAAACTAACCTTGTCAGGTTCAATACAAAACATCCTTTAGTCTCAGTGTCGAAAAACACAACATACTGAAAATAAATAGACGTGCGACGAGTTAAAAAAGAGAGATTGGCTACGTAACTTACTCTTATTTCCATGTTTGTTGTTGCTGAATTGGACTGAGCAGCAGCCTCAGCAGGTCTCTGCAGCTCTGATACAGCCGCTAACTGCAGGTGGATCCAAGGTAAAGGTGAATGTCGCTCATTTATCATGGCGCTTTCAGCATTTTTTTTTGCCCTTATATGGTAAGATGGACTCGCATCTTGCACACCAGGAATTAAAACAACAAAGGAATCAGGAAACTCTCCTATAGTTTGAAAATGGGGACGTTAAAAGGGGCAAACTAAACTCACAAAATGTCCAGCTTTTAGTCCGGTAAACACACAATTACGAAGTACATTCATTATAAGTTTATTTTAAAAACAATTTAATCGTTATCAGTTTAAAAATCACTATAGTTAAAAAAAAAAGTTTCTAAATAAGACTTAAATAGAACTTGTTAAAGCAATTGTGCACACACAGTGCTGCAAGTTTTCACAGTTCATCTTGTCATCAGGTGGAGATGATGACACCTCCGTGTAACATGGGGACTGAGGAGTTGACGCTGACAAGACCAGTGGGGCCCCATCCTTGTCTATAGCCTAACCTCGATGTTTTAATCAATGGAGTTTCTTTTTTATCCCCTCAATAAGCCGAGTGCTCGATAAGGTTGTCATCACAAATGACGCTGACGTCCGCGATCTCATCCTCTCCATGGATAAACATGCCTTTATTATGCCAATAACTCGTTACCCCAGAGACGGGAACGCGCACGGCCGCATACATTGAGGGACTTTGGGGTGAGTGAAACAGACACGTGCAGCTTCTCAGATGGTGGGACAGAGGTTTGCTGTTAGGTCTGCAGAGCATAAATAAATGTCTAATGTGCGGATTTAGATTTAACATTTACTTCAAAAATCAACTTACAAGTCTCTCTAACTTACTCTCTACCAAAACGTCCCTCTCAGAAACGACACAGTTGAAAAGCTTTAGAGGTAAACGCACTTTAATACACATGATTGACCCGTAAACGTCTCTGACAAAACAGTTTGGAAGTGCTCCACTGGATTAAATAGCAGATAGAAGCCTGAAACATACAAAGCCATAAATGATCGGTTCCGCAACTGATAAAACTCAGCGCCCCACTAATAATACATGAAAGCATTACGCATCATGCAAATCTCACACGACAGACATTCAGACAGTCAACACACACAGACCTGAAACACGGAAGTGATAGTGATTAAGGAGCTACTATAACAACGCACTCAATAACGATTAATAAACGAGGTCGTCTCGTTGACTGTGTGATGCCTAATTGACGGCATCCAGTGCAATCAGAGCGGGCGTGGCCGTTACGCACAACTTTGGCACATTTGAGGTATTTGTTTGTGTGTGCAGATTTGTGACTTTACAGTGGCACGTTTAGCAGCACGGGGCAGGGGCAGGTCTAACGATGGCACTGGGTATCTCTTGCAAATTGCAGATTTTACGCCATATATCAAAAGCAAATGGACACATTTTAAAGTATGGCCTACACTTGTTTGGACAGCGATACTATCGTTCTTGCAAACACGTTACACCAATATAAAATAAATCGATAGCCAAGAAGTGGTCCATATTCTCCAAACTTCCAAAATAGTGCATTAACTCATTATAAATGTCCACAAATGTCATCCATCAACAAAGACTTTGGCTTTGATACATTTGATATGAAAGTTGGTATAGAGAGGCCGCCTTGGCCCGAAGAGGTAAAGAGGCAGTTGGTCCTCAGTTGGAGGAGTAAGGATCAGCCCCCGTGGAAGACACCATGGAGGATGTGGGAGAAGGAGTAGATGGGGCTGATATAGACTTCTGTGATGCGGCATCGTCCAATTTCTCTTGAATGCTCTTTCCCGGGTCTGGGGATGGTACTTTGGCTGGCAGCAGCCCTTCTTTCTCACGCTTTTTCTGCTTCATCCTCCGGTTCTGAAACCAGATTTTCACCTGAGTCTCATTCAGCTGCAGCGCAGCAGCAATCTCTACGCGTCGTGCCCGGGTCAGGTACTTGTTGAAGTGAAATTCCTTCTCCAGCTCCGTCAGCTGCTTGGTGGTGAAGTTGGTCCGGACCGTGTTCGGCTGACCAGCATAACCGTACTCACCAGACCTTCCTGCAGACAGGGAAACAAATCACTGTGAACGTGTAGAAAGGGGTAATCTAGTTTGTTTTCTGTGCCAACACAAGACTTAACTTTTACGCGCAGCTGGAGCAACTTCTACGCAGCAGCTAATTAATATCGACTACTCTGAAACGATGCAAGAGATTTAATAAGATACTTAAAAACAGCGTGGATACGTACGTTATTATACTGGTGGATTAGTGAAATGCGGAAGAATCTAAGGTGTAAAATTTGAGGTCAATATACTTACACTAAAGGCGTCTTTACGCTCATGCGCATCCAAGTATCCCATAGAGGAAACATCTACCATACTGACACCAGCTCGGACCACTTAAGGCAGCATTGTTTTACAGACTTTGGGCCACTGGCACCACTTTCTCACACACATACAACAACACCCACCTGTTTTTGGTGGATTCCTCTTAACTTTCATCCAATCGAAAGTCTGTGCAGACGAGGCACCCTCAGACAAAGGTGAGCAGCAAGCCTCCAGGTGAGATGCATGCAGAGGTGATAGCGGGTTTGAGCACCCAGGATAAGGGGTTGCCTGCTCGTGCCCGCCGCCATAGGCGGCGTGGGTATACTGCAGTTGACCCAGGGGGGCGGCACTGTAACCATGGCGATGCTGAGAGACCATGGAGGAGGAAATGTTACCCGAATACATCAGTGGGCCGCACTGGGGGAATGCCGCTGTAGATTCTACTTCCTGGTTGAGCGCGTAATGGTTATACGTAGCGCAGAAACTTTGGGGTCCATAGTTAGAGTTACAGGCCGGATGGGCCCCATAGGAGAGACTTAGAGAGCTCGCAGTAGACTGGTATGACCCCGGCTGGTGAGGGATGCCATCAGGAGAGGCCCTACTCGCCATGAAACGGCCATCTGCCCCGCAGTTGTTGACAGTAGCCCCGCAGGACTGGAAAGTTGTAATCCCGTGGTCCGAGTGGAAAGCCCTGACAGAGCATGAGCCACCTTCACCGCTCATCACTGTGTAGTCTAAGAAGCTGCTCATTGTAGCATTGTTTCTACCGGGACGGAGGGACCGTCCGCTCCACAGACACCCTCTGATCTCTTCCTTTCTCCCCTCTTACCCTGATTGACCGTGCCAACCTTTACCTATACTCTGTCCTTATCAGAGGAAGGGGGGGGGGGGGGGGCGCGCGGGCCGATATCAATGAACGGGTGCTGTCACGTGGGCCCGGGTCAGCCAGTGAGGTACTTGTCCTTATCCCCTTAGCCGGTGACAGATTGGTGTTTGAGTGGCTATTTAAATTCCAAGCGCTCGTCGATCAAGGTGACGCGCGTCGCCACTAATGTATTGGCCGAGCAAACAATGAGCTGGGAGGCAGACGGCGGTGGACAGCTCCGGGGTCGCATGAAGAGCCGGGGTACTGCAAACACTGCGCTGCTGTGCGCTCTCCCACCGGGGAGAGATTAACGTTTCACCCTCTGCAACCTTACCACGAGGACGACCTAGCACTCTGACCTCAGGTACGGTATTTTTGGAATAGAGACGAGAATAGGTGTCACTGTGTGTGTGTGTGTGTGTGTGTGTGTGTGTGTGTGTGTGTGTGTGTGTGTGTGTGTGTGTGTGTGTGTGTGTGTATTGGTGGTTATGCGCACACGCGGTCGTGCATGTGCCCTCCGTGAGTGCTTGTATTCGCCCGCGCATAGCAGCCGTGATGTCATATGTATAACAGTGTCATTCTCTCCTGAATGGATGGATGGCTAAGAGTGTGTGCCACTGCCACAGGCTATCTGTGGGCTATCAATGTCCCATTCCAGTGAGAAATGTTCCACGCTTGAACATTGAGGGATTTTCTCAGCAAATATTGTCACAGTGTGATAGTGAGGGAGAGACAAGGTTTCACTCCTGACACAGACAGAAAGTACTTCAGTTCCATCAAAAATAGCCTTTTTTACAACTTTGTTTCCCCATCAAGGTCGCATTAGAAATGTTTGCCTACTTGTCAGTGCTTGCTGCGGGGTCATAGGTGATGAAACGACAAGACAACACATTAAACATTAATTTGATGTGATATTAATTTTTTTCTCTCCCGGGTCACAGGGTCTGCTATCTACCCTGATTTCACTCCCACATGAATTCATTATGCATGTAACTATAGTGATCAAATGATATGATAATGCGAGGCCCGTCGTGGAGCTAATGTGCACATATAGCCCGAGGTGCAAGTGTGGGCTGATTATCCTGTTAAGTTCATCAAATAAAGCTGTTACAGAAATTAAGGGCCACAGAAAAGCAGCGCTGAGAGGGAGAGCAGGGGGAAAGTGTGCGTTGGAGACTTGCGGCTGTAATGTGCCCAACCTCTCACTGGGGAGGAAGGAAGGGGAGGGAGCGAGAGGAAGGGAAGGAGGGAGGACGGAAAGAGGGAGGAAGAGGATCACATGGAAGGATGAGCGCCCCCACAGGCCATTGCCGTCAGGCACCCAGAACCGCAGTTGCTAATGTATGGTGACATTGTTCGTATATTTTATTGCAATGAAGCCTATTTCAAAGACCTCTGCAGGCAACATTGGAAAGTAATTAAGTCAATAGGACTACTTAAGTGCAGTTTCGAGATAATAGCCTACTTTTACTAATTTTACTCTACAATATATCAGAGGGGAGTATTGTACTGTTTACTCTTACTTTTAATTTACCAGCCCAACACGTGCCACCTCTACGAGCAACATCCTTAAATTGCTTCTTCCATGTTTGGCTATAGTTTGATACACTATCATTGACTTTGAAGCTAATATCGCTATACTTCCTCATTGGTAAACATTTTGAGTACAGTGTGATGTTTAGAGTTTTTTTCTACGGTGTAATAGCGCTTGTTAATTTGAAGTAAAGTATCAATATACTTCTACCAGCACTGCTTTTAAAATTTGATGAACAATTCGAAGCCCAAGAAATATAAGACTGAAAAGTGATGCAAACTTCCCACCAGTGAAAAAAGCGCAGCGGGGTCAATACCCCCAACCCACCTCCTCCTCCCTTTTCTCATGTCTTCCCAGCTGCCTCTGCAACAGTGGTGAGTGGGCGCAGTGGATCTTGCCTGCTTTGGGAAACTTCGCCATGCTGGCCTCGGAGCTTTCTCGGCTCTTTGTGTGAACACATGTGCGCAGAAAAGGCGCGCTCTCTCGGAATGATTTGGTCACACTGGGCCCTGTGGTTAGTCAGAGTGCAGGACAGCAAGATCTGCCCCCGCTTTTACCCGTGCATACACCCCAACACACACACACACACACACACACACACACACACACACACACACACACACACACACACACACACACACACACACACCACTTACCCAATAGGCTAATGTTCAGCCAGTTGATGAGCTTCGCATGGCTTCCAGATTTTTCGATAAAGGTTGGAGCTTATGAATTTTGCAGGTGTAGATACTTTCTGAATCGATCCGTGCAGGCTGGCGTTGCAACCGGTGTTTGTTTTTTTTTGTCGTTCTCATGTACAAACCCGTTAAAGAAAACTAAAATATTGAATTAAACCGTGCATGAGCTAATAACTGATTCCCATAAGTCAAATGAAGTGCAATACAATAGAGCAGGACCATTCATAATCCCTCTATTGAACTAAAGACTCTAAAGTGCAACAGTAACTGCTGCTCCAATAATGTTGTAAAATCCCCCAAACACCTTCTTCATCAAGTAAACCATGATGATGATATTCGCTTTACGCAGTAAATAAGCTATTCTTAGTAATTATATGTCTGATAAATCACATCTCGTCGAGTCTGTTTTGAGTTTGGGCCACTTTTAACGCACGGGGAGAGAGTGCAGGCTCATAACCTGAACAGGCTGCTACCGCTGCTGCTGTCGCCGAGCCAAAGCCGTGTTTAAACAAGCTATAAAAATGAATTATGACCAAACGCATGCAGAGCCACAGCCCCTTTTAGCCAAGGAATTGGGGAGTCCCGTATAAAAATGTAAGTGGGGTTTTATTTGTGCGCATTACGCCACAATTGGTCTCCTTAATGTCCGTCTCATTCATGCCACGGAGTGATTTATGAGCTCCTGAAGACAAACATGGTTCGGGTATTTGCCTGCAACATGCACGCAATGTTAAAAAAAAAAAAAGTCCTGTCATACTAAGATCCTTAGTTACTATTTTTTCCCCTCTACATAGTATTAAAATTGAAGGTAAAAATACAAATGATCTGTTAGTGTTTCTATAAACAGCATAAAATAGGCTTTACATTTCTTGGCAAATTTAAATAATTCAAATAAAGACATTTTAACAAACAAATACTAACATTTTGCATCAATAATTTGTTACCAACGTTTAGATATTTTATGATAAGTAATTTGACTGATAATTAAAGTTGTGCCACGAAAGTTTTAAGTGAGAAAGTGAATTACTTTTGCACTCATAAGCAGACTTCTTTAGAGGAAAAAAAAATCTTTCGACAAACTACTTAAACTAATTTGGATTATGTTGAAATTAAATAAAATAATAAAAGTGAAATTCCAACTCCTGTGTGTCTTCAACAACTCAGTGCAGACCCGACTATTTATATTCATCACCAACCTGTTGTTAATTTGCATAACGTCTCTATCTCTCCATGCCCTACTTTTTTATTTTGCATATTTTCACCCATGAATAATTCAAGAAGAAATATCAAGCCGGAAAAAAGAAACGACTCAAACACCAGAACAAATATTGTAGCAAGTTAATTGTATTCTAACAAAAATATCCAAGACATTGGAAGCTATACAAAAATAAAAATGACCAGGATCCATAGGCCTAATATTATATAATTATTCACATACACTCATAATTTCCATTCCAAGGGATCAGGTTGTTATGGCAATTACAAGCCACGTTGGAGTAGAGCTATTTCAGTGATTTAATTTCGTCCTTACCTTGTATTAATCGTCAAGTCAAATATCAACAGAATAAATGTGCCGAATATACAAATAACATCAGAGTTAATATCGTCGTAGCCTCATGTATTGTCCTGAAAAAGGCTTATGTTGATTGGATTGAGTTAATAGTTCAGGTGCTGCAGGTCGATTGTAGTTAGAGACTCCGAGAAAAAATAAAAACTGTCCGTGGAGATGTCTACGGGGCTGTCCAGAGACTCTGACAAGCTCGGCGAGGCTGCATCGGAGAGCTGTAGGCAGGAATCCGAGGAGAAAGGTTGGAAATCGTGTAAAGAAACATCCAGGGCCGGGGGACTGTCGCCATTGTCCAGGCCAGATGCCGAGCCGGGGCCCATTGTTGACATGCAGCCCGGAACAGTGGGTGACGGGTTGGGAAAATGTTTCAGATTTTTGTCATTGCTGTTCAGCGGCGCAGCAGCAAAGCTCGCGGACTCTCCATTGTGAAGCTGCTGCGTGTTGTTCTGAAAGGAGCAGGTATCTCTCTCCAGCAGGGCCCCGCTCTGCTCGTACAGGGGCCCCTCGTCCTCCTCGTCGCTGTGGATGCCGTCCTCGGCGCCGGGCCCTTTCCCGTCCCCGTTGTGGTTCTCCTTGCTCTGCGTCTGCCGCTTGTGCTTCATGCGCCGGTTCTGGAACCAGACTTTGACCTGTCTTTCGGTCAGATCCAGCAGGGCCGCTATTTCCACCCGCCTCGGCCGGCACAGATACTTGTTGAAGTGGAACTCCTTCTCCAGCTCCAGCAGCTGTGTGTTGGTGTAGGCTGTTCTCAGCCGCCGGGAGCCCCCTCCTCCCCCACCGCTCTCCACAATCTCAGGCGAGCCTGGAAAATAAGCACCACGGTAGCGTGGGATTAAAACGCAGGACACAACAGTTACATAACCCCGCTGCCCGTGGATCTAACGTTATGGCTATCACAATCCACCAGAGAGGGACTCAGAAACACGCTGCAGCAAAATGGCCGCTGGAGCTACTGATCCAAGTTTATACAGCCTTTATCCAAAACATTATATTCATCAGATTGTTTCACACATAAAATAACGTCCAGCATGAGCGTGAAGCAAAAACAGTGCAGTATAAAAGGAGCGAGGTCCAGGCTGGTGTGGGATACTAATGAATGCTCCAGCTGCCCTCCTCGGCAAAGGCACTCCATCACTCTTCATTACTGTCACACATCAAAACTCTACTTCGACCAGGGGAATAAATCATCTTACATCACCAAACTTTACCCAAACTTTTTTTTTGGTCTTGCTTCACACACAGCAAAGTACTAACCATAAATCTGCCAGAATAAAACCACCAAAGCATGTTTGTTTGTTTGTTTTAGGAGGGGCCTTTGTATGGCTTCATTTTAGCAACAGATAGTAAAGACGTTTTGCAGCACAACTATCCATAAAAGCACCCACCTTTCGGGGAGAAGCACACGGTTCCATTGGAGATGGTGGTCGCAGTGGAGGTCGGCAGGTGGTTCCTCTTGGAGGCTTTCTTCTCCCGCATCCAGGGGTACTCCGGGGGTAAGGAGGCGGTGGGCAGCGGGCTGCATCCGTCGGGGCTGTGTCTGGGCCGGCCGTGCCGCGGATGGCTGCCCGGATTCAGGCTGGGGATGGTCTGCTCAAAGGGAGGAGGAATGAGTGTCGGGCGTGAAAGCGTCGAGCTCTTGATTGATGAACTTTGAAATGAATCAGCGACAGGGGGGAAAGATGTCAGGCACTCAGCAAGCGACGGCTGACTATTGATAAAACCGCTCTCTCGCTCGAATTCGTAATTCATCTCCGCTCCCTGAGAGCCGAGGAAAGTTTGCACGCGTATTTTTATAAATGTTGCGGCTCAGTGGTGACGAGAAAGAAAAAATCATTAAAAAAAAAAAATCTCCTGGTGGTGTTTTTTCTATTTCACTGATTACGGCCGTATGGGGACCGAGCTACTATTAAACTATTGAATTCATGGAGACAAGGTTGAAATTGGACCGAATTGCCTGTCACATGATTACCTCTGCCCAATGACAATTTGGGGTTTAATCAAAAGAAGCCACTGTCTGTCTGATTGATCCAAAAACTCTGATGAAGAACGCCTCGCTAAGCTGGGGGACGACTGTTTTTATTTACATCTTTGTCCGCTGAGTTTATCCTCCTCGCGCCCTCCAGTCCAGTCCACTAAGCTACAAAATGTGTTTTTTAAGAATGGCTGACGCTCACTATTAGCTACAGGGAAGGAGCCCAGCCTTGGGTGCGCGGATTCGTGCACTCCTCTTTCTCGTATTGTTTGAGGATGTCAGTCGAGAACGCCCCCACCACACCACTCACACACTCACAAACACACACACACACACACACACACACACACACACACACACACACACACACACACACACACACACACACACACACACACACACACACACACACACACACACACACACACACACACACACACATTTCACGCCAGTAGTTTTTCATATCGGCAAGACTCAGGCTTGAGATGCAGAAAAAATAACAAACCCCAAAAACTGATATTGAGACTTCTCGAAACAAACCCCAGCAATCCAGTCTATTCACCGTGTGGACACGATGTGATTTTTCAAAGATGCATAACAATGACATATGCAGTGCATCCATTGGCATGTGTTGCAATAAAAAGCCCATCCATTAAGTTAATACTGACGGATATGAGCACGTTCAGACCATTTCATCCCACAACAGCAGTTAAACATTTACAGCTATGGTGCAGACACTTGTAAAGGGAGCCACAAGCATGGGCTCCCTGCATCCGCACTCACAAACAGTATTGTTTTATTATAAACCATTAATGCGGATTAAAGAGATATGATAATAAAGGCATACAGGATTTTCGTTTATTCCAACAAAAGGTCGGTTTTATAACGAGGTCATGCGCGCCCACGTGCGCGCACATACTCACCAACACCAGATTACACATACAGGAGCTCTTTCTTCTGTGATTGCTAATGGTCACATTTTTCGATGACTAAAGAGCCACCATAATTGCTGCTTCCTCTTAAATGTTATCCCAATGCCTGAAATGGTTGTGTTTTCGTGTTAGGACCTGGAAGCCACAACGTTGAACCAGGACACTGCAATACTGAGAAAGGCTTCTCACTGTATTCCCATTATCATTTCTACCTGAAATTGCAATGGCGCAAACATCAACACAGTTACAATCGACCATTTACAACGAATCCATTTGCAGTGTTATTATGTAGATGGGGCTGTTATTGAATTGCTCTTCCCCGCCGTGCTTGGTTTCATAGCTCTTCCAGAATAATCTGTGAAAGCCTCATTTGGGATGTTTTTCGTCGGGCAGTGCATGTTGTATTTTCATTCAAAAAAAAATATGGCTTAGTGAGTAAAAGAGGGAAAAGGAGAAGTGGTTAGGCCTCTCAGTTTGTTGCTTATATACCAAACAAAGAGTCCTGGAAGCCTGTGCGCGATCAATCTTACTCGCCAAAAGGTCTGACAGCTCGGTGCCCTCACAACACATTTAAGGCTTCTAACTCTCCCCCGGATCAAATGCAGCCAGGAAGCGGCGAGAAACACTGGGCACTCAGATTAGAACCAGTTTGTGCTCGCAGTTATAGCTTGGTTGTCGCTGGAGGGATGTTTTAAAAGATAAATAAGAACCCAGCTGCACGAGATGCGACCAATTCCCTTTTTAGAAATGCGCCAACGGTGAGTAGGGCGAAGCAGCTTCTCTACCTGGCTTTTTATCTTTGGATTGTGAATGCGATTTACTCAACGCTCATGTATTTTTTTCGTTTTAGTAGACATGCAGGTTTGTGAGCGGACCAGACTGTTGTGAAGGACAGAGTTGCTAGGGGAAGAGACGGATGGCTTTTTTGGAATTACGCACGGGCTTTGTGTGCATGGAAAGGAGTGGGTGGCGGCATTTGGTGGAGCCCAGCCTGTCCTCCACACTTATCTTTATAGCAGGAATGATTTAGGACCACTTTCCCACGGATATAAATACAATGAAAGAAACACAAGTCTTCTGTTTCAGTTAAAACGCTGTTTATGTGCTACCTGGGTATTGTCCATATGGGTCAAATCATTGTATGCGTGTGCATGTGTCCGCGTGTATTTCTTGGTGTGTGTGTGTGTGTGTGTGTGTGTGTGTGTGTGTGTGTGTGTGTGTGTGTGTGTGTGTGTGTGTGTGTGTGTGTGTGTGTTGGATGTAGGAATACTCAGTGCATCAGCTTTTTTTTTCTTTGCTGTGACACACCATGGTTCAATTGTTCTAGGTTTCCCTGCTGACCATATGTCAGGGCCAGTAATGTTCATGCCCACTGATATCAATCAGTTTGGCCTGAAAATGATTTTTAGTGCAAAATTAATGAGAAGAAATTATGTTGCAACGCCACAAAAACATAACAAAGGCTTGTAGACTAAACACATTGTCCAAAATGTTTTTGCTGATTTGAAAATATATGATTCGTTGAGCATATTAAATATAATAATGTCTGCATTTAAAAAATAATTTAAAAAAAATTTAAAACTACAAATCAAAATAAGAGCACTTTAGTTCCAGATGTGTCTGTATTGTATTTTCGGTATTTGTAAGTGCGTGGAAATTATTGCAAATAATTTAAAAGAAAGACATAAAAAAAGGCTTGATCATTTCTATGGAACATTTTCATTTTTTGTCAAACAAACCCACATGAATATACTGTCGTTTTTCGGTTTTCCATTAATAATTTGCTGTGTTGTAGCCTTCATCCAAAATGAGGTAGCCTATTCCTATTGAACTGGCTTTATACGATGGCATCTACCAATCTGCAGAATAACGAGACAAATAAACTCCTCTATGACTCCAGTTCAGACTGCATCCTCTCTGGCCGCGTTTGACTGACTGAACATATATGCGAATTATTTTTAAACGATTTCTCATTTAGCTTGTTGTCTTCTTGCAGAATCTCCAGAAAGGCCCGGGTGACATTTTTTTTATTATTATGGATGTGCCCACGCAGATGAGAGGAGGGGAGAGGGCAACCCAAGTGTTTTCTTCACGTCGAAAATCAAAAGGAAGAAAAAAAAAATCAAGTGGCCTTTATTCAATATTTGACTTAATGTGCGGTCATTTCCCTGCATGGTATTGAATTGTAATTATGGCCAATGATTCCACGTTAATTTGGACGTAAAAAAATACAGATATATTATCATTCATGGTTTGTTATTGTCAAAACATTTTGTTTTATCAGCCCTCTCTTTGACAATTGTGTAAAAATACATGTGTGATTTTTCACCTCCTTTTTTTGGACACTAAATAATACCAAAAGAAGTACATTTTAGTTTTTAATTTTAAGAGATGTGTTTTGTATTTAATTTTGTGACCATGTGGACTGTTTTTGAGAAGTCTAAATTAAAATTGAAGGATATACTTTATTTATATTTCAATTCTTTTATTTATTTCTTCGAACTGGAGCAGCATGGAATGTATGACATCGGAAAAAAATGATGGTGTTTGTTTCTTTTGTCTTCAATAAAGAAACTGCTAACGTGTGTCCTTCTTCCCACCCTTATTGCATGACTGATTGATTTTACATTCGCTGAGAAAATAAAACACCTCCTCGAAGAAGAAGAAGAAAATGGAAACATAGCCTATAATTGCAACATGGTTTGCTGCTGCTGCTCCCGTTGAGGAGCTCCTGCAGACTACATGGGCTGAGAAAAGGGGCCGAGACGCTAGTTTTCCAACAACCTTCTCCCCACACAAAGATGGAGGGGTGTCAAATAATACTAAAGGACTCTTACCTTTACACCGAATAAAATAAATAACATCACAAAGTCCAAACAATAAGCAAGGGAGGTTGCGTGTAAGCTCATGACCCTTGTTTTTGAAAATGTATTTCCCTCATAAATCCCAACTCGTGGCTCTTGAGGATCCTTACACAAGTGCAACAAAATGCAAAAACACAATTCTTCAACTGCGGATAAATAAAAGACAAATTCACATTAAAAATGAATAACATGTGTTCATAATACCCTGTTTGACTTTTTAAAACGAGATAAAAAAATAATAATAATTAAAAAAAAAAAAAGATTAAATAGGCCTATGCATATACTGTGCCCCCCTCCCTCCCGCTCTAGACGTCCTACAGCCCAGATAAAGGTCTTTGTGAGACAATGACACGAGCAAATAGAGAAAAATTCAAGCAAGTCGTGATTATTCATCCTACGCTACTTCACACATCAAACTATAGAAAACATAAACAAAGGCAGAGAGAAGGTGGAAGCCGTGAGGAGGCGCAGAAACAAAGCGGTAATATGTCTGGAGGTGGATAAGACAATGGGCGGAGTGATCCAGGCAGCGCCAATGCTACAGATGCGTCAGTTTGGGCGCTTCCTGGATTCTTCCCTGAGAGTAGTGCGGCGTTAGGTCTGTGTACGTCGGTGTCGGATCACACACTCCGTGATGCTGACTGTTGCCCATTGTGATTGCTCCATTGTACTCCATGTTTGCGGACGGTGGGTGCGGGAGGTGGGTCAGACCGAAAACAGAGGCCCCGGAATTGGGCATTGAGTCGATGTAACCTCCGCCGACATAAACGGGACTGCCTTGCATGTGCGTCCCGTAGTTGCCATTGCCTTGGAGGGGATGCGCGTCATACTCGGGCGTGGCCGAGTCGGTCCCGGGATATCTCTTCTGGGAGGGCGGGCAGTTGTTGAGGGAATTGTTTAAAGGAGGGGGATATGACGTAGCCATCCCGTATGCATTTTGATGAGTTTTATTGTAAGACGTCGGCGACTGGGATTCATATGGTACACTGTTTACAAGAGAATGCATAGAGTTGAGGTATCCGCCACCGGAAGCTGGGCCCACGGGACTCCGCGGGGACTGTCCACCCGGAGAAGGCATCATCCCGACGCCTTTCTGATCCTTCTTGTATTTCATCCTGCGGTTCTGGAACCAGATCTTGATCTGTCTCTCTGTGAGGTTGAGCAGGTTGGCCATCTCAACCCTCCGTGGTCTGCAGAGGTACCGGTTAAAGTGGAACTCCTTCTCCAACTCCACAAGCTGAGCGCTGGTGTAAGCTGTCCGGGCCCTCTTTGATGCTGCTGACCCCGGAGGACTCTTGTCTCCAGGGCAACTCTCCACTGTCAGGGAGAAGGAGAGGAGGACGTCAATCAGTAATCCATTACAGACATACACAGACGTACAGAGGCAGAGACAGGGCAGCGAGTGTGAGAGCAAAATCGTGTGACAACACATGCACAGCTGATAGCAAAACTCTCCACGATCAGGAGGGGGCGGTGGTGCTGATTGAACGTTTACTAGATAAATATGCCAATTTAAGTGGCAACAGTTCTTTTTTTTTCATCCTCGACTCTTTCTCTTTCTCCTCCTCCTCCCACCCAACGTGCGTGTGGAGCGCTGTTCAACATCTCAAGAATTTGATAAATCTGCTACCTGCTGTGAAACACTGGTGTTATCATCAGCGCTCCATAAGACAATTAACACAGTATAGACACGTTGTGCACGCTACTCCTACTACAAAACAATAAATGTAACGACAATATAGACCAGTACCTGATATGGAATCAGGTAACCTCAGATTTCCCTCTAAGACATTTTGCCCCATAATCACATTGTCACACGCATAATGCAAACACAAGCATTATGTATTTTTCAGTGTATCAACCAGCTCGCTCTGCCCTCACTGATAAGAAAGAAAATGGAGTTTGGCTACAGAAGAGCAAGGTGTTGGTCTACTTATTTGTGGCAGGCGGCCAACACGTAATACATTCCACTACCTGTTGCAGAAACCTGGAGTAAAAGGAATGCAACATGACATAACCTGATCTAATGTTATTGCATAGATGAAAGAGAAGTTATTACGTTCGGATGTCCATGTATGTATGGCAATCACGTGTACACACGATGATTATTGGATTCTTTTTTTTTTAAAGGGCTAATTAGTTTGATTCATAAAACGACACGGATTGAAACAGTGCGTTCCAAATGGCCTGGCTTGTGTACGTGCGTAAAAACGTGCGCAACAGACTTTGGATAAAGCTTCGATGTGTTTCTCAGACTAATTAAAACACCTTCCCAAGCATAACGCGCATTGAAACCACACTGCTCTACATTTTAACTCTTACTATAGAAGACCTATCACATAATTATAAAATACCAATAGATTACAAAACTAGAGGGCCAAGTAAAGATGATATCTCTATTTTTTTTTAGTTTGGCTCTATGTAATTAAACACAACCCTGACCCGCAGATTTTCCTCTAAACAAAACGGGATCTGGATCTATTTGCGTAAAACGTGCGTAAAAGGCTTTCCATAAATGTTGGTGCCATAATGGTTTGAGGCCTGACGAAAACGCCTTACCAACATAAATCACCATGAAAGATACCAGACTGCTTTGCATGTTATGCTTTTAGTGAAGGACTTCCTAACTTAATTTACAAATAAAAAGCCCATAGAAAGATGATAATCTTAAAAAAAAGTTTTTAAAAAAATACAGAAGCTTTTTGAAAGTAAACACCCCAAACTCAAATTGCCAAAACCACCAAGTTGTCTTGCATTTACAACAGCGAGATCTGGCATATATCTATGCTTAAAACATGCGCAAAGGATTTGCGTGCTATTAAAAAGAAAGTAAAGACGTTAATAAACAAAACTTTACTGGAAAAAAAACTTCCTACAATTGGAACATTCCCCACTTAATTTACAAAAAGATCAGCACCTCTTAATTTCTAAATAACTAAATACCGAAACATCCAAACCAAGTTTTCCTCTCATAAGAACAGCAGGACGTCTAGTTTGTGTGAGTAAACGTGCCTAGAGGGTTGATAGGTTATCAAATAATCCTGAAAATACCTTCCCAAACATAAATCTAAGGGAAGCAATACAATTTTGCATTTCAATTCTTACTGACCAAATATAACCTATGCCTTGAGAAAACATGGGAAGATGAGCGTGTCTAAACTTTTAGGTTGGCTCGAAGTAAATAACCCCCTCCGGCCCCCTGCCCGCATAGGCACACTGACAAACCAAGTTTCCTCTAATCAAAACACCAGGACAAACTGAAACAACTGTTGTGTGTGTTTGTTTGTTGTCTCTCCGGGAACATTATGTGATCAGTGGAGATGCGTGTTTACAGTAGGGACAAGTCAGCTGCAGGCCAAAGGGACAACAAATGGTGGGACCCACTGCTAATGTGACACACAACTCCTCGACAGTTCGCTACCTCATATCACATGTATAAAATGTTGTAGAGTGTTCAGAGATTTTACAAGGAATTTTCAAGTTAATGTAACTAAACCCTCACAAGATGTCGATACAACAAAAGTCTGGTCATGAATTTGTTGATTAAACTACTCGGCTGCACCTCCTGAATAACTTTACAGATCCAAATAGATATGATACATAATACAATATGGTACCACAAACCTCTTACTACAAATGATCAAGTAAAATCAACACCAGCACGGAAAAACTAAACATGAACCTTCTTAGAGAAAGTATTGTTATGCTTTAGTTTGTCTCCCTTTCACCTAATCCCTACCTGCCCACCCATCCACACCCCCTGTGTGTGGTATCGTCCCTCAGCAAAACTTATGTAAGTTTATGGTCAGAGGCTATCAAGTTGTGTGAAGTCAGCAGCATCAGTGTTTAGGCTGTGAATACCTGAGCTGGAGCTACTGGTGGGTTTCTGCTTGGTGTTCTGACGGGATTCCTTCATCCAGGGGAAGATGTGTTTGCTGCGTGCCGTAGAGGTCGGGGAGCCGTTCTTGGCACTGGGCTGGTTGGACCCGTTGCTTGTGTTTTGGCTGATAGCACCGGGGGACTGTGGGGGAGGAGGTGGGCCTGACACCGGCACCTGCGGTTGATTGCTTTCGGGATGAACCTTGGACTGCGCCGCCTGAATGGCTGTGGTCCTGTCGCAGCTCTCCGCCATCTCCCCCGGCTTCTGCAGAGCCACGGAGCCGTCAGGAGACTGCAGGGAGCAGGCAGGTCGATGGTACTCACTTTCCACATGAGAGGCCCGGGGATATTGGACCTGATTGGCATCATAACTGAAGCCATTTGCGCTTTGATATGGGTAGCCACTGTAAATTGCGGAGCTGTCGTAGTAGGTTGCCTTTTGCATCTCGCCGTTTCCCAATATTTATTTCAGAAACTGACAGGGTCTTGACACCCTTGTAGAATAACATTGGCACCCCGTGGTCACGTGACGCCTCTCCGCCAATGGCCTCCTTGGGTGAACCTAGGGTTACAAGAAGCACTGTGAGGAGAAGAAATGGTGGCGATCCATCTTACTTTTCAATACAGACTTGACACTGGAGACTATGGAGGCAAGATAGGGCCAACAATTCTGTAGACTATTACCGTTTACCTTATGGCTTACACAGGGCACAAAGGCACGTACTAACCTTGTATTACCATCTGTGCCAAACGACATTTAAAAAAACAAGAAGCTGCGTGACATTTTAAATCGTAGTGCCGTTTAGCAGTGAAACAGAATATAGTTACGGTAGCTGCACTTTTTGGAAAAGAGGCTGGAGGATAAAACGCATGCTGTGGAAATAGCTTGTTAGCGGGTTACCACACAGGAAAATAATATTTCTGTTACAATGTTATTCTACCAACAGAGCTGTCAACAGTATATCTAATTTCCCGTGTAGCAGGTGAAAACATTCCGTGTGGCCCATAAACTTAAAACCCAGTTTAGTTTTTCAGTATTTAAAAAAAAAAAAAAAAAAAATCCTCCTTCAGTAATACAACTTCACAGCGCTTCCCAGCCACCTGGCGCAAAACATAAACAACCGCATTCTCTCGTTTTCTTTCTTTCTTTGTATGCTGCAAGACAAATGGAAGTGCCCCGAGGAAACCTGAAAAACCAGGCGGGTAACCGTGCATCTCCATGTCCATAGTGTGAACTTTTCCTCGCAGGCCCATAATAATGGCTGCTGTCGGTGCTGTCCGCGCGGCGTGATATATGGGGGTCAGTGGGCCGGGACTGCCTGCTTGGATCGAGCGCCCAGGTGAGCAGCCAAGCCCGGCACTCAGGCGGACAGAAACCCGGAGACGGCACAGCTAGAGCCCGCTGCTAAAGCACCAGAATTCATGCAGGTAACCATGGGGATGGTTGGGGACATTATGAGCCGCAATAGACACAGATCTACAGGTCATTTTGGAGAAATCTTTTGTAATGTAACATTAATAAGTAGGAAATGGTGGAGTTTTGGAATTCTTGTGTTGGAACGATTTCCAGCTAAAAACAGCAAAGTGCAACAAATAATAGTAATAATCAAAATAATTGGAATTATTTAAAATAAAAGTAAATTATTTTCAATACATGTTGGTTTTAAAATCATTCATTTCTTTTGTTTGCACTACAGATTTAACCATGACCCGTCGCTTTCATTTGGGAGGCAGATCATTTAGACAATGCATATAAATAAAAGATATTAAAAAAAAAAAAAAAAAAAATCTAAATATTGCATGCAACACTTTTAAGATTGTAACTGTTTAAAGTCACAGGTCCGGATGCTTTATGTCTGATAGTAAATATGACTCCAACAATAACGATTATATGATTGTAGACTGCAATAAAAAAAATATTTGTTTATTTCATCATCTATATCCCATAGTCCTGAAGCAGAAATATAACTAGAATGCATTTTCATGAAACGAGCACAAAGAAAAATGAAATGAAAATGTCTAACAACTGGATTTGTGCAGCCGTGCATAACAAGAGGCAAATCAGTATAAAATGAGCACTCAGCGCAGCTGAACCGCAGCCTGAAAGAAGGTGTCTTCGTTGTATCTGCGTTCATGATGAGCAGGAAAAGATATCAGAAAGCTCTGTGGTATCTCCAGGCGAACCTTTGCGATAGTCATAAAAGGCAGAGAAAGAGAGACAAAAGACAGACTTGAGCTCTGTGCGCAGCCCTGTGCTCCACGCAAGAGAAATCTGGCTGCCTGACTGTGTGTGAACTCTTCCTGAACCGAGATCTAAGTCATACGGTGATAAATCACCGCGCGACACACAAACTCCGCCATTTACAACCGAGGGAGCCTATTTCTGGCCTGCTTACCTTATCCTCTTACGACGAATGCAGAGCACCAGGCAATATTTTCTCATTCAGCGACGAAATCGATCAAAGCAGTAATCCAGAGAAAAGTTTAAAGGCAGGGCTGACTGGGTGAAGGTGCAGTAGCAGACTGCGCCCTGCCATACACCAGGCATTAGCAGCCACAACAAAAAGGGAAGAGCCGAGAGAAGCCCCTTTCCTTTTTTCCTTTTCCTTTTTCTCCTACTCGACGTGGATGGGTAAACCGAGATTACGAAAGCAGGCGTGAGCAGTCGGGTCAGCGAGATAAGAGTTATCTGGCCCCAGGACTGAATTTATCGTCATGCTATAGAGCAATGGCCAGGGCTTCATAGCAATATTAAACTCAGCCAAAGCTATGCTGGACTATGTGATCCTTCACCAGTACCATGCAGACACCAGTGAACTGCCCCGAACCAGAGCGTCACCATAGACAAGAAAAATTATGCAAATGAAGTAGCGCCTTGGAAAGCCAGTACAAATCAAGTGGTTGCCTCTCCTCCTCCCCCAACCAAATGGGGTAGTGCGTCTAGAAAAAATAAATAATTCTTCGTTACAAATAGAATAGTCCATCCTCAAAGTGTTTTAAGTCGTTTTGTTATTATTTACTCCAAGTCCTGCAGTGGAGTTATGAACCCAGTGGATGAGATGTTGGAGAGACAGGGCGAATACAAAGGAATAATCAGGCGCTAACCATGCTGCATTTCCATTTCCATGGGACATAAAGGGCTTCTATCCCTGGCTTAATCATTAACCCGCATTTTTTTTGCATATAATGCAGAGTTTTGGCACAAGGACGCGCAAATTCGTTTTCATATCTGCGCCTGGTATTCCCTGCATGGCTTCTCAGATGAGGAATACAACATTATATATTGAATGTTTTTTTTTAAGATGAGAAAGTACAACAGCAGATCAAAGCTGTGTTCGATGTATATCAAGGGAAATCCCAGTCGGAGCAGGGTGTGAAAAATGGGCTGAAGTTTCATCACCAAAAGGCAAGCCAGGGAGGACATGCAGCGAGGAACAGAGGAGAAGAGAGCCGGCAGCAGGGGGAATCCCTCTGCGTGCTAATGCTGTGTTTTGCAGCCAAAAAGATAGACTGCGAAAACTAGATTTATGTCCTCTCAGCTTCCCCAGGCTGTAAACACGTTCAGAGCTGCAGCTTCTCTGCTGGTTTTCAGGCTATGGGACAAAATTCAGTGACACAATTAAATAAAAAGGTAGAAACACATGGACGGCGTGGGAGGATGAGTGGGACAAAAATTCACGCGAGTTTCTTTTTTTTCTTTCTTTTTTTTTTTTTTTTTTTAAGCTAACTCGACTGTTTCTTTTACAAACCAAAGTAGGCACATCGTATAATTATTTACTTCTTTTTGTTTTGCTAAAATGCTGATTCGCCTCTCTCTTTCATTTGGCCCTGAGGAGAGGGTTAAAAGTCAGTGGGGTTGTGCTCGTATACTGCCGTGCGTAAAAAGGCGCAAAATAACGTGGGAGGGAAAAAAAAGAAACTGAAATGTTGAAAAGAAAAACATTTTTAAAACTTCAGTGCAGTAAACTATAGCAGCTACAAGCAGATGGCTTTTACAGAAAGTAGTTTTTGAAATGAGTAAGGCACCGCTCCAAGAGCTGCGATTGCCCTCGTCACTTTTATAGTGACAAATTACACCACAAAGACAAGTGGAAGAGAAGGAATTATTGCTCACGGGCTGGTCGTATTGCTGCTACAAAGAAATTTTCAAGGCATAGGCTGCTTCTCTATCCTTGCGAGTGCTTTGGTGGGCGTGTGGGGTAGGCTACTTATTAGAAATTGAATAAGGATATCACCATCAAGCATTCATAACACAAATCAATAAAGATATATGGACTTACCGAAGGCAGTTCAAGGTGTCTCGGAGACCGCGCGATGGCCTGAATTTACTGGGCTGGATTTCTGCAACGAAGAGTGGAATACAGATTTTCAATTTCTCGGAGGATAATCCAACTTTTTAATGTGTTCCTAAATTGTATTAGTGTGGATTTTATTTTCAATTCAGATTCCAAATATATAGTTAGGATAGAGTGTGATTTTGAATAGCCTAATAAGACCATTGTAATTGTATGTGACTGTTTAGGCCTGTGATTTAATGGCAAAAAGAAACCTTTGACAAATAATAATAAATCTAGTCAAATTCAATGCAAACATTTTTAAAGATTATTTTGGAGGATACAATTTTAGACTCAACTACAGGCTGCAAGCCAATAAGGAATATCTTTACAGCTTCAAGTAACTAGGAAACCTTGATTTCTAGAATTAAAATAAATAAATAAAAAAAAAAACACCTATCAAATAATAAACAAAATATACAAATAAATGCCATAATTTAGAGATTCTTCTTGGACAAAAGAGCCAAATATTGCAAAATAATATCCCTAACAACATAAAAATTGGCCCATGCAAATAACGTGTTTGTTGTTTCCCTGCTGGCCGGTAAGCATTTTCTCCACAAACGGATCGAATAGTCATTAGCTCTCGCGCACCATCTTCCCCAAGTCCCCGTGCCCATAAATCAAGCAGAAGCGCCGTGACCCCAACGCGGCCGTGCGGTCCTGGATGGCACTCCGTCTTCCATTATATCCTCGTTTCCCTGGCGGAGCGACACAACCTCACCGCTTTCCCCTACTTTTTATGGAGCTCATCTTGATGTATCATTTACGCACAAAAAACACACGTTAAGATAGGAGATGTTTAGTTTTATAGGGCAGGTTGTACCTTAGTTCGCCGCGCGCTCTGTTTGGATTTTTCTAGGAGGCACATATTTAAATGGCTGCTTTATTTACAAACGGTAACACTGGCCAATTCATCCAAATGGCTGCTGGTGTTGTCATTAAAACAGAAATATTTCATTTGTAATGCTCTGTTCTCAGTTTTCAATGAAATTAATGATGGATTTATCATAATGTTAGTTTAGGAAGCATAAAATTGACCAATGCATCAACCTTAATGGCCCAGACAAATCCTTAAATGGTCACCTAAACAGAATGTGCGTAAATCGTTGAGGTATATTTATGTTTCGCTTGATTAACTGTAATGAATCCGAGATATTAACAAATAGGTGAATATCGATAGCTTCTTCGTGTGTCTATTGTTTCGCCCTGCCTAAACCCTGGACCCTTTTTTTACTGACCTCTGCCTCCCGAAGCAATAACTCACGACAGTAATGAACAATCGGCGGAAATACCTCAAAATAAAATCCATCCTCCCGAACCTCGGGCTCAGAGTCTGTCCGCGTGGAAAAACATATCCGTCCGTGACAGCAAAATACATCCACAAACGCGGGATACTCTCTTTTTCAGTCTCCCTCTACTTTCTTTTTCTCCCCTCGATAAACAATCTACAAAGCCAGGACTCCCTTCACGGAAAGTGGGGGTAACCCGCATATAATCTGCATCATATGGTCAGACCGGGGCTCCGGTTTTCTTCCCAGTGCCATAACATCGCGCAGTATTATGCGCCCCGCTCACGTGACGCAACGTCAACTTAAATCCCTTTTATTTGAGCCCGTGAATCATTAATGGAGGCAGTCATTGCCCCTGAGGAGAAACGGATCAGTTTGGAGGGAGAAAAAAGAGGGGTATGTGACACTGCAATGTATCTGGCAGAGGAGCAAGCCTCTCACAGAGAAGCAGCTTTTCCACGTGTCGCCCATTCAGAGCAAAAGACTGTTCTGTCAGTATTAAAGTGCCATATATTTGGTGCCTGTTAGCGGCTAGAAGAGCTAATCCTGCTGTATTATGCTGTTTCAAGCCCTGAGCCGGGCTGCAGCCAGAATGTTTGCACTGCAGCGTGATAATTCGCACTATGTGAGATGGAGGTTTCCCTACAAAATACCATTTAAGGGTGGCATAATAATGATCCCACTCATCACTCCATTAAAGCTCTTCTCCTTTGTGTTTACCACACAGTCAGGGTTGTGGAGTGTATTACAGAACCTCAACTCAATATCGCCCCCCCCCCCCCCCGTCCTCATTGTCAGACTTCTGCTTTTGGACCACTTAGTCGGCCCGTGCTCCTCCATCAGCAAAGTCTCCGTGCTGCTGCGTGAATAAAAACAAAACGTTACACGTTTACCTGTCCTACATAAGGTGGCTGTGTGTCCTGGTGGTCGTGAGGGGTGCCTGTCAGTCACCAGTGAGCGGTAAGTGGAGGCGAGGTAACCAAAGTGTGTCTGTTCGACCCCGCTGATCAGTACATGGAACCCCATTAGACCTACATGCACTTAGGCATTTCCTATGACCAGCTGAGTGATGGTAAGAATTACAGGTTTGTGCAAAAGGAACAGCTTTTGGAGCTAGCCGAGGCTGCCATGATATAAACCAAATGCTGTCTAAAGAGTGCGCCACGCGTGCATAATGGGAGAAATCTGGCTTCTGACCCTTCAAATATTGCCAAAGTGCTATCCCGGAAGAGCTTCTCTCTTCTCGGCGCCGTTTGGCGCTTGTTTTCCGTCAACACGGAGCAGCGGGCGTGGAAAAATCCTACTACATCTATTAATCATTCGGGGCGGACATAGACAGCATCCCACTCCCACATCAGCCTTTGTCTTCTCAAACTACAACTTGAGTGGTAAACTTTTAAAGACAGGAACAGAGGCAGAGCCTCTTATTTATTCACCTACAGCTAATCTAAAACGGCACTTGAAAGGAAGAAGAATGACGGTTTAACTTGAACTTTTTGAGCGCATTATTACGAAAAGAAATTGTTTCTGTTAGTTTAAACCGAGTGTTCGTGTCCTGTTATTTTGTTCTTTTTTACAGATGTGGAGCTGTCAGGAAGATGACAAGGTTCGAAGGGATCGTTCACTGGAAGATAATCCCCTCGTGGCCTGTCGCCACCGCACCTGAACTTTTCCGTGACCCGGGCAGACGCATGGAGAGCTGAGTGGGAAGTTATTTGGAGTTCAAAACAAGAAGATGGAAATTAAAGGCCCTCAGCTGGTAGTCTACTTTCTGCACTTAAATTCTCCCGACTTCCATTTCGCACTAAAGTAGTAGTTGATTGATTGTGTTTTAAATCTAAACTGTTTCAGCATAAAACAAATGTTTCAGAGGTATTTACACAAATCAAGGCTCCTTATCTCTGTCAGCGAAGAGGAGTTAGAGGTGCAGACCTCTGGATTGTGGCCAGACGGCGGTCCATATCTATCCACAATGTTGACACTCGGAGCGCCTCACAGCCAGGCTTGAGTTACCGATACTCGGAGCCGAAGGTAACAGTTTCTGCGAGGTTTACTGCGGCCAACATCAAGGCTAATGCTAAATTCAACGCCTCAAGCTGAGTGGAGCCATCTCTGATGAACCCAGACCAACACTACTGAAACAGACTCGGACGGTGGAATTGTTTGCTTAAAGGTGGTTGTAATAAAGCAATTTTGTTCATACTGTTGAACTAGCTCTTTTATATGACTGAAAATGTCCCAGCAGGCTTTTGTACAATAACTGTCAGGTAAGAGCAAAATAGTCCACTAATAATAATAATAATAATAATACTATCAGGTACTTTCTTTGTTAATGATTAACTTTTGTCTAAATTGACCATTGTCTTCAACCTCATTCAAAGGACCCTTTATTCTGAGTTGAAGCAACAGATTTAACCCATTTACATTGTTACCGTTGTTCAGACACATTTTCTGGCACTTTTAAATTGAAATGTGAAATTAAACCATTAATCAAGCAGAGAAATAATCAACTTTTCACCTTCAGCATTCATGGAAACTGCTATTAAATTTTTTGATGCATGCCTGAGGGCATAGTTATTTTGTGCCAAACTTTGCCAACATTAATGCAGACTGTTTATTTTGTCATGTTAATGACGGTGATTGGACTATGTTAAATCTAGAGAGGTTTCTTCTACACCTGGTTGCATTAGACATCTGATGTTGCATGTGCTTTAGTTCATTTTAAAAGAAAATGTAGTCTTACTACCGTTTTAATGGCTAGATGCAGAATGGATGTCACCTTCTTAGTTGCCTTCTTGGTCTGATGATGTTAGTTAAGAAAAGTTAGATTGCCTTGAATCATATTTGGCTACTAAGTACTAAGGCTACTGGGATATATTTAAGTAGTTTATGTCTAATATAAAATGTTTTAAAACAAATGCAGACCTATATTATGTAAAACATTTATTTAGAAATAAATTAAGATTTTTGGATATCAAATTGAGAATTTGAATTCAGTGATTATTTAAGTTTAATAATGAGCCAAATGCGATATTAATACACTTACACAATCTACAGCAAAATATATCTATAAAAAAGACAGATCATGTTACAATATCAATAAATATACACCATATGATCAATAAATAAAACTTCACTTCCGGGACATTTTATGCAAATTCGAGGTGTTTACATAGAACTAAAACAGAAAAAAGCAGCCAAATCTACTCACAAGTCATGACGGTCTGTGTCCAGCGGACAGAGTTTTTGTCAGGGGAGAAGAGATGTGACTCGCACCCTGAAGAGGATCACTTCAAATGAAAATAAGCCGGATTTTCAGATCTATTTCTGACCCCGGGGCATTCATTATTCAACAAGTCACGTGGACGGCAGAATTAAAAATTCAGTACATTGGAAGTGACCTCTATTCGCGAATCAAATGACTTGAAATCTGTAATTTAAAGTTGGACTTCTTGGAGTCTGCGCAAAAATCTGTGCCAATCAGCCCTAGTGCCATCTTCCGCAGAGCTGCCATGTGTGCAGTGCTGGAGAGCTCAAGCATTTCTGCAGCAAGTGTAGTTTGTAAAAAGAAAATGTTCTCATGCAGCCAAAAGAAATGGTTATAATGAAAGATACGATACAGACGACATGGAACGGAGAGCTGTTTCTAAAATAAATACTACTTTGTGTCTTTTACTGTCACTCTTTCTTTTGTGACTACCAGTTAATTAACAAATAAGTGCACAATAAACTCGTCCCATATGTAATTATTGACATAATTATTAAGTTGAAACTATCACGCCAGAAAATGATATAAAAAAAAAAACAAGCACAATATAGCAGCATGTTTCTGCTTATATCTGCCCTCTCTTCACGGCCTGACTGGACTGTTTCTGTCAGGCTTTGTAGAAGAGCAGTCTGTCAGAATAATTTTGGGGGAATTTATGGCGCGGACTCGCACCTAAAACTCAGTTCTTGTTTCCGTGCCGTCTGTGGGTAAATCTTAAATGAGAAGAAAAATCTCGCGGAGGTCTCAACGCTGATGTATGGTCTGAACACTGTGTGTCGAAAGGTTAGGGGTCAGAAGAAGTGCTGCGAGCCGGTGATTGGCCAGTACAGGCTGTGTCCCCTGGTTGAACTTTCTATTGTTTGGATGTAGCAGGTAGTGACCAACACTCACTCTGGTGCATGAGGTTGGCTGAGATCTCGTATAATGGCAAGTGAGAACAATATGTGTGGCTGGATACGTTTAACAATTTGGGTTTGGTTTGATTCCCGTGTCAGTGAAGCCGGCAAAGCTTTAGAGCCAGCTGATAGCTGCCTCCTATATTTCTGCTACATCTCTTCTTAATCCATCAAAATGCGCGTGACATTCAAGCACATTTTACGGTTTCAAATCTAGCAGTGGAGGACTGAAAGACAAAACAGAATTAGGCATACCTAAAGTCTTTTGTCAAAGTGTGTACATGGCAATGCATTACTTAGAACAGACAACTCTGAACAGATTACGCACAATCACAGCCCGAAAATGTTAGTGAGAGTGCACAAAACTGTGCCCTGATTACCAAGTTAAATCTCTCTGCAAAAAAAAAAAAAAAAAAAAAAAAAATACAGCAAACATATTTTTATTCTATTCAGGATCAGTGAAAAAAGTTCGAAAAAGAAGACATCCACAATGTTTAGAAAGTGTGGCACAGTGAATTATTCAATACTCGAACACGCTAATGCAGTTTTACGCACGTATCTCCAAAACCTTTAAGGAAAAAGTTCCACACACTGAAATGTATTTAAAGAGCATAAAAATACAATGTTTAAGTTTGAAATTACAATCTCTAAAATTAAGAATCATTTTTTAAAATAGGAGGCACTACATGCCGTGTTAATTAGGACGGCTTAAAAAAAAAAATACATCTTGCGCTGAAGTGAAATCAATATTTGCGAGGACAAAACATCCACAGCCACGTCAGCCTTATAAGTGAGGTACATATTTATTTCACGAGGACAGATTTATCCTACACTAACCTACATCACAACGGTCATTACTTAGACGACACACACAAATATTCACAGTTTAGAACACAGCACAACATAGGACGCACTAGCACAAATAAAACTAGACCTTACGACACCAACAAACATAATCTTACTCGACGAAACGATTTCCTTATTGTGCCTTCATTATGATGTGTCTATGTACATTAGATGTGAAAGTCACCTGGACTACATTCAACAGTAAACCAACCCACTCAAACGCACAAACTACACTGCTACTCTGACTGATGCCATTCCTCTAAAAACAGCCGTCTGGTTTTCTAACAGGCATCTATAGAGTCTCGCTAAATATCTTTCAAGTATATTAGAACTTTCCATGAGCAATAATAAAAAAACAATGCAATAATCAGAGAGAACATAGAAAAATGAGCTCACTCAATTTTAACTGCAATTATACATTTCGCTCCAAGTCCTACGTTTTGAGAGTGCGTTATCCTTCTTTCATAATAATAAACAAATATAAACACTTCAGTTGCCACCGTGGCAAGTAAGGGTGGATTTCAAGCTTATATGAAGAGGGCGAGGATGACCGGAGAGGGAAAGGGTACAAAGGACGTGACAGGGGCCCAATGGCAGAGGCAAGGTGAAAGAGATAACACCATGTGTGTAAAATCTACTGAGAATCGGTCCATCAAATTCCACTTGTGATATTTGCCATCTCAGTCTGGATTGGGTTTTTTTCTGGGTGGGGTTCGTTCATGCACTATAGACCTGCGGTGCACGGCGTGGGGACGAGCTGCTGGCCTGTTTTGATCTGCTGCTGCTGGGCCACTGAGGCTGAAGACGAGGCCGAGCTGGACGAGCGGATCTTGGTGTTGGGCAGCTTGTGCTCCTTTTTCCATTTCATCCTCCGGTTCTGAAACCAGATTTTAACCTGGCGCTCGGACAGGCACATGGTGTGCGCAATCTCCACCCGCCTGCGCCGGGTCAGGTACCGGTTGAAGTGGAATTCCTTCTCCAGTTCCAGAGCCTGTTGGCGGGTGTAGGCAGTGCGGGACCTCTTGGGCACTCCTCCAGTGTAATTGGGATTGACTGGGAGGGAAAAAAGCCATACAGAGGCAAGCAAGCAGGTGTTACATGCAGGTTGATAGCGTTTATTCCAATCCCTTAGTTCCGCCACTGGGAACATTACATGGAGGGAAATTATAAAATATCTCTGGGTTTAGCGGGAAATTGCAGCCGTTTTGTTTGTTTCACCCTCTGTCTTGTTTCAGTTTACGCACATGACCTTAATGTGGAGATACCGAGTGCACAAACACTCGCATCCAGGGACAGATCGAGCTTAGAAATGATTAACAAAACAGCGGGGTTGAATATTACAGTTTGGCTTGGCTCCAGTGGTGGAGGTAGTTTGGGTTAAAAAGCAACAAAGGCACATGGCCCCGACAGACGAACACAGGCAATAAAATTTACGAGGGTCCTTAATTACCGACCCTGCTGCTCGATAGTCGTAAATTGCTGCTGTAAGGGCTGCTACTAGTGCTGCCTCAATAGGCTTGCGTGTGTTCAAGTGGTTGTTTCTCAGTGGTTCTGCTGTTTAACCGTGACGATAACTCACCGTTGTTAACGTGGACCTTTTTCATCCAGGGATAAACCACCGGCTCCTTGCCCTTCGCTACGCCGGGATATGCCTCACTGGCGAGGCTGCAGTCTTTGCTGGCATTTGCCCCTGCGCCACCATCTGGGGCCGCGGTGAGGCGAGGACCGTGGCTCTGTGGAACCGGTTGCGGCTGTGCGTGATGCCCGTCGCCAAAATCATCGAGTCCAGTGGCGGGGACGTTACCGTAATCGTATCCCGATTCTGTGTAGTTTGACCTCGGATAGGATGGCTCGTCGTGATGGGGGAAGCCCGTATCTTTTGGCCGCTCGTAGTATTCACCAGGGTTGGGGATGTATCCGCTCTGCTGATATTCGTCGCATGGAGGAAAGGACGGCTCGATATAGTTGGAGTTTATCAAGTAGGAACTCATGGTCATTAATTTGTGAAGTGCAACAATACTAATTTTTATCGCGCTGTCGTTTTTCTGATCTCCACAAAACCCTCCTACTCCCTGTCAAATGTACAAAGTTGCCTGGTCACGTGTGAAGAGCCACCAATCACTGCGTGTGCTGAGGGCATCATGTAAACAGGAACCAATGGAAAGCATGGCACTGGTACCACCAACACTGCTCGGACTGGCTTACGTTGGTGTTTTCCTTATTAAATCACAGTATATAAAGCAAAACCAATCAACTAACTTGTTTACTGCATGAGGCCAAACTTATGTGGGTGAGGTTTTTTCCTGCATGTGAATCCGTCCACCTCCTCTGAAAGGGATTACGAAATTCAAGCCCAAATGAAATAAAGGTCATCCAAAAACAAAAACACTATTTCTAAAAAGCATGAACTGTTGGGGTTTCAAATATGTTGCATCGTCATCAAGACACAGAGAAAAAACACGTCAACATAAAAATACAAAATACAGATTGTACCATTGTATATATGAATCTATTCAAATGATCGAAACAGAGCACGAGCTTCCTGGGAAGCACTGACGAGCCGTTTCTCTGCGGACTTTCAAGCCTGCATATAAAAGCCTATATATAAAACCTGACGCCCAACACACGCACACAGCAAAAAGCACTCACTTCTTAAAATGCAGAAACATGTAAACGCCCCTTTTATCACATTTCATTGCTATAAATGTGAAAACGGCTATTTTCTCTTGTTTTCCAGAACATGGCAACAACATGAAGCTGCTTCTGCTCCATTTGTCCTATTACACCACATTAAACTTACTTGCTGCTGATAGCATGCACTCCGTGTAATCGGAGCTGCCCTAGGTTACCTGTCACTGAAAAGCACATCCAAAGCACCCAACACTTGAGGACACATGTGTTGCATTACAGCCACGCCAAAACAAAACGTGCACACACATTATACAGTAAGCGCTGTCAGCCTGAATTAGTTTGTGCAGCACCAACGACCTCGTATCTCACACACATCGAATTCTGACTAAATCTGGAAATACACTAAAAAATTGTCAAAAACAATTTGCCAGCATTTCAATACAAACCTGCAATGTTGCAATAATAAAGAAGGGAAGCTCTCCTCCACTACAGTAGGCTACCACCAAAAACCACATACCAGCATATGAAAATATGTTACAGAGAGGGAGGAATAATAATAATAATATTAATAATAATAATAATTTGTGTGGGAAAATAAACTGCATAAATTCTGGATCATCCTTTGACAGACTTTGAATGCAATGCAAAAAAATTAAAAAAAAATGTTTTGTTCATAAGGTTGACAATATAAAAGTCTCTTACCGTGTTCCTCGTCCTCCGCCATCACGTCCAGGTCCAGTTTCCTCTCCATGTCCAAGGTGGCACGCTGCATCTGCGTCCCTTCAAGATGCAGCAGCTCTTCACAAAGCAGATCCCCACTGTCCACGTCAACAAGGCCTCTGCGTGGAGAAACAAGAGGCCAAACTTCGGAAATATTGAAAGCTTTCTTTTCTCTCCTTTTTTTCTTTTTTTGTTGGGTCCCCCCACTACTCTATTCGCTCCCCCTAAACAGAGATAACTTCTGCCTGACCCCGAAGTGACACCGTTTCCATTTTGTCTCTGATTAATCTTGCCCATTGACAGTCTTTGTTAAACAACAAGGCGTGCCCTTTTTTTTTCCCCCCCCCAAAGAGGCGACATTTTCATATCTGTTAGACGCAGTGACCTGGGGTTCACCCCGGACTTGGACTTCAGTTTTCAGGCTCTGTTCAACTGTGGGGAGATGGGGGAGCACTTAGCGCGGGTCAGCACCCAGGAGGGTCCCCAAGGGATTTTCAAAAAAAATGTGCAAAAGACCTACAACTACCTAAGAAGCTCACACCTCGAACTAGTACTGAGCTAAAATATACATCTGTGGAAAAGGGGACACTAGAACTACAGAGGTCTGCTGCAGATGGGCTGATGAAATACCTGATTTTATTTTTCACAGTTCTTATTTCCATCACTGAACCTCTAGATTCTGGATATACTGATGCAGACGACTAAAAAAAAACTCAGGCCTCAGTTTTTGCTCTTAAAAAAAAAAAATAGACATTCTTTCAGCGCGCTGTTGCTGCAAGGCATAGACATCAGGCTGTCCTGTACCTAACTCATTGTAAATGGCAGCTGATGTACTTTCCTCCAAAGATCCACTGTATCCGTATGGCCGAGAGACCACCTGAGAGGCAATATTTCAACATAATGTCAGCGGGTAAGACGACTTCACATGATATCTAAATTTACAGTCTGCTGCCATTCTATTATATAGGTCCTGTATAAATATGGGCCAGGTCAGCTCGGCTATTATCCACTTACTGAAAGTTATCCTTGCGTGAATAACGGCGGCTGTTTTACAAGTCATTCTACTTGTTGCTATGGACTATTATATATATGGATAACTTTATTAAACGTACCAAGAACGCTCAAGAATCCGATTAATTGCGCCAAAAGAAGCCTTTTAGATAACAGTCCTATTGCCGCTGTTATCTAATGCAGGCCTGCAACATGCTGCTGTGCTTGAATGCAATACAGCTCCTGGAAATAGCAATTCATGTCATACCAAAATATAATAAAAGTAATAACCATGCAATTGAACGGTGGATTAAAGCGCAGCACAGCTAAATCAGCTCACACTATCTCAGTAATTTTCCACAAAATGTAAAACTCATTTTGCTCCTGATATGAACAGAAAGCGTCCCAGCTTTGTGTTGAGATTTTATTTTAGCACAAAATAAGCGAAGAGCCAGAGCAGGCTGATCGCTTTCAAAGCATATATACTGTGAAGTGAAGGTCTATTTAACCAATATACATCACGCTGACAGTTTACTGTAAATTTAGATTATCAGAGAAGTGCAGTGACGATGGTGACAGATTGCAGATGGCTCTCACAAGGTCTCCTGTCTTTATGGAGCCCTCAATAAAATGGCGGAATAAAAAATTCTTTCTGCGTTCAAGATTTGCCGAGGATCAGGCCAGAAACACATATTTCATGGCTTTATGGAAATATTTGTATATGGGTCAACACTGATAATAAAATATTTTCCTCCTTTAAAGTGCGCCATGTGTGAGTGTCCTGTGTGGTTGGAGAGGAATAACAGAAACCTGAATTTGTTTTCAAATTTACGAAGAATAGTCAAAAAATGTTGTCCACAGCTGTTTATATTGATTAGGGTTATAGCATAGTGCTCCTCAAACCTTAAAAATGGTCCAGGAGAGAACAAAAGAAGCATCCTTTGGATAGCTTACCTTTTTTGTTGCGTAAAAGTGCAGCTGCAATTGGAAATGCTGAGCGCGATTTTTTTCATTTTAGGCAACAGCTCCAGAACTACTACTCCCAAGCCTAAAAAATAAAAGTCACGCACCGAGTTGCTGCAAAAATCTGTTTAAACCACTACTCAGACAAAGTAAAAGTAATCAGACTATGCACTCCAAGAAGAGAAAACAGCAACCAGGCCGGTATTTATTTTTGTATTTAAGGAATTAAAAACATCTGGAATATTGTTCGCTGTTAACGAATCAGCGGCCACTTTTTTAACGACCGCTTACTTTTCAAAATAATAAAGGAACTTGTGATTAAACAAATGTGGGATACAACTTTTCATTTTTGGACATTTGGACACTTTTATTGTTTACAAAACACAGAACATTTTACTGCACGTTGTTTGTGTGTTGCACGTGTCTACTGGATTTCCACAAATCAGAGAAATGTGGGTACAAATGTGTTGGATTCACACATAAATTAGCCTAAAGTTTTGACATTTTGTGAAATAAATGATATATTTTCTTTTGATTTGATGCTAACGTGACAATAAAAGTTTGTGAAAACGAAAGTGATCATATATTCAGATTTTTGTGGTTCTTTTCAAAGGAATTGTTATTCATATAATTCTGTTTTTGTAAATACATTTCTAGTTATATAAATTTACAAAAAACGTGAGGTTATTGCATGTGTTGTGTTGCAAACTTAATATAAGAAGTGTTACGATTAAGATAAGACCCAGTTTAAGTTGTTTTAAAGCAAAATATCGACTAAAACCATTTGTCCTTGGTGTCGTTTTCTTTCCTATTCATATCGTATTCCCATTTTGTAAATGGTTCACTAGTTGTTTTAAAGAATATCTTTCCTGAAAGCGATCACACAGTCCAATCGAAAAATAAATAGCACAAATAGGATATATTGGCTCAAAAACATATTTTAAAAGTTTCTTTATGAGTCACAAAAACGTCTGTGCCATTTCTGTTTTCCAAAAAGGATTCTATTCATCTGATCAGGAAGAGTGGGACTAAATGTTTTTTAAGGGATAAAGGGGGGGGGGGGGGGCGCTCATTTTGGGGGCTGTGGGCCTTCCCATTACCCTGTGACCGGGTCGAGAGTATCAATCCTCAAAATGCAAATTTTGCCCTCGTCCCTAAACATATCAAATGCAATTTATTCAAAGGAAATTCACCAATCAACCGCCCTAATAAAACGCCAGCCACTCAATCTTGTTGCTGGGGACGGGTGGGGGTCCCCTCCCCCGGTCCCAAACGCGAGGTCACTGCGCTTCCAGGGTTCACCTGGAGTGCACCGTGCAACATATGTAATGCAAAGCTATTCTGTCTTTTGTGTGGAGAGTCAAGATCGCTATTATGAGGCTGGCATCAAGCTCCCAGTGAACAGATGACGGAGACTTGTTCATCGCGTAAACTTTTGACCCCAATTTTTCCTCCTCTTCTGCAGCTATCTTGCTATCATCAGTCCCAGCCCAGTCAGATATCTGCTCCCCCGGCCCCCCACCCAAAAAAAACCCCCAAAAGTTGATTTTAACAATGTGTACATCTCTTGCCATCACAATGATCATTTCCGCAAATTTCATGAGCAGAGAAGATGCCAGTACAAGATCTAAAATGCAATTGTAGCTTTGTGATGTTTCCAACGACAGAGTGAGGAGATAAATCCAGCAGGCTCCCACTCAAAGACTAATAGGGCCGTAAAATATGCAAATCATTCATTAGCGTTAGAGCAACCAAAGCAGCCAAAAGTCTTTATTGGAGGCAACACTTTAAGTTTCAGTCTGGCTTTCTCTTCACACAGTCTTTCCCTCCAGTGCAGGATATTACCACAGGCTCTCTGTCCTTTGGTATCTTCATTTATACGCATTATGCTTATAGGCAAAGCCAAGCAAACGTGTCATTAACGAGAAGGCGTGTGTGTGCGCGCTACCGTGGATGTGTGAGTGGTTTTCCTCTTTCCATGCAGCAGGGTGACAGTGAACTTGGCCTAAAGCGAGCTCTGCTGGTGGCTCAGAGAGGATGCAGATTTATCTTGGTGCTGTGGCTGACCTCCAGATGAACCTACAACGCTCCCCTCTCTCTCTGCCTGGCAGTATGCCGCACATGGGGCCCTGTCGAAATTTATCCTTCTGAAATATTGGCAAAGGGTTTTAATTTCCAAGTAGCCGCACTTCCAGTCCGTCCTGTTTTGTTTCCAATGTGTCCCAAATAAAACCGGAAGGACTATAAATCCGTAATATTGTTAAGATGGGGACTCGTTTACATAACAATGATCTGAATTTGATAAGAAAATGTGGTTTCAGCAACATGATTTCAATAACTGTAGCAAACGCAAAATCTTTGGATTTCTATATGATAGGAAGAAAAAGAAATAAAGTCGATCTGGGAGAAATCCACCTCATCTGCCCAGATTTTTGTCTTAAAATGTATTAAAAGGTAAAACTCCCTCTAGCTTTGGTGGAAATACATTAAAGAAGGTATTTAAAATCAATTTGTGATAAACGTATTTGTTTCTCGCCGTAATATTTAGATATAACCCGGATTGGGTTAAGACGATGATGAAGGCCTCTGTACCAAAAATAAAACCTTGATATTTAAGTAATTGTGGTGGACAGTGTAACATTTGTTAATCAACGAGGCTACAATTTAAAGAAAGTGAAATTGTTAATCGAAAAGTTTTGGATTCAAAAGACACATACTTTTTTTAGACGTTGTCGTGCGTAACTGGACTGGAAATCTCAAAAAGGGCGCATCGAGTCACACAACCTTTAGTTGAAGGAAAAAAAGACCCTTTGAAAAAAAAAAAAAAAGATAAAACCAGTTTGTCTGAAAATAAAGACAATTATTTTCCTCTTTTCTGCTCATGTATTTTGGAATCTGTCCACTGGTGACCGCTCTGATCGGGCTCTGATCGGACAAGAGGTCGCACAAAGCGAGAGTGACTTATAAGAGGTCATCTGAACTTTTCAACCCCAAACACAAAACGAGTTGGTTGACACAAAACGGAATTCCTTTTAAACGTCTCCCTGCTGCTGATTCTTCCCATGTTGTGTTTACTTGACACTGTTTACAGCCTGCCATAAAGCCATACATGGTGCCAACATGTGGAGCGCAACAACTTTAACTTTTCCAGGGATGGACCAACAACTTCCAAAAGTCATCAACGCACGCAGAATCCAATCAGACGGGGCGAGCTGTAAATCTGAAGGCCTGCATTAGCAATTTAACTTTATCAAGGAAATCTACACACACTCCACGAGCCCCTTGGAAACTTTCTGGCGCACGGTCTGTGAATTCTCCAATGTAATAAAACGACAACAACTCCAAGTTTGTGGGGGTGGAAATGGACACAGAGATAATGATCTAACATGTAAAAATGGATTATGAGTTGCACCACAGATGGAGGGAAACAAGTTACACGGGGAAGGAAGCAATTAAATAGCCATGAGCCGGACCCAACCCTGCGCAACATCTGCCGAGACCAGAATTCAGCACTCCACAACTGACAAATTAGTGTAATGGACTAATAGGGACAGATAGAGGGAGCGAATACAATAATAAGGCTGTTGAACACAAGCTGGCTGTTCTCTGGCTACCGGCTAGTCTGGAGAAACTTACCCAGAGACGCGGTCCTCATCCTGGAGAGCGTCCGGTCCATTCTGAGGCACACTGAGCAATAGAGACGGTCTACCGGTCAAGTAACACTTACAGGCTGCAAAGAGAGAGTCAGACGAAGCCTCGCCGTCAGTGAGATTATATGTTATGTGCAATATACTGTCAACTCCCCAAAACCATAAAACTTACTTTAATGGCTACCACGTGACCGTTTATGGCCAGTGAGCCTATCTGGCCGCTCTCCGGATGATTTTTACGATCTAATTCATAGACAAAACCCCCATTCATTTAGCACCCAAATGTCAGAGAGCCAGAATCAGCCCTAATAAAGTTTACAGCTTGAAAAGTCGAGCTAATTCTCCGGGAATGGCTCAGGAGGCCGTGTGCAAGGGAACGTCCGGCCCCTGAAGCCTGTCAGTGGCCGGGGACCCCAGAGCCCCCCCAGCACCGCAGCAAGGTGAGTAAAACTAGAAGCTTTCAAGGGGACCTGTTGAACTCAAGGAGATTTAACTTGAGCAAACTTTTAACATTTTTCGTAGCTCTTACAAGTGGTATCAATATTTTAGACCAAGCAGCAGCAGTCGTGGCACAAAAACGAATTTATCTTAAACATTTTACACACAAAAAAAAACTCCGTGTAATGTTGCCGTTCAAGTAGAAAGTTTATTATTACGGCCATCAGCATCATCATCATCATGATCATTACTATTATATTTTGACTTCCAGTCTTTGAAAAACATTTACAAAAAGCTTATCACGATGGAGTTATACACATATAGGCAATGAAATTTACTGTGGGACCCTCCACATAAAAACAGCTACGGAAAACAGAGACAGAACACGCTTTAACTAAGATGGTGCGCCCAGGTGAACAACGCAAACAGCAGCTCCTGCATAAACCAAAGACACAAGGCACAGCTACTGTACATACAATGGGTGAGTCGGCATCTCTGTACATGTGTTCACAACGCATACAATAACCACACAAGGCTTACGTACTCTGCTGGCTCTACTTTTGGAAGCAGGTTATCTGACAAGTTGGTACAATACACCAAACAAATAAATACATACATATACAGTACATACATAGAAAACGAAGGTTAACCACAAATGGAGCTCAACCTCAACCCTCTATTTAATAAGCTGTTATTGTAGAGTGCATCACACAGAATTTACTGGATTTATTTGCGGTAGGCAGGTAGCATTTCAAGCTTTGACGTTTTATTTTTATTTTTTTCGTCTGCACAAGAAATAATTTAAACAAACATTTATTTCCATGTGTTTCTTTTTCTTCTAAATCTAGACAGATCTGTACATAATGCATTTTTACTCACATAAGCATAACCACGCTGGGAATAAAAAGGAAATAATATTAGGGAATATAACGGGACTGTTACTGGACATACAGAGCGGGGTATCCCCATGTCCCGCACACAGCCCCTTTAACAAGTCTCTGCCTTTTTGGAGGAGGAGAAGTTGATATGACACAATCTTTGTTTTATTTCTGTATTGCCCGTTATCAGGAGTAGAGGTGGGAATATCATGGCCTGTAGGCTCCCCCGCCTGCAGCCGCCATGCTCATGCTTTTCAGCTTGTTGTCTTTCTTCCACTTCATCCTGCGGTTCTGAAACCAGATTTTGATCTGTCTCTCTGAGAGGCAGAGGGCATGGGCTATCTCGATCCTCCGCCTGCGGGTCAGGTACCGGTTGAAGTGGAACTCCTTCTCCAGCTCTAGGGTCTGGTAGCGTGTGTATGCAGTTCTGGCTCTCTTCCCCTCTGGTCCAGACAATTCTAGTACAGAAAGAGAAGGAGACACATATCAGCTAGAGTAACTGTAAAAAAAATAATAATAATAATAAAAAAAATAAACTTGTTGACCATATTTCTGACTAAATGTCAATATTAATATAAAAACGGCCATCTTAACTTTGACTTAAACGCAGTTTTCTAATGCCACATAATAGAACGGACATCATTAAAAACAACAGTAAAATACACACATTTTCTATTACACCTCAGTTTCTATTCCAACTGACGAAAAGAGAATAAATTGTAAAAGCATTACAAATAGCTCCCATTTCTCCATTACAGATACAATCCAATAAGCCAAAAACACATATATTTCAGAAATCTGGTAAATATTTTCACTAAAAGTTGAACCTCGTATGATGTGTAGCTTTATTCTTCCGTACCTGCTATGTTGATAATCCAGACAAACAAAAATACACCAAACAGGTGAGAGGCGCATATGGCGCCACATGCCCTGCATGAAAATGCATTTACTTTTGTGGGCTTTTCAAATAATACTATTTATAATCGGTCACATTTTGGTCTGATCTGCTTTGTAGTTGTAAAAGTTCCAAAATGAGATCCCGATGCGTCTTTTAGCAAACAACAACACAGCCCCATGTTTCTATACAGTCAAACAAATCAATACAAGATGATTAAAGAAAGCAGTTTACCGTGATTTATATGTAGTTTCCTCATCCACGGATATATCTGAGGCTGTGTTGAGTCGTTGACATTTTGAGGAGTTGTCGGTGCGCTTCCCGCAGGCTTCTCTTCCTCCAGGGGGGAAGCTTTGGACACACAGTCCCGACTGAGCAGCAGCGTGCCTCCGTTCGAGCTCGAGCACGGGGTTGAGCACGGGGTCGTTATTGAGTTTTTCACGGCTCTGTGTTGAGGTTGCGTCTCGGTGACCGGGGACGAGCTAGCGACCGCCGAGCACGGCAGAGGGTCAGGTGGAGGCGATAGAGACGAGGTCCCGGTGCTGCTTGCGGACTGGTTGTACCTGACAGGCTCCACCGAGGGTGTTGTCGCCGCTGAGTGACTCTCGGAGTAGCCCGGTGTCCGCTCGCTGCCCACAAAGTGTCCGGTACCGGTCCGTCCGACTGTTAGGTCCATCCCGTTGTAGCCATACCCGTACCTGCTGGAATGCATGGCTGTTGAGTCTCTGTATTGCTCGTTTGCCGTACTATGGTCTCCATAATTATGTAACTGGAAGTCCGCGCCATTGGGATAGCGACCGCAGAATGAGTTCACAAAATAGGAGCTCATTTGTTGACAGTTCCACCGTTTTCTCGTTGTAGGTGTTGTTGTTTTTTTTATTATTATTTTAGGAGGTAAAATAGCATAAACCTGTGTTCTTGATTTGTGGCTCTTATGGTTTAGCGCGTCCTATAGCACCCTTGCACAATTTATGATGAATTATGGAAATGAGTGGGACATGGACTTGATTCTCTCTTACGTAGGCACCCAAATATGGGGTACGGCGAAGAATCACGTGCTTTTGTTGACCAGTCGTAAATCCTGCTTGGTGACCTCCAGAGGTAAACTCGTGCACGCAGGAAATACTGGGTGGGATGTGAAGGGGGCGCGCCTCCATGCGCTCGTGGCTAGGGCGAACTCCGAAGCAGAGCTTGGCTGTTTTGGATTGTCGTTGTGCGCCATCCTCTGGCTTAACTGTTGCACTGCCTGTCTGCGGCGCTTTCTGAGGCGTGGGCTCCACACGGGGTCATTCAGAGGTTAACGACCATTGCGGCAAAAACCAACGGGCTCCTAAACAATACAACAAGTGACATGCTGCGATTGCAATCTCTGCGATGATAGTGTACAGAAATAATTCGATCAGAATCTGTTATGCATGTTATGAAGGGAGATGGGTGTGAATATAGTGTGCAGTTAATAGAATAAAAGCCCATTCGAAACAGAGCAGCGTTTCTTCACACTTTTTTCTTATAATCATAAAATATCTGAAAGACTTCATGGAAAAAAAAGAAAAAAAAAGACGAATGAATAAATGTTTAGGGAGGAAGATAAAAGCTAAACATCACATTATCAAATGATGCCACAGAGGCTGCCATTCAAGGCCCTTGTTTTATGCCAGTTTGGAAAATTAATAACTCTAAATATAGGCTTTATATGAACACACGAACACTGTTTATAAGTAGGTTTAAATTTAACGATGCCAAACGACAGACATTGAGATGTTAGCTGTTAGAGGCCGTCTACGCGTAAACCGACATTATTTCGATCTGATTTAACGGCGACTCCTCTGTGATATTGACTTTTAAACATACAGTCTTACCAAGATGCAGTTATTTTGTGTGTGAGATATCAAAATATCGATAACGAGATTTTATTTCCTTTTGGACGAAAGTATGCAGCCTGAAGTTTTGTTACTTTGGAATTTAAAGAAATACGAAAGACAAAAAACTAAATAAGAAATTATTGAAAAGGGATAAATTGGAAGCAACTGCGGGTTTAAAATGAAAACAATGTTTTTGAAATGCCTAAAAATACACTTTATGCCATTAACATTTCACAATTTTTTGCAAATGTAGACACACTCCACATTTAGGTATTGTATTTTGCCATGTGTTATTTGTATTTATCGGTATAAATAAGTAGGGTCCTGTATGTTCTGCAATTTTTTGTAGAATAATAATTTTAAAAAAAATAGACCTAGACTATATGTGATATGACAGAAGGGACAATAGCTATTATTATTTATTTTTTTTACAATTCACCGAAGTAAAAAATTAAATAGTTGAAAGAAGTTGCTTTTTCAGTTGTCATGAAATTGTTGCTACATTTAAAACTTTGACAGACTCTGCCCATGTTTGCACAATACCGAGACCGGACCAATGAACCAACTAAAAGGTGTTAGACAGCTATCGACTATTAATCCAAATGAGATCATGAGAGAGATCCGAAGAGCAGGGGATCAGCTGAGATCCCGACACAGACGTGAAGCCGACAGACAGACGTGGCGCAGCGCCCTGTGCTTTCCATTTGGTTTCCTGCCTGTGGAATTTTTATGGCGCCTTCGTCTCTCTGAGGCAGTAACTTGTCCTCTGGTTTCCTCCACATGCCATTTCCCCAGAGCAGTCCATTTACCCAGCGCAAGCCCATTCCTGTGTCACTGACAAGAACAGTGAGATAGATCATACAATCTGTCCCAGGTATGTCGGGGCTATGCCCTCTGCAGTAACAGAGCCCCAGAAGGCACGACGCTAGGAATGGTGAACACCAGGCTCCAGCGGGCCCACAATGACAGGATTCTACACGGAGTGTGTGTTGGCTAAACACTCATGCTCCAACAGCTGATTTATGGCTGGCCAATGGCAACAAAGTTCCCACGAAAATTATTTCTCCGAGTTGAGCCAGGGACACACCCAGGAACTAAATAAGGACCAAAAGAAATGAGAGGGAAGGAGTGTGCACTGGTGTCAGACGTGTCGGGCTGGTAAGGGGGGGCGGGGGGGTCGGGGGGCTGGTAATGGTCACTGCAGGAAAAAAGGAGGGCAGTGCACTCTGCAGGCGCCATCACACACTAGCAGTCGTTAGTCTTAAAATATAGAAAATAAAAATCGTAATATTTCTGTAATTGATGGCCTTTAATACAGCCTACATGATGCAGTGAAATTTATATTTTTGCAAACAAAATAAAAACGGAAAATAACAATCTTTGAAAATATGCTATTTGCAGATATGGATGTGCAAGATGGAAAATTATTACATTTGATTCATTTAACGGTGCTTTGACTTTCGGGCGATTTAAAAAAAAAAAAAAAAGAAGTATCCGCGTGCATGATTTGCATTTTATTTATTTATGGCTCCTTCACGGTCTAATAATAAATACATAATAAATCACTGTGGTGACGCAATAAAATGCTGTTCAGCAGCAAATATACCGACGTGCAAATACAAAGTAAAAACAGCGTGTTGTTTTGGAAAACAAAATATTTTATATTTTTTAATTCCACTGACAAGGACATTTCCTTGTCAGTGTCAAGTAAAGGTCATTCAACACTTTGATTAATTTCGTTTTGATCCCTAATGATTATCATGTTTATCTTAATTCAATGTGGCAGCCAGCATGAAAACATAGGAGGCAACAAAACTTGCATGAACACACAGAGGTCATCCTGTCTGATGAAGCCTGCACGCTGGCGTCTGTAGCTAAACAGGCAGAACTGCAACCACAAAACCCCCCAGTGCCTCCACAGGAGGGCGTCAAAGAGCTCAACACATCCACTCAAAGAATTTTGCAGGCGAAAGCGCTTTCATATTCAAATCCGACAACAAACAAATAAACTCATGCAAAAACACTAAGACCAGCAGCAGTTTCTTCACAGGATTCCATCCTCGGAATATTTAAACAAATCCAAAAAGGTACAGTAGAAATAACTTATTTGTTTAAGAAGACAGACAATGCAAATTCTCCCCCACAAAAAAATAAATAAATAAATCGACAGACAAGCTTCAGCTGTCTTACCTTGCGAAGGCTTCTGCTTGTAAACACAGGAGGTAGGAGGGAGCAAGCAGGTGCAAGACGGGCAGTAACGAGAAAAGTCTCCAGCTGAGTCTGCGGACGGAAACAGGGACTCCAGGGGGTCAGTGACGCACCGGGGCTTCTTCCACTCATCCTGCCAAAACGTGTCAGGAGCCCGCCGGGGCACCCGAGATCCAGTCATGTCTCTCTGCAAGCTCATCGCGCTCCTGAAGAAAAAATAAATAAACTCCAAAAAAAAAAAAAAAAAAAGGGAGACGCAAGAGGTGTAAAAACGCAGGAGGTCGCTGGTGAAAAGAGCCGCGCGAAAGGCTGCTCTATTCTGCCATTGGAAATTATATATAAAAAAGTTCATGTTCACGGCTCCCTGCCACGTGACAAGCCGCAGCCAATGGCGAGCCGAGCTGCCTCGTAAAGTTGCATTGCTATGTTGTAAATTTTCATAAACAACAACGGATTTATGGCCGAGCGCTGGAGGGAGAGATGGGGGGAATGGGGGTGGGGACACAGAAGGGGAGGGGGCAGGTCACCGTCAGGCGCCATCTTACCGAGTGAAGAGGGAACGCAGAGTTCAACAGTAATTTCCCTTCATCTGCAGCCTGTCCCATCTCGCATCCTCATAGCTCACATTCCCCAATTTCAGTGTTTACCTAACCTTCATAATGGACTGTAACATGTTTCATTACATGCAACCCAATACTGGTCCCACTGAATGGGAGCAGACAGAACCGGAGAGTTACACAAACGTTGTTATTGTCGTGGGTACTCAACATTAAGTGAGCAAACACTGAATGAAAACAAATAGACAGGTGGAAGCTATTTTATTAAATGGTAATATTAAGCCATTCCCAGTGTCAGATTGTTTTTATAGTCAGCTATTTGTTTACATGTTTCTTACCAAATCTAAATATATCACAGTGTTTGCACTATCCTGCATTTTACAATGACAAAAAGAAATAATCTGATACTGAAATGTTCCGCTTTCTAAATAACATGTATTAGCCTCACAGACACAAATTTAGAGCCTGAAATTATGAAGTGCCAGCATTTGTACAATCCACAGCTAAGATTCCACAACATTTACATTAGGATATTCCTGTTTACAGTATAACGAGCACGTTGACTGTCTGGGAATCTGAGGTAGGTTACAAGAGTTCACCCGAAACTAAACAAATATTTCCGTCAAATCCCGGGACGTTAAAAAGATAAATACGTATCGATATCTGAAATGAATAGAGAGGGATGAATCACATAAAGCAACTCCAGATATTTGACCGAAAAACATTTAACCAACATAAAATTCACTTTTAATTTGCCGTTTTAAAATAAGGCACATTTACGCCTAATGTTGTGTCAGTTTCTTTAGAATAGGGACAATATTTTAATTTTAGATCCATTTTACTTTTATTAAATTACTTGTGTCAGTGTTTGAATATTATAGGGTAAATATTAGGCAGATTTTTGTTAAAGGAATGTTGACTCAGCAGTACAATCAGATTACATTACATAAAGTATTGTAGATATAAAAAAAAATATAGGCTAGTTTGGATTGGTAGTTAATATCGCTTTTTCATGAGTTTAATTGTGAAAGATGCAAAAAAAAAAATTTAGTCTACTTTCAAATGCTTAACATAAATTCCTTCAGCTGTCATTCGGCCATTAAAGAACAGTGCATGAGTGGTATGTGAGAAAACATTTCTGTTAAATCCTTGAACACGTTTTCATTTCTCTGTCCGTCTCTTTCGTTACTTTGCAGACGTGTCTGACTCCACTCCGGCGCTCCGGGTGTCTCCAGATTCGGTTTCCTCGGCCTCGAACACCGCCTGAATATCTCCGCACTTTCCCCCGGTGTTGGACTCCGGCTCGTCCTTGTGGTCCTTCTTCCACTTCATCCTGCGGTTCTGAAACCAGATTTTGATCTGTCTCTCTGAGAGGCACAGGGCATGGGCTATCTCGATCCTCCGCCTGCGGGTCAGATACCGGTTGTAGTGGAACTCCTTCTCCAGCTCTAGGGTCTGGTACCGGGAGTAGGTCTGCCGCCCCCGTTTTCGATTTGGATCTGTGGAACATCAGATGCACCAAATGTTTATAACTGTAAAACGCATTTGTTAGTATTAAATATGACACTGTATAAACCATTGTTTAAAGTTTTGTTAAAGATGGTACTGACAATAAAAAATCGGATTCAGGAAACATCCAGGGCGTCATTAATTTATTTGTAATTGCTAGTTAATTGCAGGCTCGTATTTTTTTACATTACCCCCCACCTACACACACTCTCGAAACACTTTTTGGAGGTAGACTTTTTTTTTTTTTTTCTACATCAATTTAAAGTAGTCCTGCTGGGGTGTGTGTGGCTCATGACTCCTTTGATACTCTGCATGCCTTTCCAATTAAAAGCCAGCCATGATCTGCACATCGAAGGAGCCATAAGTAATTCGATTACAGCACGCACACCTTTCTGCTTCAAAAATATAACAAAATGCCGATGTTTGATTGCATTCTAAATCCACCTGACTTTTCTATATAGCCGGCAATAGTGGTGCATATTGATCCACGTTTCAAAAAAAAAAAATATAGCAGAGCCTCTGCAGTGCAGACCCAATTAGAAAGGAGCTGCAGAGTGCAAGAGAACTGATTTACACAACAGGCCGGTCTTTTTTTACAACCACAAAGGGGAGAAGAGCCTGTAAGAGTAATAGGAGTGCAGAGAAAACCCCCAGCGGCAAGGTCCCTGCGTACTGAACACAGAAGCGCTGGCCAAATGAATTTATGGCTGCAGAACTCATTAGTTGCGCAATAAAAGTTTTACGATTCTTTCCATGCAACACCAATGGCTTCACGAAATTAATTGAACCACTAACGGCCAGTGTAAGTATCACAATGTTTTGTAAAAGCATTGACCCGAGGGCTTTGAAATAGCACATACCTGATGCTCGCATCCACGGGTACATCCGGTATTGTTTGTCCGGCGGAGAGATGAGGGGTCTCGGCCCCAGATGACAGCAGCTGTCGCTGAACGGGCGGCGCTGGTCAAACGGGCTGCAATTCAGTGTGTGTGCGTCCTGCCCCTGGGCATAGCCCGAGGTAAACACGGGGTGGCTCTGGTACGCTACGTTATTGACGCTGTAAACTCCAGAGAGGGACGGTGCGAACGCAATGGCCGCTGCAGTCCGAGTCGAGCCATGGTCGTCTCCACTGGGTCCAATACTGCAAGAAGCTCGCTCTAGGTTTGGGAATAGAGAACTACCCGCCGTAGATTTTCTAAGAAGACCATCCACATAATAAGAACTCATATTTTTTTCTCTCTGATTTGTTGGCCCAGAATCCTCAGTGTCGTTTTTACGAGGTAGTGTGATATATGACAGCAATACACCCTAGATTTACACCAAACCCCATTTTTACTCTGGACCAAAGAACTCACCCATGTGACTCCGGCCCGGTCGCTTTCGTCCAATCAGCAGACAGACAGGATTTCATTATGGCACAGGACTGCAGAGTGGAATTAACACTTCACACACATAAACACATACCAACATATAAACACACGATAGAAATTCACACAATCCCAAAGGTCTAAAGATAATTTACGGAATTTAAGGTGATGGTTTTATTTTGATTTGTTTACCAGTGATTTACAAATATTCAACGATTTTAAAGCTTCATTCTCTTATTTAATCATGTAATACTTAAACCTATTTGATAATGATAATCTACACTCACAAAACAGGGGCTACACCAATAAGCAATAACAATTAGTTACAACAGGTAAACAGGTTATTCACGATAACAAAATATAACAATTCCAACAGAAAGTGACTTTGTTGCTTTCTTTTGCTTTTAAAACAAGCTAAAAAGATGATAATAAAATACAAAATATAATATTTTGATTATAGGCGATATATAAAGAGCCAATAATCTACACTGCAGAGAAACAGCTCTCTGTGTTTCCTTGTAAAAAGGTTTTAACTGAATAATTATAATTATAAAAATATTACTAACATAATAATAATAATAATAATAATAATAATATTAATAGTAAATGTCGAATTATGTATACCAGCACGACAATGTTGTATTTTATATTTTGTGTTATGTTATATGTATTTTGTACCACAAATGCAACGAAGACATGAAAAGAAAGCCAATGCATATTTTACAGTGAAAAATATAAACCAATATTATTAGCTACTACAACTATTCTAACAAATTTTACTACTATTACTTTTAACTCATTTATAATCGTTATTCGTTTACATGATTGTGTTGTGATTGTGATATGATTGTGGCAGGGTTAATTATCAGGTAATTCTTATGACATTAATACAAATGGTATACTTTTGTTGAGTTTGTGTATCATGAATTTAAATTTTAAATTATTTGGTAGAAAAATATGTGACATTAAAATCTACACAAATACATTTGCCTAATCAATGCATTGAAGGTAGAATACTCCAGATTTCTTGATAGTCTTGAGTACCCTGCTATTAAACAAATTTAGTTTAAAATCGTTTGCGTCCTAAAACCAAAATAAAAGCATCCGAAAAAGATAGTTTCAGTGATCACAGCGACTATTTAAGGGAACGTGCAGTAATCCAGCAGCCACAGTGTGCTGGCTGTTTCATTCCTCCCTGCAGAGCCGCAGCTTGAGGAAGCAGCTTCTGCACTGAGACTGTAAAAAGGTGTGAAATAATTTTCCTGGACTCTTAAAATGTTACAGTTTGTTCTCCAAAGCAGGTTCATTAGGGAGGAGTGTTAAAAGCAGGACATGTTGTGGAACAGTGTCGCCACCCTCTGGTGACTTGTCGGCATTGCACGGTGGGGATGCAGCGCTGCAGGCGTTTTTATTTTCTTCTGCAATCAGGGAGAATATACAAGATTAAAGTATAGAAATAACGAGCAACGGTAACGTTTAGTTTCATTGGTTTGGATTTTGCGCAAATCTCTGGTGTCATAACACACTTGTCCAGATGTATTTTGGTACTCGCATGAGGCCTGCTACTGCTTTTGCAACTAGCCGCTGACTTTATTGCTCCTTTTCCTTTTGCACGGGCCCAGCAAAGGAGCAGAGGGCGGAAGGTTCCCAGGTAGAAACAAAGGATCGCTCCAATTGACCGTGAGTCCTGCGCGTCCTCGTCGGAGAGAATCCAATAAAGCTGATCATTTCCGCTTGGCCTTTTGTCCAGATCCCAGTCACACAGAAAGAGAAGAAAAAAACAAATGGGTGCCATTCTGGAAACGGCCTAATTGTGTCTGGACGGCCATAAAGCCATTAAAACTGGAATGCCAGACAGTATAGCAGACCAGGCGTTTTATTGCACTGTCTCTGGCCCAGTCTTTGAAGTTTGGGTCCATCTGCGTCCCCTAACGCGTCACAACAGAACTCCACTTAGACTTAAGTCCGATTTACCTATAAGTGCAAGAATCTATTATTCCTGTGTAGCTCTTAATTACGACGAAATTTCCTTCTGCTCAATAAGGCTGCAGCTCTGCAGCTTGCTCACATCGGATTCGCTTCTTCTGCGTTTTATGTTTCTTTCTGACAAATATTTTTCTCCAACGTGCAGAGACTTGAACTAGTCTTACACTGGGCTGAAGACGCCATCGTTTTAAAACCAGACCTATACATCTTCTCGAAAAAAAAAAAAAAAAAAAAACCGTTTCATAGACTTCTTGGGGTCACATCGTGCTTTTAAAGAACCCTGCATTTTCCCGGGCCTGTAATGTTCTATCGATAGACTATTTATCAATAAAATCTCTGTTCTTGCTCTAAGTTTAGGTCCATATGTTGAGATGGCGCTAATGACGGAGGTCCAGGCTGAGCGGCCTTCTCATATCTCAGCTGAACAGAAACACTTCGGCTGCATTATTTTAGGCTTCAGCTGTCGAAGTCCTCGATGTCTTTTTTTGTTTTGTGTCCTCTCGCCTCGCAGCGCTTTGCACCCCATAAAAGGTTATAGCGGTAATTGTCTTTTATGGCTGTATACAGCTAACAACATCCTCTGCCAAGACGCAGCTCTGCCCCCAATCCAGACATACACACTTATATTCACCTATAGGTGTATGCATTTTAATTAGTGTGTGTGTGTGTGTGTGTATATGTATGTATGTATGTATGTATGTATATATATGTGTGTGTGTGTGTGTGTGTGTGTGTGTGTGTGTGTGTGTGTGTGTGTGTGTGTGTGTGTGTGTGTGTGTGTGTGTGTGTGTGTGTGTGTGTGTGTGTGTGTGTGTGTGTGTGTGTGTGTGTGTGTGTGGGCTTCCTGCGAAATTGATTAGAAGCCTAAATAAAAAATACTTTTTTTACCTTTTTAATTTGCTCTACATGCTCGAGTATCCAAATATATTTGTTGATTTTCTTTTTGTACTTTTGAGTGTGTCTCATATTTTTGCAATTCAAACCAGGACTAGTAAAAGTGATATAATAAATAATTATTGAGACATAATAAAAGCATATGAGACCAAAATGAAATGAGAATGTAAGGTGCATGTATTCGCAGATATAATTTGTTTTATTTAATAAATAAAGTACAAATTACATTTGTGAACCAAAAGTCAGACGGTCCGCAGACCGCGAGGTATTCAATGAGTAGCCTACAGTGTTTTATTTTAGTTTTTTTTCTCACTAACAATAAATTTTCTTTGAAAATGTTACTCCCTGAAATTCAGTCAGACAAAGTTCAGTAATGCAAGCAAGTCTTCTAATAATCCGCCATCGAAAAACATGGGTTATTGTAGGTAGTTGAAAGACGTATAGGTAGTCAGTCATGTCATGTAATACAGCTTCTATACCATCTTTAATTTCGTAGGGATTTTCACGAGGTTTCCGGGGGTTATGCACCCACTTCAAAACGCAACCAATCTGTTTTTCTACGGTTCTATGTTAGACTCAAACTCATGGTCATCAGTCAGTTCTAGCAGGAAGGGAGAAACAACAACAAAAATTAATACATTTGACAAACTATATGCTCGGTGACTCTGAGACACACAACAAATATAGCTACAAACCAGAACACACACAACTAGAAACATCCACACACAAACAAGCACAGGGACCAGGCCAACTGATACACTTTAACGAGGTATTAATTCAAATCAACATATTTAAAGGACAAATAAAAAAACGAGTGGGCACTGTTAAAATTGTGCAATATAAAGGTAGTCGCATCAAACTAAAGCCCAACATGCTTCTTTTTTTTTTTTTTTACAAGACAAATATTCCAATAGCTGTTATATAGAACAATAAGACAATTGAGTTTAAAAAGAAGTTCCAGCAGAGTTAAGAGCTTTTACACACAAAGCTCGCTATCAGCCTAAATACTGCCCATTCAGTCACTCGTCTTTCGGTGCGCCGTCTTTATTAAACTTCTTCATCTTCATCCTGCGGTTTTGGAACCAGATTTTAACCTGTCTCTCGGTGAGGTTTAACAGCCTCGCCACCTCGTACCTACGGTCCCTGGTCAGGTAGGTGTTAAAGAGGAACTCTTTCTCCAGCTCCAGGATTTGGTGCTTGGTGTACGGACAGCGCTTTTTTCTCGTGGCACTCGCGTGGAGCCAGTTGGACACTGGGTTATCTGAAAAGAGTGGGGTGCGACACTGGTGTGAGGTCCCGGGTTCCGAATGATCAAATGTTAAAAAAAAAAACCCACATCAATCAGAATTTGGCTAAGACCAAAAAGAAAATCTTCCTGTTCAGATTAAAGTGCTCTTCACGTGTATCTGCAGCTACATCCAAACAAAACCTGCCGTCTGTTTTTCTCTGCTCACGTTCGCTTTAAAAGCTGCAAAAGGTTATCTAATACAGCAACGAAAGCTGCCATTAACAGCCCCCATAAGGAAATGGCACGTTCAGAATGGCATCTGTTAGGACGCGCACCCCCTTCCCTCGCAGCTTTATGCGGTATAAATAGTTAAACATAAAGGGCTTTGCAGCGACTTACTTGGATCCAGGCCCGGTTTCTCTTCGCCCTCTCCGCTTATGTCCCCTGCCTGGACAGACAGTTCGTCCTTTTCCACCGGTGATGCTGTCGCCACCGTGCCATTGGCGTAATCGGAAAGCAGCAGCGCAGTGTGTGATCCGGCCAGCGCGCCGTCCGCTCGCGTCCCCAAACCCTCCGGTTTGATTCCGTAGTGATGAGTCGTCGGTAATCCGGTCATGGGAAGGGAACCAGACATGGGCTCCAGAAGCCAAGACTGATAGCGGCCATCTGTATCTGCCCCCACTGGGCCTTGGGGATGCCCGTAGTGGTGATGGTACACAGAGGACACGGTGCCCGGGAACTGAGCCGGGACGTGGCTCCATGACGGACCGAACACGGCGGGTTTGGACGGGAAGGTGCAAGTCCCAAGCTCGCTGTGGTCGCTGATGGAGGCGGGCTGTCGGGTGTGCTGGAGCCCAGGACCGGAGGGGTATCTCGGCACAGAGAGCTCCTCGCTCTCGGGCAGAATGAGGGAATCGACGTAGTAACTAGTCAGTGTTCCGGATGTCGACATGGCAGAAAAATTATACTTTCACATGTACGCAGCCGTACAACAGATACATGCAAAAGTAAAATGCGCGCACACACACACACACACCACACATACACACGCAGTAAACCCAGCCTCACAAAATAACAATGTGGAGAAATCAAGTAGCAACTTGGCCCCACAGAGAACTACAGTGGGAAAGTAATGGGGAGACAGGCTGCCATTCCATTGGGTAAGAGACGCACGTGATCATAAGGCTGAACAATAAAGGATAAATCAATCCCTGTGGTCATTAAATACTCACCCGCTCTGCTATAACAACCTCGAATTTTAAGAATTGTCAAGATACGACTAAGATCTGCTATCTGTGAGATGGAAAATATGAATAACTAAGAAAAAAAAACCCGGTACAGTGTTACAGTCACTTGTTTCTTTTAAATCCGCTTCATGGTTATCCAAAACGATACAGTATGTATTTGGAAGCCTCACTTTACGAGATGCTTTATAGGACATATAAGTACCCTACAATTGCTGCTCACCAAAACACATTTCAAACACCACCTTTGCAGGAACTTTGTAGCTCAAGGATTTAAACGAGGACTGGATCATAAATTTAAATAAATTACACTCTTTTTTTAAATTATTTTGTTCTGTTTCATCTGAATCAGACTTCTTCCAATGCCCGTTTATTTCTCTTTTTAGAGCTTCAATAATTAAACATATATTATAGACAAAACTAAACACATATGCATGTCATGCCTCGGCCAAAATAGTTTTCAGTTCAATATTTAGCTGACAAGATTGTTGTTTGTGAGTAAATTGACTTAGAAATTTTTTTAACATAGTAAAATGATGTGGTTTTCCTACCAAAAACACTTTCTGTAATTTAGAGCAGGGTATTTCTCGTTATTGTATTAGGGCCAATAATCCACTTCACAGCACAGTTTTATGGAAAATAATGCGGAAATACAGCGTCCATTTTCTAGTATAAAACAGTAGTATAAAATAGGCCAATTGTAAATGTATGAAAAATAAATCTATAAACGTGAGAATATTTCTGGAGAATTGAAAATATTTTATTTTGGATCAGATTAACAAATAAATATTTGTTTTAATTGCGCGTATTTTCAGGCGCATTTACAGAGTATTTATTACCCGGTTTAATTAGGGTATATAATTTCATTATAACACTTTAAAGCCAACGGTCTATATATCTAATAGAAAAATAGTAACTTTTGGGGCTATGTAATATGATGCAATGTGTGTTATAAAATATACAAAAATAAAACAAAGATAACTCAATCAATGCGTCGTTGGTTTATAAATGATCCTCTGACTTCAACCACGGTGACCGAATATTTTCTATTTTGTAAATACGCATCCCGGTTTATCGTTGCTTCATGCGCCCGTTGACTATTGACACGGCCGTTATCACGTGTATAGGCCTATATGTTGGCATCTTCACTGCCATTAACAAATTAACTCTAATTCCTGTTTGTAACCAGGGCTTCGGTGTAACGTTACATTCAAATAGAGCTAAAAAAAAATAAGCGTAATGTGGTGTTTGTGGTTTCCTCCTTTTAAAATTAAATGGTGCGGGGAGTAGTGGACACCAACATACGAGAACATATTTAAAATGTGGCGAATTAGGTTATAAAATGAAATAAATAAATAATATAACATAAGTACGCGAAGAAAGAGAAAGAAAGCTGCCTGCAAATATGATGAAAACATTGGCAAAATATATAAACAAACAAATACGTGTTCATAACTTTATACTGGTTAAAATTATAACTTACAAAATGCATTTATTCGAAAATAAAGTGAAAAACTATTCCTCAACCAGGCATGTAGCGTGAGAAAATATTTACCACGCATCTAATAAGACTTTATGTATACCATAGGAAAAACTGAAACTAAAAAAGGGGATGGGTACATCCTAAACGTAAGCTTAACACTGCAGGCTTCAAAGCAGCAACCTTGAGTTTTCCCATCTTACGCTGCGTATTTTATTTATTACCAGCAAATGAACGGAGAGTATGGCCAACACCCCGCAAGGCCACAAGCTATTCAACACTCAGGGATTCTCTGCACTCTGCTACTACTACTGCGTTTAAAAAAAGAAGCGCAAAAACGACACAAGGTGTCCATAGCGTGCGTTGTAGTTGCAGGCTATCACCTCACTGGCACTTGCACATTATTTGGCCAACAGACATCAAACAAGCCGGCGTGGGGGGGGGGAAGAGATAGAGAGAGAGAGAGAGAGAGAGAGAGAGAGAGAGAGAGAGAGAGAGAGAGAGAGAGAGAGAGAGAGAGAGAAGGAGCGGCTGTTCGCCTATTTGTGCACTAAACGTTAGAATAGACAAACACCTTCAGAGCAGGAAAAGACGCCACTATGCCAATGGCTCTCAGGCTGTAAACCTAAATCAGGGTGTTTTTTCTCCCAGTTTACCGCAGGGGCTATTCACTTCTTTTGCCTCTGCAGATAACAGCCTGTCTGGCGGATCTAAATATCGCCATAAAGCCCTTCCCCTCCTTTTGTCTGGAGCCACTATTGCGCAGCGGAAGCATCCGGTCTCATTGCCCAAGGAGGTCGCTGTTGCCCCATTCACCTTCCCCTTCCCCTCCACTGCAGTGGTCGTAACCGAGGCCTTGTCTGGCGTGTCTGCGTCACTACTACTCACGGAAAACACTCACGGCTTTACCCTTAATCCCCAGGTCCACGACGCATACTGCAGGTCTGCTTTGATCACGTTGATATTCAGCACACATGCTCCCTCGGGCTTATTTTACCAACAAAAAAACAAGCCAGGGAATGCAAAGAAAACACTACAGGCGACAGGTTAAGAATATACACAACAACCAGCCACCCCTTCCCGGTTTAATAGCTACGCAGCTTTGTTACGTGCTTCCAAAACACCTTTCCACAATTTTAAACAGATCACCTTTATGTCCCTGATTTGCTTTCCTTTTGGTTTCGGTGTATGTAACTGGGGCAATTAAGACAGTTTCATGTTGCAGAGTTAGAAATGGACCCCAACAACATGAAACTACCTAAACCACTCGACAGTCGATCCGGGCCTCAAGTGAAACACAATCAGCCAATTCATAATGCACCGTGCTCGTCGCTTCCGTCATCATGTGTCCAAAAATCTTCTGTGTTGAGGAAAGTACAACTGTATTGTAAACAATATGGCGAACCCGCAGCAACAAGGCGCAAAATAGACAAATGCTCAATGATGAATGGACTTACCCGATCCTCGAAATGTTAATCCTAGTATTTCCAGACTAAAGCACAAAGTGATGTTTTATCCACAGTGGATCTACAGTTCAGATTTCTCGCTGTGAGCAGGCCTCCTCTCCGTTCGAAAGGCTCTCTCACGACTGAAGCTGCTCTTAGAGGAGAGGGAGAAACCTCATATACCAGCCAGTCATAAAACTCTACAATAGCCGGCTGGGCATGCAGCTAGACGGCTTATAGCCTAATATCTTAATTATTTCCGATGGCCAGTACATTACCCCTCAGAAACACTTCTGCTACACAAAAACAAGTGAATGTCCACAGTATGAGCCAATATTGTTTTAAACTTTGAAATTCAGATTTTCTCTTTCTGTTTACACAAAAAAAAATATATAAACCACACTAGAAAAATACAAGCAGCTACTCCTTCGTGCGAGCTGATAATTTATTAAGCATTACACAAAATCACAATGTCATATGTACACAGAAATATACAATAAAAACATTCCTCCTTCACTTTGTATACCGTTTTTTGTGTAAACGCCCTCAACGTGAATAAAGACTCAATTTATACATTTAGCTCATACATAGATTAGACCTATAAAGACTACATCTAATGATAGGGTGAAGGAATTCCCCCTTCTGTGATGAGGGCATTATATTCCAGAGTGGTTTCCATTTGCTAAAAATTAAAAACGTTATACCATGCAATTCCAATTGAAATAAAAATTAATTCATATTTGTTTGTCTAAATTTAGATAAAATATTTTTCACCAGTCAACAATTTAAGCCACCTTTCCAGGGCGAAACTATTAACTGCACTGATTTAACTCCACTGACGATATCCAACCATACGACAGAGGGGACAGGAACGGATCAACAATACAAAAACACAATTTTATAAAACAATCAAATAGAAACAATAATATTCCATTATTTTCGCTTTCTTTTCTCAGTAGCTCACAAATGACGATGCATTGACATTAAGCGTGTCTGGAAATTAAAGAAAGTTGCACCCCACAGTGAAATGAGTCATTGTGTGGACAAAGTGGTGAGGGGGCGTGTGGGGGTGGGTGGGTGGGTGTGTGGGGGGAGGGGGGGAGAAGAGGGTGGGTGTCATTGATTTCACCTATTTTCTCCGGTTTCTACGTGATCACCTCGTTCATCACGAAAATCCGTAGTTGGAGGTGAGCTCCCGGATCCGGTTTTCCCGCGTCATTTTCTTCAGCTTCATCCTGCGGTTCTGGAACCAGATTTTAACCTGTCTGTCCGTCAGGTGGACGCTTTTACTGATCTCTAGGCGGCGCTCTCGGGTCAGGTACATGTTGAACAGGAACTCCTTCTCCAGCTCTAGTGTCTGGTGCTTGGTGTATGGACAACGTTTCTTTCGGCCGCTTTTTGCTGTCAGCCAGTTGGCCGTCTTTTCACTTTTTGAGTCTCCTAGAGAAAATGGCAGATAGACAGTTTTACGCACTGCAACAATAGGAAATACGTTGTGTGTGTGAGAGAGCATCTAGTGTTCATTTTTATACTAGACAAATATTTAGAATACTAAGTAACAATTAACTTCAATTGCCCCTATTAGCATGCAAAATAAACAATTACTAAATGGTGTATAACACGGTAAAATGTAGGAAAGCTGGAAACAGATGTGTTCAATAATCTATTTGCCTATTAATCCTCCTGTAAGCATGCACAAAATTCGAGGCAAAAATATAATGAATGGCAATACGGTAAAAGACTGTTGCAACAATACAAATATGTCTGCACTGGAGAAGAATATAAAATAGAATACGTTTTGTGAGTGTGTGTGTGTGTATGTCTATTTGTATGTGTGTGTGTGTGTGTGTGTGTGTGTGTGTGTGTGTGTGTGTGTGTGTGTGTGTGTGTGTGTGTGTGTGTGTGTGTGTGTGTGTGTGTGTGTGTGTGTGTGTGTGTGTGTGTGTGTGTGTGTGTGTGTGTGTGTGTGTGTGTGTGTGTGTGTGTGTGTATGTGTGTATGTCTTGTGCGTAAAGTAATGTGTGGTTTCTTTGTTAAATTCAGAAGACTTATGGTTGATATTAAAACACTGCATACAACATTTTACAGAGAAACATTACTGTGGTGTCACGAGTAAAACTACAAAAACAATATGGCACATAAATATATATAGACCTACACCCATACATGTAGGCCTATGGAATAGTATTTACGCAGCGGTGCAAACAACACTGTCGAAGGCTGTAAGCATTTAATATGAATTATACTATAGTATTTAAGTCTATTTAAGTCGGACACATTGTAGGTTAGATAATTACACCAAATTACGCGTTCAATGTAATCCCTGACTCACTTTTAAATTTTACGCATTGTAATTTGGGACATATTATTGCACAAAACATGTTCTTATCATACAAGTTTGTATTGTTAGAGTATAAACAATACATAAACGCAGTGTTTACAGACCCGTTTCTGCAATTGCCACTGCAGTCTAACCTGTAACATAAAACTTGACAGGTGCCATTAAAAAACGTCACTACCTTCATGCTAAGAAAACCGTGCACGGCCACACCTAAGATGTACTGTGATTACCTTTATTAGCCTTTGCTGGTCTGTCTTTGTCATTTTCTTCTGTTTCGTCTGCTGAGGAGACTTCTCCATCCGAGGAGTCTCGTGCCTCCTCGGTCCCCGATGCAGCGTGAGGGTGCTGGTCAGCGTTTCCCGAGGACACGGGCTCCTCCGTGTTCCTCCCTTCTTGCGCCGTGGCTGGAGCAGAAGTCGCGGTTGGTGGCGTGTGGAAGCGAGCAGGAGCAGTGGGGTGTAGGCCAAAATGAGAATGGGAAGGGTTCGACTGGGGGCCGTTGGTGTTGTAAAGTTTATGAGAATGTGCGTGCGTCTGAGACAAGCGGAAGTAGCCCGGCACAGGCACTGAGCCCCCGCCACCGCCATCGGTAACTGTACAAGAACTCGACCCTAGGCCTGCTGTAATTAACCTTGAATATGTGAGATCTTCGGCGGTGGAGGCTTTGGGGCACTTAGGCTGCTCGTACAGACAGTAGGTGCTCTCTTCCTTAATATTCTGCGGGAACGAGCAAGGCGCGACCTGGGGACCTACCGGGTGCTCTTGGTCCATTCGACATGACCTCTGCGCGTCCATCCACATTTCCATGCTGGACATATACGCACCTGAGGCAGAAACCATGTTTTGAGGACCCACCTCGCTCCGCTTACCCATACCTGGGAAGTATCCATAGTTGTGTAGTCCGTAAGGCACTTCTGTGGCGGTGCTATGAGGCACGCATACCGCGCTCCCAGTGTAGTGACCTCCGCCACTCTCGGTGCGGCCACTGATCAGAGAATCCACTAAAAACGCATTTCCTGACGGGCTGTCCGAACATGACATTATTGTAGTGTATTTTGGCGAAGGGAGAAGATAGCCCTTTCTGGCTGACATTTCTTGAGCAAAACATGCTGGATATGATTAGAGGCACCCCCCCCTCTCCGACGAGCGGACTGTAAAACCAATGGAAACGCTGAAAGATGGGCAGTCCCTCCCACTCAGAGGCTACGTAACAGTCACAACGATATCCATCATGGAGCAGAGGCAGAGAAAGAAGACAGCACAGCAATCAGTGTGTTCCCTCACCTAATGCACAAGGGGCGAGGTCCAACACGATTCAAACTTTTGAAATAGGCTACATATTCATAATCTTAAAAGGTGCAATTCCTTAATGAACAAGCCTCGGAAACATTATTCACTGCAGAAATCATCAAAGGATGTCTGAAGCACAGATTGCCCAAACATGCAAATAAAATTTTGCCACAAAGCTCAACAATATGTGCAACACAGAGAGAAGCATCAGATTTATCAAACCGCAAACGTCTGACAGCCGAGTCCTAGTGATGAAAGTGCCAAAGTAAAGCCAGAACATCCAAATGTCTGTCGTTACAAATATACACTACAATACTATTTTACATTCTGAAGACATGGCCTTAAGGTGGCAAATCAAGTATAGGGCTGCTGCAACCCACCAACAAAGACATAAAATAACAAAGCCACGGGAGTTAGTGGTAATAAAGTCTTTTTAACTATAGGGGAAATTCGCCTTTGGCAAAATGACTTGCTAAAAAGCCGTTTTATATAGTGCATCCTTTAGCCCCAAGACAGCATGAGCTCTTCGGCACTAAAAGCAAATATGTTACGAACACTGCTGCCAATAGATACAGTGAGAAATATCAACCTTTTTTTTTTTTTGCTGTTCATATAGTTTTCCGCAAGAAGGGATGTTCTCTGAAGTAGCTAGTATTTAGTTTAGGCTGTGTCGTTTAGTTGTCTTGTTCTAAATTACTTTTCTTCAGCAAACACACGTTTTCTTTTTCTGAGTTGGGGTTCATATTGAATTATAGAAAATCCAATAGCAAAGCTATGTCCGTGCGCAAATACAGGCAGTGACGAGTAAAAACTTTTTTGTCAAAATATAATTCATTCAATTCATTCAATATTTGTCGAGTTGCTGAAACATTCATAGACACAATTCCTGAAATACTGTATTTAATGAAATACGTAGTAACTTCCCGAGAAGAAACCGACACTCAGAAACATTTTACTGGTTTTGTCTGAATAGCTACTAAAGAAAAATCACATGCGTATAATTTTACAGCTCAAATTAAAACTTGAACATATTTTTGTATTTATCTATTTGAAATTAGAACGCGGATTAGTTATGGTTGTATATTTTCACAAGTTTTGGCAAAGGAAAGCAGTTCACGTGTATCCGAATAGCCATCATGCACAACATAAAAAGGTTAAATCTGCATATGCTTTTCTTCAAAGACTTTCAGAACAAAAACAAATCTGTTGTAGGCTACCGCAGTATTTACCTGCCTATTTGATAAACATTTTTAAAAAAAAAAAAAAAAAAAAAAATCCAACTTGTGCTCATTATACAAATGTTAATTTGTTAATCTGCCAAAAATATTGATCACGGTGTTGCAAGCGAACAGTCCCAGTGTGCCACAGTAACACAGACATAAAGCTTCATCATACAAGTCATCCTGTCGGTCCAATTTGGGGCAATAAGGGCCACAATAAAACTCCCCTTCCATCTCGTCGTGTCCTTGGCCATGTGCACTCTATTGCTCTCTCCAGGTTGAAGTTAATCTTGGCCAGCTTTGCCATTACCAGGCCCAGGTGGCCGCTCGCCCCCGGGTTTGTTTTCAGCCTGTTATACTGAAATGAGGAAATTTGGAAAAGATTCATAAATTGAGTCCATTCAGGTTTTCAAAACTCTGTCATTGACAGCTCATTTATGTACACTGGCTTGGAGTTTTTACCGCGTCGACGGTGGACATTTGTCAATCGCTGCTGCTCAGGACGCACATATTTCAAATGACTTAAATGACTGAAGCTAGTTGTAAGTTATTTATGTGTTTATGAATATAATACAATAACCAATTTCTAAAGTAAAATAATATATCAGAAATTGATATTTTCTGCAGTACCGGGAGGTTTAAAGACAAAAGGCCGTGCGCCGAACATTTGCGCCTGTTCAGTAACTTCCTCCCTAAAACATAAAACGATTCACAATAATGTTAGTTTTTCTGTATTTAGTTTGCTAAGAGCAATAAGTCTAAAGCGTGTCCACTTTTCCAAACACTGGCATGTTCCTTGTGGGACACATGAGCCTGGAAGGAAACTAAATACATCAATTAATTATGGTGTCCAGTATTAAATTGTTTTGGCCCGCACACTTCATGATGCTGCACTGGCATGGGGGCCTATCGATATCTTTGTGTTACAGTTATTAATTGTAGCTATTAAATCTTCATTTTCACAGCTGCCCGGCTATTATATCCTGAAAACAGTTTACTCTGACCACTGGCTTTGATCAGGCCCATATAATCGTGGCCGAAGAGGCCGTTTGAGTCGTATCATGTTCGTCCCGAGTGCAGTTATGAACAATAATGCGGCGTTTTATTACATCCAGCGGAAGCATTTATTTTTCACGAGAGACAGGAGAAAAAAAAGACTCGGTCCACACGCATTAAGGTCCAGAATAGCCACTCGACACTTGGACTTACACTGAATAGCCTCATATTGCAGCTCAGTGTCTATGACAGGAAGGAAAGGGAGTCGCGATTGCAGTCCTATCACAATCAAGTCGACCTTTCTAATACGAGCCTGTATGCACGCACAGAGTAATGTGATTTGGAAGGATATCAAATGTTTTACGCAGATGCGTATATTAGGAAGAACAACGAGAATTCAGGTGCAGTAATTGAAGAGGAGCTGCAGTAGCAAGATTTTACAAATGAAATCACTTGGTTTGAATCTAGCACCCACTACTTACGAGTTGTATCATTAAGATACATTTCCATTGTCCATTTTTAATAATTAAGGCAGACTCTTCCAAATCCAAAACATTTGTGGTTAGACTGGAAGGGCTTGCAGAGCTCTCCAGGTACAGGCCGCCTATACTTGAACCATTAAAAAGCTCTAGCTCAGCAAAATGAATAGCACATGCAGCATGAAGTCTTGGCACACATGTGTTTGCCTTATTAGGGCCCCCAGAAAGACTTTCTCTACCGACGGCCCAGTGGGCACCAGAGATAAATGTGGAAACTAAATAGAAAATGGCCATCTCAATCTAGAAAGCCTCGCATGCAAGTCTGAGGGCTGAACATGCAAACGCTTGTACTTGCCGCAAAGCAAAAAAAACTATTATCAAGCTCCAGACTTTGTTGACAAGTTTTACCTGCGTGCATTTGAGGTGATCTTGGAGACCAGAAGATCCAAGGCCATGACATTGGTCCCAATAGCGCCGCCCGGTGGCAGGAAAGTAAAATCCTGAGTCCAGCCATTACCACTAAACTGATTCGAGGTAGATAAACCACACGAGGGGGAAAAGCCTCCCAAATGAAGTCGATGCAGCCAGAAAGCACATGCTTTTCCTATCCGTCCTCTCCCTGTCGTTGCTGTCGCCTCCTTGGTAACACAGTTAATAACCTTGGGTCTCAGACGGTTTATTGCACTGCACTCCAATTGTACAAATGCTCCAGACTCTCAGACAGCTTTTATGGCCGCGTTGCTGCGGCAACAGGGAGGATGTCCCGTAATTAGGGACGGAATTCCAGCGCGCAGTAAAGGATGCGCAAGGCAAGGCCGGACTAAGGCAGAGAGAGGCAACCATAAACTTCAGCCTCTCTCCCCGCGTTTATGGCCCTTTTGACTGTCATATATGAACGCCAATGCGCTGCGGCTAGCTCCCATAAACACAGTGATAACAACAGCAAATATGGCGACCCCAGCCAAAGGAGACTGCTGTTGGGGGAGTGTTTCCAAAGCCAATCAGTAAAATGACAGCGTGCACACACAGAAATACTCTCGGAGAAACGATTAAAAAGCACAGTGCACATGGTGCAATGCTGTATGTTTGGCAACAGTAAATGTTACTGAGAGAGATAAAGAAGGACCTATGAGCTATCTACCGTGGTTCAATAACAAAGACTTCTTTCAGAAGAAATGCAATTGTTATAAAATGTCATACAGCTCAAAATACTGAGATATGGTACAACATTTTTGGAAAACACAGCAGTAAAAACGTATTTCCAGAGCACATACATGACAAAGTATATATTTAGTTTATACCAATTTAGATTAGATCTATCCAAGCTCCCCAATTCAACATTTGACACGATCTAACAACATTATTGATCAAGCATTGACACTTTATATTTTCATATTAAATGTTTTTTTTTTGTTTTTTTTTAAAATCAGTATAATGTAGGCTCTTTGTGTGTTTCTTTTAGTTTGGACTGTTTATAATCTACATCCGAGTCTTCAAATTAAACTGCACCTAACCTGCAATTAAACTGTTTTCAATTTTTCCACTAAGGCACGTAATTGTACCAATTCTGCTCCAAGTGCGGCTTTAATGTGTTTGTTGATCTTGCCTGTGTAAAAAGGTTTCAATTACACGTATTTTCCTTCAACAATATGTGGTACAACTCTACAATCTTTTAAATGCAAAGACGTGGGGAACAAAAAACAATGACAACGCACACGTTGTTTTTCAGTAATCATTTCATTTTGTTTTTATTTGGAAATATAGTATAATACACAATAGTTTGGGCATACCAAGCAATTGATTCAATGCAATGACCCTGACCAGCCTTGCCCTGACAGCACACTTGAAAATGTAGCTTTTTTTTTTCTAGACTGCAGGAACCCAAAGATCACGAATTGTAAAAAAGAAAAATGTGTTATCAATATGAGACCGAAGAGGCCCGCTGCATATATAGGTTACCTGTGCGAATATGTTGGGCGTGTACCTCAGTGCAACTCCACACGGATCCAGTGGACAAGCTTATCTCTCTGGTATGGCCTGCATTATCAATACTCGACTGATAATCTCCAAAAATCAAAAGGACAAAATGGGTTTGGGTATTGAGAGATACGCAAAATATAAATACTCAGCCCTCATTCCGCAGGCTGCAGGAAAGCTCGTTTTGAGATCATACCAGACGGATGAAGTCCCATTCCCCTGCCTGTAATAATGGACGATGTTTTGGATTGCCGGCATTAAAGGAGATCGTAAACGAGTGGCTAAAAAATAAATAAGCACACAAAACAGCAACAGTTAATCTCATCCGTTCAGACTCATTATTTGGTCACACCAAAACTATTAATTCGTTTAGCCCACTGAAGTTACGCATCGGTCATTAGTCCGAATCAACCACTTTTCTGATTTTGAAAACAGAAAAAAGTAAAAAAAAAAAAATTAATTACAAAATACATTAGATCAGTCATTGGGGACTGATCATTTTTTTTTGCCCGCGTGAAAGGAAAATAAACAAGGCGTCTTTATGTCACAATATTAACATGGACCTTCGCATTCACACAGTCTTGGCGAGGACAAAAATCTGTTTCTACATTTTCCCAAACCAGAGACAGAGGAGCAAACTCAAAGTCCACAGACTGCCCTAATTCAAGCTCGCTCTTCAGGTGTTTCAGATCACGGGACCACTGGTGTCCTCGAACTTGAAATTAACCACTGAGCAGTCGCGACCATCGTGGTACACAATGTACACTGGGAGAGTCACAGCCGGAGAGCCAGCCAGTCTGTAAACGTATAGCCAGTCCCACAGCAGAGGACTGTTTGAGCAGTGACGGTGTTGTTGAGAGCCCTAAAGCAGAGGATTAGACGTATAATACTGTAATCTGTCTCTGTTCAGTTTCTTCTCCTTCATGCGACGGTTCTGAAACCAAATCTTTACTTGTCGGTCGGTTAGGTTGAGCATCCGAGACAGTTGCAGCCGTTTCTCCTTATTTATGTACACACTGAAAAAGAATTCTCTTTCAAGTTCTCTGATCTGATATTTGGAGTAAGGGCACCTTTTCTTTCGGGTCCTCTGTCCACCTGGTGAGCACAAAAAGAACAAGTACACCGGTCAAAAAAAAAAAATGTAAACATTTCAAATTAGCCATGACTATGTTACAAAAAAGATTTATACACCCTGGATGTTGCCCAGATTACGCATGGGCGGATTTCCTCTACATAAAGCATTAATAACATATTTCCTATTTCACATTTCAAGTGTCATATATAATGATATTATATTACACGAGAAAGATTACCATACCATTTGCTGCTGGCTCACTAGACAATACACCTGGGCTTTAATCTTTTCTGGCAAATGAAAACAACAAAATCCTTTTAAAATATAAGCAACTACAGGTAAATGAGAACGTGCGGCACACAGGCTATATGAAAATATTGGTTTTATAAAACACATAAAGGGGAAATATACAAGTGGGAGCACAAACTCCATGATAGCTTTAACATAAGAGCTCATGTGTGCTAAACCTTAAAGCAGAGGCACCACCCTCATTACATGCAAGGCTTCTTTTAACGCTAAGAAACCATGAAACAAGCACGTTCATAATAAATGGAATTAAGGCATGGTTGTACAGCCACTCACATTAATAACCGAGGTGCTTTTTGGAAATGTCAAGAAGTGTTAGAGAAAATTCTCCAGCCTGATATTTTTCACGGCCAATTTCAATTCCAAACACGTGATCCTGCAGTTTATAACAAAGTTTTGTTGGGGGTGGGGGGGGTCTACAGGCCCTCTATAAACCTTATATGCTTATAAAACAGCATATAAAATTTTTAACAGCAGCGCGCAAGATTGCAAACTTTCTCTCATAACCAAGGCGCTGACTTTAATACTTACTGCTGCTGCTGGATTTCTCCTCATTGTTGCCGGAAGATAACTCGGGACTGCTTGTTTCATCCCGCTGCTCCTTCGCTTCGGCGTCCCGGCACGATGGTGCGTCCTCCGGTACAGAGCTGGGCGGCTTGGTCGCCGTTTTGTCCCCCGAGAAGCCATTTGTGGAGGAGCTCTCCGACGCGTTCCCGTAAGCCGTCTCGTAAAACTGGTCGAAAGCTTGTGGCAGCACGCCATTTCTCCCCACGTTCCCGTAGAAATTGGTGGCAGCAGAGCCAGCACTTGTATGGTGGTGGTGGTGGTGGTGATGGTACGCGGCAGCGGCGGCTGCGGGGCTGTTTTTACCAAACATATCCCCTACGACAGCGGTTTGCGCCGACAGACAGTCCCGGTGCACCATGTCCTCCGCGCTAGGGTAGCACTGGGGCAAGTTCCCCCGGTGCGGCCATTTACCGGACGCGTCAATGGCCGCATAGTCCCTGAACGTCACCTCTCTAACGGGTTGGACTTGCGGCAGGTTAGAAGAGTAGGAGTATGTCATGGGGCGAGAGGACGGGGTCTGGGATAAAAACGAAGGAAGACCGGAGAAATCAGCCCCCGCCGAGACATAATAAGTGCAACTGGGCAAATACATGTTCGATCCGACGGGGACCCTTTCGTCAAAATCCATCATCGTAGTTCACCCTCCTCTATAACTCTATGTTGGGCTTTGATTGCTCTATAACCGCCCTGAACATGGCTCTGAAGCGCCGTGGCTCTTGCCTCTTTGAAGCAGGTTCGCTAAGCAGAAATTTGGAGACGTAAGCTGACGTGGAGAGCCATCTCCATCCACTCCACGAAGGAGGAGGTCACGTGACCACGCGGCAGAAATTGACAGATTTTCAGGCTCTGTGTGTGTGTGTGTGTGTGTGTGTGTGTGTGTGTGTGTGTGTGTGTGTGTGTGTGTGTGTGTGTGTGTGTGTGCGTACGTGTGCGCGCGCGCGCGCGTGTATCTCTGCCTGGCTGTGGGTGTGTGTAGGAAAGAGAAAGAGTGTGTAGGAGTGTAAGAGACATGCTGCTATGTGTCCTAAAGCTTGACATTGGTGGTTTATCGCCATGTTGGCTTAAAAATGAATTCCTTAACATGCATCGAATTCAGGAGATGGAATGCTGGCTTAAAAAAAAGAAAATTACTTTTTTCATCAAAGTTTCAGACTAAATTATGCCACGAAGTATCCGGAATTCCCCTTTGTGCGCTTCCTCAATTTTTAAGCCTTTTCTGGAAAAACCTTTGTGCGTATTTTAAGCTTTACAAATATTCTTTGGTCTTAAATTATAAATAAAAAGCTCGAAAAATATAAGGATGTAAACTAAGTTGTCCGAACTCTACCTGAGAATAATATTAACTAAACCAGCATTACAGTTTACAAATATCACATACCTGAATCGGAGGAGGGAAATAACCAGTTTATCTCTGGAGTCTGCTTTTAGAAATATCTGTAATCATTTAGAGGTTTTACAACAGCATTAGGCTCAGTGGGCATTTGGTTATCAGGGTCATGTTCAAAGTAGCGGCTAATGTTTCAACTGGCTACAGCCTTGGGCTAGTACAACTTTAAGTCCAACCTGAAATTTTGTCAAAATAAACACTGGAGAGGAGCCCAGTGAACGTGTCTGCAACGTTATTTTAATCAGAGAATTACATTTTGGCTGTCTATAAAAGCCTTGCATGATACATGCAGCACATCATAAATTGTGATCTGAGATTTATTGAGAGATTCAAAATATTGTAATATGTTGTTTTTACTCACATTAACAGAACTAACTGACAGATATTTCTGAGGAAAGACCACAGGCTTATTAAGGAAAATACGCATAACTTCTACAATCATTAAACAGTCTACTTCAATAGGCTGATTTTATAAGTTTGTGGTTGAAAAACAAAATGGTTCTATTTTTTTTAAGAGTACTCATTCCGCTGCTCTATTTGGTCCCAAATTACCATTTTAAGAATCCACTAGCTGCTCCAAAAGTTGCAACATTCACGCCTGCTCCACGTGTACGCATGGCAATTTAACAATGTTTTGAGACAAATATGTATTCCAATGTGTATGGTTTCGAAAAGAAACAGCTTCCAGAAATCTAATAATATGTTTCATCAATTCCCTATTTTTTGTATTGATTCCTAAAATGAATGTATACGTACATATGCGTAAATCCCACCAACACACAAAATCAAAGGGGGAAGTATTGTTTATAAATAGGGGATGTTTTGCACAATTTTAAAATACCTGCAGTCGTATTTTACAGTGATAGCTCAAGGTATATTAGCAACATTTCCTTTAACGAGTCCATTTTAATCCTGAATGTGAATATTCCAAATACCTTGAGGTTATAAATTGTCTTAAAGGAAAATACAAATATTGGTGCATCTGTTTTTTCACAATAAAAACGAGAATAAATGAACGTAGTAACACAATGTGCAGAATCTTCTGAAATGTATTTCTGCTATTTGATTTTGTAAACATGCCACGATGCACATTTTCCCGGCTCTGGCCGGAGGCCACCATGAGCTTGTTTTGGAGAGGCTGCAACCTGACTCTAATGTGCTGTGAATGAGAGACCTGAGCTCGGATTAAGACCGCCGGGGCTGGTCTGGCCCCACAGCCCGATGTACATATAGAGATTCAAAAGGGGTCCCTGATGGCACAACCTTGAAATATCACAAGCACTAATACTACTGCACAAGTACCAAGTAACGCCCTGTGAGTGTATTAAAACAGCAAAAACCATGCAGTCTATGATATGAGCCATCCTGCTTATATAGGCCATTTTATTTGGATAAATTGCAGGGACACACAACTCCAGTGTCTCTGCGACCACACGCTCCGCCTCTCAGTCAATCCAGACAAATTCTACGACTTGTGCTGAAGCTTTTAAGCTGTAATTGAGGACAGGATGCCCAGGAAAACCAAAGCCAGTTAGGCACAGACCTGCATTTTTATAGCTGCTATAGTATTCTGCTGCGCTTTTTTTCCCCAAGCCAGACAGACACCACAAAACTGGCCAAGCGTGATAGGAAGTCGCCACCTACACGGACTCAAAGTCAGCAGCTGAGGAATTTCAACAACATAGAAACATGTGTTTGTACACAAGGTAAGATTTTTCTGCCTACAATAAATAGGCTTATCTCCAAACACTGATGTAGAGATGAGTGGAAACTTGGATAATATATAAAAAATAATTATCTTAAAAATTAGGACCAAAAAAATCTGAGAGCCTATTTTATGTCAAATGTGTTATTTATTAGAGGAAGTCGTTCTGCGGATCGTGCGGTCATCCTTATTAAGCTGTTTTCGGTCAACAAAATTGCAGTCTGGCGCTGCGTAAAAGCTCTCAAAGCCAAAGCTTTGTCTGTACGATCGACTTCAAGTTCGGGGGAGGGAGAAGGTCCTTCACAGAGAGCAAAGGGCCCCTTGTGCCCCGGATGGAGTTTATTTAATGGCCTTTGCATTTACGAAGGCTTTAGGTTACAAGATTGGTAGATAATGTGAGCCTTTAACTGTAAGCGAAAGAAAAGTCAAGTGAACTTCTCCGCTAATAGTGTCGGTCAATCTTTAGAGATGTAGGCCTTTAGTATAAGGTCTGCTGTGGGGTTTAGTTTATATCTAAACAGCTAAAATACTAACAACACACTTATGTGACTTGGGAGGCTTGTGCTCTTCAAGACCTCCTACTTTGATAGGATCTGACGCGTTGCACGCAAAAACAACATGGAGTTAACGTTCACGTGTTTTTGAAAATAATTGGGGGAGAAATAGTATAAAACACAAAAATGACTTCAGTGACAGTCTACTGGACTTTTTGCTAATAAACAATCATAAGATACTATTTAGTAGATTTGAAACCGAGAGACAAAACAGTGTATTTATTCGGGGACCCTTTTCTCTCCCATGCTATGTCTACCTTTATGGACACGCAAACGCAAACACACACACACACACACACACACACACACACACACACACACACACACACACACACACACACACACACACACACACACACACACACACACACACACTTTGAATTAAACACTTGTAAGACTTCAGGGCTAGTATCTTAATACTAAAGAATTCCCCGTGACTTGGACTGATAAGCGTGGAGGATTTGTCAGGAAGATAAGACGACATAGCCCAATCCCTTGTGCAATAAAACCTAGTCAGACAACAAGTAAACAATCAAGTGTGGGGAGGATCTAAAAGTACAGTTTAATGCCATGTCAGGTTTGGCCTATGGGCTGTAAAGGAGGCTAAATAGGAGCATTGAGTGTTTGGAGAAGACACCTCCTGTAGTTTAAGTCTTGGAGCTCAACAAAAAGGCTAGAGCTTTACTACAGGCTGGTTTTGTTTTCATTTTGTGGCTGAAAAATGAGCCACCACACCTGCAAGTCAAAGGAACTATTGACTATATTCTTAATTTAAAATGTAAACAGTATATTTAACAGTTTGCAGAGCAGGAGCCCAACATGCAATCCAACTATACAATACAAGGACGAAATGTGGCCTTTAGTGAGCATATTGTAATATGTTCATTAAAAGATACCAAAATATAACTTTACCAAACATGGAGTTTTGTAATGTGTTCACAGGCCAGTGACATACCTTAGATTAGACTGATCTAATTACTAAATATGTATTGTGTCAGCCACAATATCCATAAAACTACAAATGAGCGTGTTTACTTGAAAAAGCTCATATGTATAAATATATGATCAATAAAATAAATATTAGAGCCATATTAAATATATAAAGTGTTTTTGAACTTGAATTGTAGCTACATGGTCTGGGTTCAGTCGTTACCATATCGCTGGCTAAAATGCGGCGGGATTATAAAACCATCAGACTGAAACATGAAACAATCAGAGCCTGTGCTTAGTTGTATATACATAAACGAGCAATAATATAATGAGTAAATGGGAACCTGATTCCGCGAACATCTGTTGATTTATCCACAGGTGACAGAAGGGTAGGCCGACAGCGATGGCGACGACAGAGGGGCCCAGGCGGACCACACAGGGGCCATGCAGCGAAACTGCCAACTCCACGGTCAATGGGAGCACCTCTGGCTAAAACCAGGGAAGAATCACAATGCTGGATTAGCCTGAAGTGGGTATCCTGGGAGACAAGGAGTCAGGAGGAGCAGGCCTGCATGGACAAAAGGACATGAAGTGGGCTTCTGTGGGGGGGAATATATGAACATTTACAAAAAGAAAACAGAAAGAATGAAAAAGTGACAGGCAAAACTAAGTCACAAGGCAAGTGCAGTGATAGGGATTCAGTTTAATCTGAAAAAAAAAGAGCTCACTATATGTAAAAAAATGGTCCCCTCCGTCAGAAAAGTCCAATTAATTGCCCGTTTGCTATTGACGGCTCGAGGAATTGTGGAACAACAACAAAAATACATTAAGACAGAAAACTTTCAAAACTTTCTAATTGTGTAAATGCTCAAAAAGACTGACATTTCTAATGAATAATGTAAGAGTCGGATTGAGGCTGCAGGGATTAAATCGTATGTTTCTCCCTAGGATACATTAGTTGATAAAAAAAAAAAAAAAAAAAAAAAAAAAAGTAGCCGCTTTAGATTTCTGGCTGACTTCCAATACAGATGTGATCTCCCACAACACGATTAAAAAAAAAATACACATTCGTAGATGTTAACATCTGAGAAGTGTTTCAGTCAAACCATCTCGATTTAGTTTGATAAGACATTTTAAATTGATGTGACAAAACTAGAAAAACGCGGCCATTGACGCATATTGCAATCTGTGTCAACTGTGTATTTAGATCAACATATATTCGGACACAACCCAGATAGGGTTTTTTCGATCCAACGACCAAAATCCAAAGAAGAGTCCATCTTAATGTCAGTTTCTACCTCTTATATTTTACATATGAACACCCTATATTGTTCCATATTTGTTTTTTTCCCCTTGTATTTTGGGATCCAAGACCAATTGATAATGAGCAACGCACAGCTTAATATATTGTAGTTCAATTGACAGATATTAATGGTTCGTATAGCCACCAAATTATTATAAAATAATATCTACTTTAAAAAAAAAAATAATAATCTGTGGATTTTAGTCCATTCATTACTTTATTTCTTTGGTTGTTTTTTAACTTGGAAAAAAATAAGAACAAAGGCTAAACTATTTCCATTTGTCCTTATTTGTTGCATATCACTTCTCTCTTCACATTAGACAAAACAGCTGCAGCAAATCCCAAAACAAATATTTTCATATTTCTCCATGTCGTTTTGAGTAAATACTTTTCGATATAGGGAGTCCAATCTTTAGGATTAAGTTTTATAGGTCAAGTAAATTAACCTATTTAACAAAAGCAAAAATCTGCCTTCTTATATCTGTATAAATTGATGTTGAGTCTTTAACTTAAAGTATAAAATACTTCGTGTTTAATCAATCTTTGTACAGAAGCCGCAAACAAACTGCTACCATTGTAATCTCCAACGCATGCTCGCTGCATATATATTTCTTTTTTTTTATAAACCCTTCATGAATGAACACAGTAAATTATTTGGCATTAATATCTCAAGCCAAATAGGATGAGATGTGCTACCAGGGCAGGATAACCCCGTCTGTGGACAAATAAGGCGCCGACTGCGACTTTGAGGAGGCTTTCGCATAATCTCGGTCAAGTGCTTCTATTTGACCGCTGTCACGGTCCCTGGATCAGTTTATGTCTGTTGGGGTCTTTGTGGTGTATTACGAGATTACCTTTCAAAACCGTGCTTTCAAGTTTATCCAGAGCGATACTGGTGGGTGACTGAAGGTTGCAGGCCTTGCCTCCATGACGCAGAGACAGCGAAGGTCAACGTAAAGAGCAATGCCTGGTGCTGGCCCTGTCGGTGCTCTGCACGTCTGACAGGTAGGCGAGAGACTACTGGACTGTTTTTATGTGGACATTAGTCATACGCACGGGTCCGTTTTTTTTTTTTAATCAATAATTCACAGTTTCTGCTGGAATTAATACAGCATAGGCCTTTGTCTCCAAGGAGACGAATGCTATTTAATAGCTTTTGTTGAATCAAAAACAAAAAGGTGAAGAAGAAAAATCATGACCTCTTCCGGGTATTGCTTTGAAAGTGACCCTTGTCTGTTGGTGTAACTCGAAATTGTTGGCACAGGCTTTAAAATAATGTATCTGTCGTTTGAAAGCGCAACTAAACACACAATCATTTCCTTTTTACTTCACTGTCATATGTGACTAAAGTAAACGTGAATGAAGCATAAAACTCCAGCTCTAACAATTTAATATGTTAATTGAACTAGTTTTAAAGCCTAAAAACTGTAATTCACTCTTTTTCCTTAGTGTGGCAGCAAAATTCTATTTTTGAATACAGCATGCAGTCCAGCCTCGGGTGTTTTCCTTCCACATTTCCAGGGCCGTCCAATCAAAGATGGTTCATTCGAGGAGACAGGGATAGGCAGAGGGTTGTGCCGGGAGCTTGGGGATGTCTTATTTGTCGGGGTGTAGGCGGGACTTTCAAGCTTGTTTTGGTTCTCGCTGATCCAATAGAAAGCTGCTCTGCTCTCTTACAACCAATGAACTGCCGGTACGAAAACGTCATCACCGTAAACATCCGCTTTCCAGCTTCGGCCCTTCCGCGTTTTTTTTTGGGACTCGACGACGAACCGAGCAGTCAGACATCATACTTTTTTTCTCCCCATCTTTGAGCTCTAACACGTGCACGCCTCGCCGTGCCCACGTCAGAAAACGTGGGTGCATAGCAACGCTGCATTCCGTGCTCGCCGACGTCCTATTCTCACGTTTCTCCGGCGTTTGTCTGAATCGGCCAGCTGGGCATGTGCGTGTCACGAGCACGAGATATCAGACTACTTTCTATTTAGACACACGCCACAATGCGGGCTTTAGCTGACGGAGCTGAAATAAGTCCGAGCGAAAGTTTGTTTGAGACACCGAATGTTTTTCTTTGGCTTTTAACAAACAGGTGAGACCATGAGCGATGACCAGCACATTCATGACCTGAACATGCTCAATTAAAAACGTTAAAAATAAAAAAAAACGCCCATTAAGTTAGGATTGATGTACAAGAACAATAAATGAATTAAGTTAAGATAGACAATAATTTATTGTGGACTAACTGCATAAAAGCCTATCTAACAGGATTTTTTATTTTTTTATTATGTGATTAATATAGCCTAACTACAAATAATACAATAACATGCATACCACTACTACTATTATTGTTTTTATTAGTTGCATTATTGAAGGTAATATAATAACAATTTGCTCGACTATAATACTGTATCTAAGAATATAATTATCACTACTAGGCTGCTGCTGCTGCTACTACTATACGAATACGAACCCAGGTTTACAATAACGATTGATAGAAATCAAGCATTTTAAAATATTTAATAACCTACTATCTTTTGTGAGAAACCATCCCCTTTTAGATTAAATTATTGCTAGATTACAGTATGCAAGTAACTGTTATTTATCATGCATAAAGCTGGCACACTTAACAAAATAAACAGTCACATCAATCATCCTTCCAGGTGGGAAAGCCAAATTGAACCTGTGAGTAAGGACGGGTCTGGTTTCATGCCTGACATTTGATTGCCAGTAAGCCTGAATCATATTCGTTAATGCAGCCAAGTCAAACATGCTGGATAGGTCTTTGGTTGGAGCTGCGTTACAACCGCCCTTAGTCACGCGATAAGAAAATATATTACAAACAAAAAGGTAAACTGCTGCCATGTGATTGTCGACACGATGCGAGTAACTTCTTTTTTTTTTTTTTTTAAAGCAGAACTTCCAGGCACAAATTTCAGACAAAATCGTTTTCAATAAAACTCAAGTCTACGTGAAAGTAATAAAGTAGCCATTGCGATGTTGTTTTTCAAAATACGATCCATTTCCATACAAAACATTGTTACACATGCACCGGAAAATGGACCAAGAGACGCTGACATTATATACACTGTTTTTAAATAGCAGTGTTAATTCCGACACTTTATGTTTTGCTCTGCTTGTTATGCTTATTTTTTGTAAAAATATTTAAAACAACATTTTTTTTAGGGAAGCCACAGAAACTATCACGGAAAAGATAAACGGTTAGTATTTGGGATTAATCATTTTTGTTTCTCCATGCATTTAAAGTAGGCGATAGAGAAACAAATAACGATGCTGAAAACCTACGTTTTAGTCATACACTACAAATACCCATACCCGGCCGCTCAATACTTTCCAAAAATACAAATTAATTTGTATATACAGATCTTTCCATATGTCTATTTTTTTTCGATTAGAATATTGATTTATTTTTCTGTACTTTGGTTTTATAAATGAACCCGATCAGCGTCTTTAAGGAGGAAATGTTCTCGCAATAGGTTTACTATCTAAGCAATCGTTTCAAGTATAAAGTCACAGTGTGATAAGGGGAATATTTTTGCAGTGTTTCATTGTCATTATAAAAAAATAAAATAAATAAAATGAGTTTTTTTGTTTTGTTTTGTTTTTTGTTTTTTACCCGTTTCACTTGTTCATTAAGGGTCTTGTCTTGGCCAAAGTCATGGATACAATATTAAGGTGATCTTGCAGGCACATTGTAAAATGTGTTGTTATTATTATCATTATTGTTACAATATTATTATTACTATTATTATTATTATTATTATGATGCAGAAGGCCTCTCAGCATTAAATGTGATGTTTCACCAGACACGTCTCTGCAGTATGCCACACAGTCGTCGCTAGATGGCAATGTCAGGCCATATTTCAGCTCAGACCAGCCTCTGTTGACTTGCATCCTCTTTCCCCTGAAGCCAAAAAGGGATTTACTGCACAGTTCAAATATTTGAATTTCTAAATAGAATTTGTATTTCTGGAGAAAGCCACAACAAGGACAGGTTAACCACTGAAACCTAGTGTATCACATGCAGCGAGCGACTGGGCATTCAGACTATTTTATAGGTAGAGGTACAACGCAAAATGGAGAGTAATTTCTTCCAAAACATAACGCGGAAAGGTGTAAAAAAAAATATATATGCTATTATTATATAATCTCAAACCATAAAATGTTTTTTCTTTTTTTTCAACATAACTTGGATCAAATTCAACCATGTCCATTTTTATTAGGACGGACTTTAACACCAACACATTAGACTCACACACAAGCTGGATATCATGCCGGAATTTACTTTTATACTTATATACAACCACATGAATACGCACACATTATAAAGGCTATGATTGATATGAACACATATCCCGGGCGATTATCTAAGCATTATAATAAGAATTGCACCATGGATTGGATATGAATGAGAGAGCACGGATTCATAAGATAAGACTAAACTTCATACAAGCTAAGCATGTGAGTAGGTTTTAAAAAGGAAGCCAGGATTGATTAATATTTAACATTCTCAAGGTCCAAATATATAACACCGTCACTTCCTGTGAATCTTCCATTTATCACTCTCGTTAAACTTGGAGATAAAGGTGTAGCTCGGTGGCGCACAGCTCTCCGAGCTGTGGAAAGTCTACCCGCTTTGAGAGTGAGCATGCCAAAATAAAATGAAAAAAGAAGTAACACATTCTGCAGCTATACATTTTCTCCCACTTGAGTGCCTAAACAATATTTTACAACAAGTGGCAGGAAATGGAGGGTCCGGCGTTTACAGGCCCCGGAAAGTTTGTTCCAAAAGCTCCGGGAAATCATTTGCCTACATACATATGAGTCATGTTCAGTCAGGAAGGAGTACGTTGTCCAAATCCATGTGTCCAAACGCGCGCGTGTGTGTATATGTGTGTGTAGTAGTAGTAGTTTATTTTCCACAGATTTTGTCCGTAATAATAAAAAAAAACTAGCTGATTGTTTTCAATTTGTTGACAATTTTCTTCTCCTTTACGCGTCTGTTTTGAAACCATATCGTGACCTGTCTCTCAGACAGGTTGGTCTGGGCAGATATCCTCCTCCTTTTGTCCTTCGTGATAAATTTATTGGCGGCGTACTCGCGCTCGAGTTCCTTCAGTTGCACCTTGGTGTATGGCACACGCTTCTTTCTCCCACGACGATAAGAGCCAGAGTCTCCTCCGGCGTGAGACACTGCGTCTGAGAAAAAGAAGAGACAAAATAAGCTGTCATAACCTGCTTCACAACATCTGGTTCAGCCTTACAGTCACTCAAAATTATACTTCTCTTCCAATAAATAAAAACCTGTTCCTTCTGCTTTATAAAATTAAATATTTTAAGACTTGCTACGGAGAAGTGTGAAATCCCTAAAAACAAAGGTAGGAAGCTTGGCTACAATTTGAAAATGGCAGACGCCAAATATAATTATTATTGAAACATATTTGACCAGAAATGAGACTCAGATTAGCGCATTTATAGGTTTCGTCTATTCCACTTGTTAACTAATCATGAAACTACTGTTTGCTATAATACAATGACATATTTGTGATAAACAAACTATCATTTAAATGTGGTGTTTCCTATGAAGGTTAACACTAACTGACATTCTATACACCCATCTAACCCTTTACAATGTGTACCCTGTTTGTTGGGAACTTGGATAACACACTATGATGTCAAACAGCTGTGTCCTGTAAAGGCTGTATTGTGAGGGATGTAGCCTACCTGGTATGGAGGATTTCCATATGTGTCCAGGCTGAGGCTGCTCCTTGGCGCAGTAAACCTGGCTGTTCCAGCCGTTGGGGGCGAGAGTCCACGGTTGGTAGCTCTCCATAGGCAGCAGAGAGTGGGACTCGTGCCTGGACTCTGACGGCGCACTGATAGTTGGCACCACAGGAACGTCCAGGTAACTGGGAACAGGTTGGTATGGGCCCGAAGGGTAAGTTGGATAAAAAGCAAATTCCTTTGCCCGAGAGGTGAAATCGTCGCCCGAGGCGGACGTGTCCATGTATTTCTCTCCATATGCGGAGGGAGGCTGAGCTCCGCACGACTTTATGCTGCTGTGATGCGACATTCTGCATGGATAGCCGAAGTACCCATATGGCAGGGACGCGCTGGATGAATTCTGAGCAGCAGAGCAGGGGCTACATTGTTTCACTGGCTCGCCAATACCGGAGGTGGGCAAGTCGCTTGACGAGTAAGCCGTACTGGGTGCCAGGGACGCGGGGTGCGCCATCAGATTCCTGCACTGGTTCGCAGCAAAGTTGCCACCAGCAAAACCCTCCATGTTCTTGCTCACTTCATCGGAACCGCCGCCGTTGTCGTAGAGGAACATCACGGACGGGTCGACCCAGCGCGGACGGAGGAGCAGTGACGTTGTCATAGCACGGCATCCAACATTGAAGCTTCTGGCTCTTTTTTAAAAAGCTCAGAGACTGAAAAAAGGAGATACTGGTTCTCAGAGAGTAAAGCCACTCTGACGCGCACAAGAGCGCAGAGGTTGCGTTGTTATTGGTCCAGATGTTGTCACGTGACCAGGCTATGCAAAGAGGACGGTAAACATCACCAGATAATTAAATGGAGAAAAATGCGGCGAAGTAAGGTGACCGTACCTATGAAGGGATTCAGCTATTGTCATTTCTGATATAACTCGGGCAGATGTTGTATTTTGTAAAAGTAAAAGCCACATACCTTCTTTATGAATATTATAGGCTATTATAAATTAAAAATGCTTGAATCGGGAAATATTGACCTGAACATGTTTTTACTTTTATACGTGAAGATCAAATACGAGTAAATTAAAAAGATGTCAACTTAAAAAAGCAACAATGACCCAGACATGCACATGTGACGAATATGCACAGCCTATGGCCTTATACGCATAAAAACGGACAAGTCTTTGTCTTCGTCGTAACCAGAACTGATTATCATTACACGATCATTTACAATACGAGATTCTATTAATACATACATAATGTTAAAGTATGTTGTACTTCAGCAATCCAGACGATAGGATACATGGATTTAAACACACTCGTGTCGCACACTGATGCAAAGATAAACTATGTGGTATGCCATACCCGTCCATGCGTATTTTACGCAGTATCCTACGGAAAGCAGAAGTGCTACAGAAAAGTATAAATCCACTTCCCTGAAGTAAGTAAGCGAGTACCAACTTAAAGTAATTTAATTAAAGCATAGCAATAGTTCTGCAAAAGAGAGACAGGTCTTATTTAGATATCACTGAACCAATTCACAGAAACAATTAGGGAAATTTGACATTTCTTTAGGGGGCTATTCCGGACACCCGGCTTCCGACATGTTTACAATATGCAAAGACAGAAAACCGCTCTCGACTTGGCCGTGCGTGCGTGTTTTACATAGGAGGTAGACGCTGCTGGAGGCCAAGGTCAAGTTGAAAGTTTCTGTCTAGCCATCCAGCCTATCGGACTATTCATGCTTTGAAGGGACCGTCTGAGCTCTTGAAAAGAACGGAAGAGGGGTGAGAATTCCTGTCCCAATGAAAGCTATTGGAGGACATTAACTTTTACTATCATTTTGTTTTCTCCACCATGTACTCCCAGAAACTAGTCTGTACCCGCTTCTCTTTGGTGGTGCGTGTCTTTGTATCCCAGCTTGGAAATATAAGAGGAATGTTGATGATATATATTTACGGATCTTTTGGAGGTGTTTTTAGCAAATATGTGTGAAAATGATGTTGATGCCTGAAAAGAGGGGACGGGATAGGCGTATGCGTGTGTGTGTGTGTGCGCGCGCGCGTGTGTGTGTGTGTGTGTGTGTGTGTGTGTGTGTGTGTGTGTGTGTGTGTGTGTCTGGTCTGCTGGTTTGTGTTTACGACCAGTGGCTCTCCGTCTATTCTATGCTAAGGGAATTGAGCCGGTGGGGCTTTCATTGGATTTGTTACCAGAGTTTCCAAATCCAACACTGAGTGGTGGCCTAGTTGGTCCTAGTTGTACTGGTATGTTGCCGAGACATTTCTTAAATCATTCAAAAAGAAGCTGCCATCCTGCGTGACATGGATGTTTGGTTTTCAGCCAATACATTATCTAAATGATAAAAAATACATAATTTGATATCGCAAATATAAAGATCAACACAGTAAACACAACACAAGACAAAATTAATTTCAAAACGTATTGTCCTAAATTCTACAGATATGTATGAATTGTAAACACTTACAATGGCTGTTCAGATTAATACAGGAATATTCAGAACTATAGGTTTTGTGTCGTAGGCCTGTACTGATGGTTTGGGATTGTTCTACTTTACAAAATCTCCCTGATGGGCTACACTTTTTTTTTTTTTTTTTTTTTTTTTTCGCTACGTTGTGTTTGGTTTATGGGCGAGGTGCTTTATTTCAATTAACTATAACAGGAATATAAAGGTCTTCATTTTGAGGGAATTTTGTGTGATTTAAAGTCGACATTCAATCAACTAAAGAACAATTAAAGGGATTTAATCTCGTGCTGTGTGTTTGACTAAAAATGTTAAAAAGAATAGCATAATAATGCAAATCATTTTGAAATAACAGTTATGAAACAGGTTGATACCGCTTATTATTAGCTACTACTAATAACAGGCTAATATTAAATGCAAAATTAGAAATTGAATATGCTCCTGTTGGTCTTTCCCGTTTAAAATGAAATATCCTCCTTCTATATTTTGATTGAAAAGGTTGCACTTATTCAAAAATGAATTTGTATTTGTGGCTTTAAGCCGTATACCTGCACCATTAATCTAGTTTACAATTTAAATGTGGTTGTTTGCAGTAAATTTGAATATTTGTGCTGCCCAGGTAAAATGTAAAGGGATCCATGACAAACAATGCACAGTAGTCAACGATTTTTCAGTTATCATACGAAGAAGGCTAAGTGATGAAGTCATTCAGCAACAACATGCAGCAATAACTGAGTCATGGTACAAGGCCCAGCCTGCGTAGTGCCTTGTGGCGTTTTTGTCAATGCAAGCTTCAAAATAAGCACAGTTGCGTTAATCATTAACGGTTCATTTGGTTTTAGCCGTCCAATATGTCGAGTTATTGCTATATCTATCTGTATTATAGACTACCCATTCTATCAGGCCTTTGTTTGTTTTGAATGAACGCGCTTTCATTCAGGGATCATTTTATCCACGTTCCCTCCTGTAATTCTTTGTGTTACAGCTCTGCAGTAAAAACGGCCCTGCGTCCTCACCAAGGTGGCCTTCGGCGCGCACATGTGGTCAGTCCAGACACGAGACATCCCCAAGTACAATGGACACAGTCTATATGAGGGTCGCACACACGCCAAATTGACGCACGGTTCACCATGGGCTTCTATTTAACATTCTGTCCCAGGAACCCTGTTTGGAAACGCTAATTTGTTGGCTGGCATACATCTTTATTCAATTATGGGCACAAAATGTATGGAGGATATCATTACTAAGACTAAATGGTGATTGATTGTTTGTTTGCGTGTTCGTTTTTTGTGTGAAAGTTCCGCGAGATAAATATTCTTTCCTAAATTTTAAATGCTCCCTCTCCCCAATCTATCGGAAGGATCCCGGGAAGTTCCGAGGACTCCACTTTAGGACTTGGCAGCACAGCCTGGAGGCTTTTCTCTGAGGTCATTATCAAGGCTCAAACCCTTGTTTGCATTGGCATCCAAATTACGCAGCCAGAGAAAGAAAGCACATTTATTCGACGGCCTCAGCGCCTCAAGCCTGGGTAAAGCAAGGAAAGGTCTATATAAAGTTATGTTCGGCCATAAATTCATATCCTTAATAACAAATTACGATATAAAAAAAAGACAGCTGAGAACATGCAGTCAAATTTCAGTTATGTTGATGACACGTGTTTAAAGTAGATGGCTGTCAAAGATCTATCAAAACATAACAGCCAATATGTCTTTGTGGTCGAAGCAGGGAACCACAGGGCGGTCACACACTTGACTTTTCCATATTTTCTGGACGGTTGCCTGCGCTGTGATTATGAAGGATAGCATACAAAATAACAAAAAAAAGCTGACCCATTTAATTTTTGGACACAGACGGGAAACCACTCAAAGGTCTACGGTTAACTGGAGGGTTTCTCTCCAAAGGTGTTCTTAATGTGGGCTTTTGACTGACACATTTCAGTCCGTTTGAGTTTCTCCAGTAGAAGTCTTAAATGTTGCGTTAACAGCCTGCTGAAGCTAAAGCCTGTAAGCTGCATGTGAAATCATTTATTGGCATACAGGAACCTCAGTAAATATAAAGGTCTGCACTTTGTTTCACTCGATGGTAGATCCACATCTGTTGTATTTCTAATGAGAGGCTTCCAACTACAGGGAGGCAATATCTACTTTTTAAATTTCCTCATGCTGACATCAAATATTTCAAGTTTGACTATTTGTTCGTGCATAACCAGGTTGTCAAGAGACTTGCACATTATTATTAAAAACTAAAACATCATTTAAGTACCTTTATTTGTCATCTGTGCTTTGGAGGAAGTGTTTGCCATAATCGCTTTCTTATTACCCTTATTGATATTATTATTATTCCCTTTATTGTAATTATTGTTGTTTCTTTTGGTTTTTACCTGTATGGACATCAGGATACGATGTGCTCCTGCTATTTTACTCTTTTGTACAGGCAGCATTTTTATTATAAGGCCGAAATAAAAGATTATTTGGAATCCAGCTTTATTATAGCCGTTTGCAACACAAATATTACAATTAGTCAAACTTAAAAACAAACGTTATGTTACTTCAATACCACAAGACTGTAACAGTCGAATAAAGTAATGCTCAGGGGTTAAACGCATACACCTGTTAAATGTTTGGTTGGTTATGTATTTGAGAAAAAAAAATAGTAACAGGCATAGTGAACTGATCGCGTCACTTTTATGTAAGACAGTGTAGTAAGTTAAATATATCTTTCTTATAGGCACTGTGCCAAAATAAAAATATAAAACAAAACAAAAATCGAAAAGTTGCAAAAGTTAGTTTGGAGCTTTCCAAACTTTAAAAGCTAAACCGAACTAAATTGGAAGCATTTGTATTTAAACTGAAAGGCTTTTTAAAGGCAGATAATAAGTTATACATTTTCAAATATAACTTGAATGTTAAGATGGTTTTTTTTTAAAGAATTAATTATATGCAAAAACATGATCTACTTCTTAGAAATATAGCTCATTGCTTTTTATAAAAGCTCCGAATAAATATAGAATTTGCGTGTTATGATTGATGATACAAATTTATTTATGAAATTATTTGTGATTACCGACAAAAGAGCCACTCAGTGCCGATTTAGAAGGTTGCAAAAAGGTTTGGTGGGAATAAAAAGCTTGTAACTCAATTTTTTAAAAAAAAAATTTTTTAAAGCAGAGCTTCGCAGAATTAAAAAAAAAAAAAACCTGAAACTGGTTCTCAAAAAAATACAACCATATTTGATTTTTTTATTTTTTTTTTAAACGCAAACACACTTTCACGATAGTGCGCGCTATTTGGTCTTCATATTACTTGTGTGGCAAATGCTGTAACTTAACATCAAAGGTCTATATTGGAGGACTGAAAAGATGAAATTCAAAAACACCGAGACTCCTTCACGGTGGAAGCTAATGCTCCTTCAATTACATGCAAATCAACCGGGTGCCGGTTTGAATGTTAATTGCACCTACACATAAGCACCTGAACTGCAGTCATCGCAAATCTGAAACTCTGAAAATAATAGTTTAGAAAAAACGAATAGAAACGTCCATTCTGGTCAGCAGTGGTCTGCAATGTCCATTTTAACCAGCTAAAATGTCCAGACAACACAAAGAAAACAGTGGGACACACTCGCAGTGGAATTGATGACAGCAACACTCTCTAAAAATAAAAACCCATTTGCAAGCAGACAGACTTGTAAATATCACCTTCCTCTAAGATGCCAGGGGCTCGCAGACCAGCCTAAAGAATCGCATACACTCCTGTGAAACGTCAGGGATTTGCACCTGGTGTGTTGCATTGCTACTGCTGAATTGGTGGTAAGCCATACCCCATGATGTTTTCCCCTATAATTGGGTAATACAGGCCTGATCTCATGGCTTGCTAAACCCTTCGTGTAACAGCGTTAAGGTTTGCAGGATGGAGCAGGGAAGAGCGATAAAAGAGGGTCTTACAGCGCAGAGATTTCCAGCTGTATAGTCATCAGGACTTGTTTCGCTCCAAGGTCAATGAGTTAACTCTCTGGTAGCTGCGTCATCCTGTTTCAAGGCCAAGTTGAAGCAACGGAGACGGGAGGGGCCACCATAATGAAGGAGAGGCTAAATTTGAATTTTCTTCCAGGTTCCTTGTGAAGCGCGGTGCACCTCAGCCAGCGACACACTGAACATCCACCAAACCCATTCATGCGCAATCGTAGGACACCTTCAAACACTGTTTGTGCTAAAAGCAAACATTCTGGCAGGTCTGCACTGCCAGGGCCATGGATTGGATTACATGCGTACTGCGCAGGCTCCATGGTCAAGTTCAAGTTGGGCTGGCTAATAAAACTGCGGGGCGCATTCTGCAGTGTCTACCGCGGGGGGCGCTCCCCCTCTTTGATCTTCTCCTGCAAAACCAGACACTGGAGCACGGCGACACTGGAGTCCAGTTTTCTGCACTTCTACCACAAGAATGTCCAGGATTTGGACCAACTATCTTGAAGATAACTGAGATGCATGCCATGAATAAGAAAAACATGTTCAATCAGTAAACTCTCCAACCCATCCGGTGTCCTTTACTATCTAAAACACACATAATATAAGTGGCACTACTGTAAACGCACAAGGTCATTCATCTGTTGCGCAAAACCCTTTCTGCGTGTTATCTCTGGATGATCACAAGATCCCATCTGCCCTGCTTACGACCCATTGCATAACTCCTAAGTAGCAAAGCAAAGGGGTCTTTGCTATCTTTAGTCTTGACCGAGACTGCATAATAACCCATTTGTATGAATTTAAAAGCAACAACTTTACCTCTAAATATACAAGGGATATTTTCAGTCTATAAAAACATCTGCACATGCGCCCTCGTGTGTGATCTGACGAATAGTCAAATGCCCTTATTGCACATTTTAACATACAAACAAATACTGGCTATACACAAAACATATGGATCAAGATGTGGGCTACCAGTTTACAACACGTTATACACGCTCTTTTAACGAACGCAGTATAACCAATCTAAATGAGTTATTATAAGTTCAAAGATCCCTAACTAACTTTTGCTTCTGTGCTGCAAAGGCGAAAATAAAACAAATTCCCTTTGCATTTTCCTCTCTGGCTCGAAGGAGATTTTTTTTTCAGCTGAGAAGTTCCTTCAGCACATTTCTATTGTTCTGGTTAACCATTTGCAGAATGATCTTTAACTCTGATCCCCTGTGTGATGGTACTTGGCCCCGAAGTCAAAACCAATTCTCCCCTTATGAGAATTTAAATACAGGAGTTTACATTGCTAAGATACATTAATAAATGGATTGAAGCCTATTTCACAGACAGACATAGATTTGAGAAAACTTTTTGTGTGTCTGAGTTGGTCTCAAAAGCAGCGACAATCTTCAGAGAGTGAGGAGGGTGCGAGACAGAGCGAGAGACAGCGAGAGAGAGAGAGAGAGAGAGAGAGAGAGAGAGAGAGAGAGAGAGAAAGGAAGGGGTGGGGTGGGGGGTTCTTTAGCAGACCAGATGAAAGAGTCGGGGGAGAAAGCCAAAGGAATTTCCCTCACTTCTCAGCCGCCGGGCTGGGGGAGGGGGTGAGTGCTGCTCGGGGCCCTTTCCCTCTTTCGGACAGGCGAGGGCGCACAAGGACAGCGGAGGCTGCTGGAACTCGACAATTTGCCACTCTCTCCTTTCTGCGAGACCACATGACACCACCCTTCTGAACCATACATCATCTGCTTCAAAGTACAGCCCCGAGTCCTGCAGCTACAGATTTCAAATGAGCTCAAAAACGCGGAAAAAAAAAAGGTGCTTGGAGATGCAACAGGTGTTGTCAGGTCCTAACACCTGCCCGTACAACGTCTGTTCATACAGACTTAATATCCGAGGACAATGTGATGCAATATATTTAAAAAGAATGCTGCAATCATAATGTGCAAGTTATCATCCACGGGTCTTCAAAAATAATACAGCTACATGAAACATCGTTCGTGAATGTCCTACAGGTTTAGCTTCAGTTATAGCTCCTAAGCGCAATGTTACATTGCATTACATTACATTTCATTTAGCTGACGCTTTTATCCAAAGCGACTTACATGTTGCATTGTTATTTGCTCCAATTACGATAACAAAGCCCAAAGGATAAAATTCAGAGTTACTTTGACTGAAAGAAATAAACATTTGGTGCCAGGTTTTTGTAACACTGCCAGTTTTGACAGTGAACTTGATAAGACTGAAGAAGATAGAGCTCAGAAAACATCCAGTGGACAATCAGGGCACTGCATCCTCCCGGTTAAACAAGAGCTTGTAATGAAACTCTATTTGCCACAACGTTACATCAACATCAGCCCTGTGTTCCACGAAGGGGGACATCTCTGTCACTTAGAAACGCAGTATAAATTGTGCAAATTCCCACTGGAACAATCTCTGCATATAGTAAGTCTTCCTTTGTCATTGTTCAGTAAATCTGAACTGAAAAGCTGCAGATCTCATTTCAAAATAGATGGAAAAAACCACAACCGCCGCCAAATGGGAACGCATAGCATCATCCATCCCTGCAATTTGATGAAGCATTGCCATAACACCACAACATGATGTTTTATTTTTTTTATTGTTTAAATGTAGATAACTTCTTTCAAATTTAATACCGATTCAAAATATAGCCCAAATATCCGTGCATGGATATGCACGTAATAATTCGTGAGAATTACTGGTTCAATCAAAAGTAATGACGTGAGAATTCCGCCTGGTTGTTTTGGTTCCAGCTCTGGTGATTTTTAAGACTTCATGTCTAATGGCCCTTTTATCTAAACATTACATTACATTGCATTTCATTTAGTTGACACTTTTGTCCAAAGCGACTTACAATAAGCGCATTTCAACCATGAGGGTACAAAACCCAGAACACTTGACCTCTGATGACTTGATTCCACTTAGGATAAGAGTCAAAGAGGAGAAATGAAAGGGGGCGGGGGGGGGGGGGGGCACACCAAGCAAGTAATCAATTCATTTGAAACAGTTATTAGAATGATTGTTATTAATTAACTTTGTACGGTAGTAAAATAATATAATAGTAATAATGAATTGGATAGTATAATAAATCCAATTATGGTTCATTTAAAAATCGAACCTGAAATGAATTGGCATTGAGAATAAATGACATTAAAATACTATTATTGCTAATGATTTTTTTTCCTGTATTTTATGAATAAACTAAATATGCTGCTTTTTCAACAAAAAAAATAATTAAAATGTGATGTACATAAGGGCAGGAAGAATCACTTAATAAAGACATATTTCTACACCAGACTGATTGATATTGATGCTGTTTCTTGTTTCATAGCTGCTCGTTGAGCCTCTCTGACAACCCCCACCTCCATCTCGCCGCTGCCACTGCTCCTTCTGTTTACCCATATATCCAATCAATGCGTGTCGTCATCAGGGGGGACCATCATGACGACTAGCCTATTAAGAATGACAGCTCTGGAGAAAGAGAGAGAGAGGGTAAATGGTGATCCCTCCCAGAGCTCCCTCTCCGCACTCTGGAGCGGTCTTCTCTCAGGGTCAGACCGGATTGCATCCCCTCTTTTCGAGAAGCCTCTCCTACTCCTTAGGACACAATCTCCCACCCACCGCCATCACCACTACACACACGCGCGCACACCCCTCCAACCTGAGAATAATCGCCTCGGTTTTGACGACTTGCACTCTGCCGCGAATTCGAGGTTTTTTCAGTCGTGCTTGTGATGGAAAGCAGAGAGGAGATGGTGATGCTGACGGAGGGAGGTCAGCTGGGCAAGAGCGGCTCTAATTTGTCGGGAGCCATCGGGAGCCCCGTGCGAGAACCACAGGGGAAGCCGGGCCACAGGAGCTGTCTGAGCCCCGGCGCTGCGCCTTATTCCCGGGACAGGAGCGAGCTGGTGGCGGAGGGTAGTGCACGGAGGAATATGTGCGGAGACGTGAGGCCGGTTGGCACATCTTCCTCCGCAGAGAGGCACCGGGCAGATCATCCCCACAAAGACGGCAGCAGCTCAGACACCGAGTCGGACTTCTATGAGGAAATTGATGTCAGCTGCACGCCTGAAAGCATGGACTACCCATCAGCTAGAGGTAGGCTGTGTTTGGGAGCTTCATGCAGGTCCTCTGTGATTGCATGCTTGTGCCAATGAAGCTGAATGAATGCCAAACGCTAAATTGTGCCCGTCAAAAATGTAATTTTACATTGTAAATACTATTCAACGAGTACATGCATCACATAATGCAAATAAACGGTGAAAACAAAAATCTGCATCAAAGCAGGGTAAGAAACAACTGCAGTTGGTGTTGCACAGATGTTCTGTCAAGTGGCCACTGTGGCTGGAAACAGTGAGGTGACACCGACAATCTAAGTCGGCATTTTCATGTCTGACTTTGACAATATATTCCTCGTACAGCAAATCTGCAGGTGTGATTATTAACTGCATGTGGAAGACTGCAGGATTTTTTTTAGTAAACCACAAGCAAAAATATGAAGAGAGGGAAAACATGTGGGTCTACTGGGTGTCTTTCTGGCATCCTCAGGGGATGCAAAGACTCTGTTTATTATAAATGTTTAACATCTTATAAGAACATTATATGCATAATAATATCAATATATAAATATTTTGCAGTTGCCGTTTGCCATAAGCCAAAAGGATGGAAAGAAGATTAATGAATGACAATAATAGAACATAATTATTAATATTTTTACTAAGCTGAAATGACTGGTTATGTAATATAAATATGTGGGAAATGACAATTAAAAAAAATAGAAATAGCAGCTAGTTAAGACGCAATTAAAACTTGAGCTGTGAGGAAGGCCCTTATTATTTAGAAGTGAAACACATTACAGTTAGAATAATGAAATTCGTCTTCACATGCCAATTCTTAGAAAATAGACTTAAATATCAAACGAAATAAATAATAAACGAAAACCTCCCATGTGTTTTTGTTCCATTTAAATTGCTCGTGTATTTTGCACTGAATGTTGATCAAATATGATTAATTATTCTGCATATTGGTTCAGGTCGAAATGGGGATTCTCCGGTCCATCCTGGTGATCATGGTACTGACCCGGGTAAGATTGTCCCGGGTCAGAGCTCTTTGTCCTACGCAGCTGATCAGATTCGTCGGTACCGAACAGCGTTCACCCGGGAGCAGATCTCACGGCTGGAGAAGGAATTTTACCGGGAGAACTACGTGTCCAGGCCGCGGAGATGCGAGCTAGCTGCCGCCTTGAATCTACCTGAAACCACCATCAAGGTAAGATTTTGTCTCAAAGGACTGAATCAGGCCTCATGCACTAAAGACACGGGCTCGCATTTTGTGAGCTTGCATTGGTATAACTCAAAACTAGGTTGCTGGTAAACTGGTTTGCTTTTAAATAAATGATTTCTAAAGATATTTTGTGGGCTATGAACCGTAAACTAAGGGGAAATCACCACATAAATAAAGACCACAAACTGCCACAATAAATTGAGTCACGCCTAAACCTGCAGACCATTATGTAAGCAGAGGCCTGGATTATTATCACATATTATTTATTTTATCATTAATGTGTTCGATTTATTTTTTGTTCAACTGGCACAAGAACCAGAGCACAAATCATAACTGGCTTGCTTACAGTACATTTCCAAGTAATTCCCATTAAGTTAAAGATTAATTCCTAACCCAAATCCAAATGTGGGCGTGCGTAAAAGCGGAAGTACTGTATGGTCTATCTGCTTTTGTAAATGCAAGTCGGGGGGGGGGGGGGGGGGGGTTATGGTTAATATTTTACCCGGTGTGTCTCTGTGACAGGTGTGGTTCCAGAACCGCAGGATGAAAGACAAACGCCAGCGTCTGGCTATGACTTGGCCTCACCCAGCCGACCCTGCCTTCTACACCTACATGATGAGCCACGCAGCGGCCACGGGGAACCTGCCCTACCCCTTCCCATCCCACCTGCCACTACCCTACTACTCCCACCTGGGTGTCGGGACTGGCTCAGCTCCCGCCGCCACCCCTTTCTCAAACCCCCTGCGCTCTCTCGACAGTTTCCGGATGCTGTCTCATCCCTACCAGAGGCCGGAGCTCCTGTGCGCCTTCAGACACCCCTCCTTGTACCCCGGTCCGACTCACGGCCTCGGTCCCGGGGGAAGTCCCTGCTCCTGCCTGGCTTGCCACTCCAGTCAGTCCAACGGTATCTCAACCAGGCCCTCCGGCTCGGACTTTGCTTGCTCCCCGACAAGCAGGACTGAGGCTTTTGTCACTTTCACGCCATCAGTGCTCAGCAAATCATCATCTGTGACATTAGACCAGAGGGAAGAAGTGCCTCTGACCAGATAAAACCAAAACAAACGAGCACTTGTTCTATGTTAGCCTTTACCGTAAGCTCTTTGACCTAACATATAATATGATCAGGACTGAAAACAGCATGAAGAGTCAGAAAGCAGTAAAAGCCAGCTTAAAGTTGGAAGCAGATAATTATCCAGATCTTCATATATAAAGACGCACAACAGATCTCCCATTCCTGAAATATTATAATAGCCTACCATTGCAAAGCCAGGACAGTGGACTGAAATACGACCGCATGGACACAAAACCAGATTTGCTTTTTACAAGATTAATTTGGTGTGTGAGACAGGGGGGGGGGGGGGGGGGGATCCAGAGAAACGTTTAAATCTCCGTGATGGATGGCGTTAAGGTTTTTTATCATTACTTGTCGTCACTTTACGCGTCCAAATCGTCCTACATGTATTGTTAGTTACGCGAGAATGATGCTTTCCATCTCTCTTTTTAACAAGGGGATTTGTTAACAGACTGCGGCCGTCTCATTATAACCGACTCTCCACACCGGGGCCCTCGCGGCGGCCCGGGCCGAAATGTGCAGATGCTAGTAAAATTAGTAAGTGATGTATATGTACGACCCGGTGAATTTTGAGTGCTGAATTAATGATAATACCAGGAAGGGATCGTCGCTGCCAAAAGGTAACAAGGCGCCAGGGGAACGGATTACAACAGCTCGCACGGTTGGACGAGGGGAGGGGAGAAGAGGAAGGACCCAGAAGAGGATGGAGAGGACAATCCAGTTGAAAAAAAATAAAAAAATAAAGTCTGAGCATTTTTAAGGCTATCAAACACTCTTCTCTTTCCGTTTCATCCCATAAAGAAATAAGAGACAGTTCTTAAATCTGATTTAAATGTGATTAAATTATGGCTATGGGCTTCTTTTAAAACCATTTTCTCGCTTTGCACAGTGGCACCAGTGTAGTGACATTTCGTAGAGGATATGGAATAAAAAGTGATTGATTTCGTTTTCTTTTTAAAAATTTCTTTTTCTATTTTATTATTATATAATTTTGTTGTCGTTTGTTTTTGGCTGGGTTGTCCTGAACGCCTAATTTGCAATAAATACTGTCAAAGAATTAACGGAGCAATCGAGTGTTTGTCCGCTATGATTTATCTAAACAAGATCCTGAATGAAGATTCAAACAATTTCAATGTTACTTTAATTCGTGGTAACAGAATAAAACTGATTTAGACCAGTTTTGTTCCCTTCAGGTATTTTTTTGGTTTGATTTCGTTCTGCACAAATAGGCTGTTAAGGATCTTCTATAATCACAATTGGTCCACCCCCCCCCACCCCCCCTCCTCAATAATAACACTAATTTTGTTCTCAAATGGTCGCTGTCAAAACACCAGAGAGTGTCCCCATGTTTCCTGATGGGACCGTTAGATTGACCGTGACAGTTAAGTGGTCCCTGGGCTCCGTTAACGCCACTCATATCTTCTCTGCAGCCACTTAATAGACGCGACAGAATTAGGTGTCTGAAGATATTGGAAATGCTAGAGAGATCGATCATTCAGAGAACACCGCCAACAATCAGCGCGATCTTAATTGGCCGCATTTGACCGGGACTGCGCAAATTAAGAGTTTTCTGAGCGTAATAGGATTGGCAAAGTGCTGCATGCCCGCAGAGACAACACAAATCACATTTTAAAGGGAGTTTTACGTCGCAGATTAGAAGTTATTGCTGTAATATGTGGAGAAATGTCTGGCATTTAGCATGGGCCTTGAAGTCATTGTTGGCAAAAGACGATCGGCCAATTGCGAAACTGTAGCTATAATCTAACAAGCAAGATTGCGTTTTCAGAAATCCTTCAATTTTACATTAAATATTATCCATCAGTCTTTATTCTAATAGATTATTCAAAAACATTATTGACATGTAACTATCTTCGGGAAAAATCAGACACAAAAATATACCTTACAAAGTCAGTCGATTTTTTTTTTTTTTTATCCACTGATACTTTCTGAGGTAAAAGGTTCAAACTCATCAGACAGTGCCACAAACACCGCACCGATGAGCCCTCCCTCCCTCCCTCCCCCTCCCTCTCCTCCTCCTCCCCTCTCCCGCACACGCTCTTGATTGATGGCCTTATTAACTGGAGTTCTTGTAAGTGTGACCGAGCTGATTAAAATGCATATGTTTGGAATAATACACCGTTTAAGCCTCCCGGGTCGAGGCGAAACCACAAGGCAGATTTATGTAAACTATCAGCCGGTGTCTTTAAGCCTGATAGGGACACGGGTCATGCAGGAAAATGGCTTTGCTTTGCGCATAATAAAATCGTACCATAAAATAAAGATGAACGGATCAGGCGAACTGGATATTCAAAAAGGTGCCAAAAAAAATAAAAAAAATAATCCTGGGTTATTTTTAAACAGGCTGGAAAAGTTGGATCTGATTTTCAATTGGTTACACGGGAGCAGCAGCACGATACAATCATCTTCTAAACCCGCGTCACACTGTGCCAGAATGACACCATAAAATGAAGCAAATTACAACCACATTTACACAGCCACGCATATGGATCTCCATCTCTCCCCACTACATAAACTATACGGCTGAATCCTCAGTGGCCTAATCCAGCATCAACAACATGCCATTTAATCGCTGGAAGATTGCGTATGACTGAGTTTCAAGATATGATGGGCTCATAGATTGCGCACATAACAGCAATTACATCAGCCTTATAAGATCCTATTAGTGAGAATTGGCTCAGGTCTCCCCAGCTCCCACAACTAGCACAAAGCATTTTGATAGGGGCGGTGCAGTGCAGCTGTCCACCGACAGCAAATTCAGAAAAAATGGATCTGCGGCTGCTGCTACCGCTGTTTAAATTGGATTACATCCTAATTTACAGACCCTTGTCGTATCGCAAGAGGCTGGCGGAGGCGTGGACGGACCAATCACGCAGTAATGATGATGAATGGGAGATTAATGCGCATACAAGCAAGACAATTTAGGCCTTCATCTGTTTAAATAGGCTTCCAATATCATTTGGAAACGGAGGTCACGTTAAATCAATCGGGGGACGCGTGAAAGTCATTTTAGGCGGCGTCTTTATCAACATTATTTACGGTGCACCGGAGACAGCTATGCAGAAAGAAAATGGGCCGGCTGCTGCGCGCTTATGTGACATAGAAGAGCAGGGAAAAGAGAGTAGGATGGATTCAGGCAATCAAAAGATCCGCTTTAATCCTCGACGTTAGTTGTTCAAATCAATTGGAGCCGAAGAAAATTGTCAGGTTGTCGGTGCACGTTGACGTTAAAATTGCCCATGTGTAATCCAAATCAAATACAAGTGCTTTTTGTAACAAGAGTTCCTTTGTAACACGAGGAAGCACATTGAAGGGAGAAAGGATTTGATAAACATCTGAAAACCAAAACTGGAGCCAGTTTGAGGCGCGAACACACATAGGCAGGCGCGCACACAGGCGTTAAATGTTGTTTTTTTTGTGTGTTTTGTTTCACAATTCTATAGCACAAAGTCATTCACGTTCAGTGAGCTATACCCAAAAGTATTATGTGCACTTCTGAAAACTTTAAAAGACTACTGCAATGCTACACTAAATTGATTGAGGTCTGCAGACGCCAAAACAGGCTTATGATTGTGGGAGTTCAAACATAAAAGCAAATTCAACATAATACGAGTAATATAATGCTTACACATGCTGCAGGTGTTGGCTTCACCGGCAGCGGCAACTTTACATCAGAAATGTACCGATTTGTTTGTTGGCGTTTTGTTGTCATTCCTGACACGGAAGTGGACCGCGTTTGAAAAAAAAAAAAGCAACTTCCTCCCGCGCTGCAGGTACGAATTTGGAAAATACCATGTCGGTGGAACATGGACAATTAGATGGTAAATGTTAGCGTAATACCTACACCCGACTTGCATACAGTTAAACAAAAATACAACTGTATAGAAGTGTACGTTCATAAAAGTGATGCATTGATGTACAGCAACCAATCTAATAACCCAAATCAAAGCCATCTCTTCACATGTGCCCCCTCCTTGTTAACGTGGTCTGCTTCTCCGGGTTTTAAACTCCAAAGTCACGCCGCCTGTTGGGAGAGTGTACGAGGTGAGCTTGCTTCAATGTTGACAACTCTTTATTGGCCTAAATACAATTTTAAATCTAGTCCCCCCCCCCCCAAAAAAAGGTGTAGTCATGAGAACACTACTTTTTAGGTGGGATAGCTTATCTACAACCTTCCATCTTGGTAGATAAAAATGTAAAAAAAAAAATGGAAAATTGATATAGCTATCTTTGGCTACAACTATTAATATGCTATGTTTGTACATTATTGGCTGAATCAATTAGTAATCATGAAACCATTGATGTCATGTTGATCAATTAGCCTACTTGAAAAAATTGAATCATGCTTGTTCCACATCTATGTGAAATTACTCTTAATTTAGAAAATAGAAAATAGTGAAATATAGCAGCACCACTAACACATGATTGATTTATTTTCATCTCAATTTTAGTATCATTTTTATTAACCATTTTGTGTTTAAAAATGAGGAAAGTGAAATGATTAAATAGCCTATCATGAATCAGATTCTGAAAGATAGGGGAAACGCTTTACCAAGCCTTACCTTTAAGAATACACGCATTACTGGGTAACAGCAGTATTATTGCCGACTTGTAATCATTTGTCTACACTGACAAGAACTATAATGACTTTGACCCGTCTTTGACTGTGACTAAATCTGGACAAAGCAGATATATGGTTTCCTGAAATAATGCTCCTTCACCCCATACACTAAGTTTGGAATTTCAGGATCATTTACTCATTATTTGTGCTTATTAGACTCCTTTGATGTTTACTCTGCTTTCCTCCTCAGCTCAGTGCATCTTCTGGGTTTACAATCATGACCTTAGTTTGTACATGCAGCCAATAGACAAAGACACTAGTGCCTATAATGACCCGAACAGTTCATGAAAACATGAAGCAAGAATATTGAGTCGAATGCAGTTCTTAATGGATGTTATAAGCACAATGATATATCTCTATGGCTGAAGTATCAGGGAAATAAAGCTTTGTGAAGACATAATTGTAAATGCATCATAGAACAGTTTGAATCATTTTATCGTTTAGATTGAAATGAAAGGTTTAGGGTGTGTATGGGTTTTTGGTGTCACCTCTTATAAAACAGCTGTTAGGGTAATGGCCGATGAACCGGAACAGTCTGGTCATATAGTGGGAATGTTATCTGTTCTCGTGTCTTATTTCTATCCTTTTTGCCATCATTAAAGTTCTTGGGGCTTTTCAGAGATTCAAGGATATCTTTGGTTATAGATTTTTAAAACTACACAGAGGTTGGTCTTTAAACTGCAGCAGAAAAAGCATATTTTTGAAGGATCTCATTTGTGACTCATTGTTAGTGATGTAGGGAGCACCAGTAATTTTTAACGTATCTATATTAAAGGGTGACCAGGAGTCAATTTGCTGTGGTTTTGCATGTGCTCTTAGTAAAAAGATTTATCTCAGGGGATCCAAGTTACTGCATTTTTCCAAGAAGCTAAAGTTGTTGATAGATAAACCAGGTGGTTGCATATTAAACATGGAGTTTTTGTGTGAAAACCACACATGAAGTACTATAGGCTATTCAAGAAAATAGTGTTTGCAATGTACAGTAGCAGAAAGCATGCAGGTGTTGAGAAAAATGCTCTATGAATTATGGTCCTTAAAGCAAATGCTGATTCAAAGGCTGGTTGTGTTCCACTTCAATTGTTGTTCCAGTTTTTATGTCCTTTTGTCCCATGTACACACATTGGTTATATTATAACTCACTTCACAGGTAGTCCAGTCTCTTTCAGCCTATAAACAGGAATTGTGCATTCTCCAGATGTAGGCATGTCTTCTGCATTAAGCAAAAAATGGCAAGAACATCTGACACTGAAGTCACTGTTGAACTTGCAGACGAGGAAACAAAATTATCCAAATGTCTGAACATAGTGGACATGGTTACTAATTTTGATAGTGGAATAGAAAAGTCATTGAGAAGTGAGGAGTAGAAAATGTATAATTACCTCATTTCAGAGGTTAGATGCAAGTAATTTGCCTTTTACTGACCACAAACAGGAAGAATTAGAACAAAGGGAGAACATTCAACAGAGCTTTTAGCAAATTCAAAGAAACCATAATGCTCATTTTGAATTCAATAACAGCAATGAGGACAACAGCTACACCTCACCCAAGCATCCTAAAATCATCTGAATATCTTGTCACTTGCTGACTCCATTCCCTTAGGAAACTCCAAGTATTGATGTAATCTGAAGATTGTAAGCTGTTGTCCCTGTCTTGTAAGTGATTTGGCTACAATCAGGAAAACACTGGGTGTTTTGGAGAAATGCTGTTTAAAGAAATTGGCAGTAATAAATATATCTTCATAATATTGAGGCATTCAGGCAAATCATATTAATGTCATATGAGGGATCTTTATCGAAACAAAAATCTTTGAATTGGAAGGGCACAATGAGTTCTTTTGGAAAATGTATTGTGAAAATTAGGAAAAAAACTTGTCCAATGATCAAAAAGGACAGAAAAAGCAGTTATTTTCTTGAAATTATTCAGTGGCGATGATGCTGTCTTATCATGAGATGAGTGTACACTGCATAGTTGGTCTTCCTCAGCTGCAGCCCTTCACAGCCTGACATTATTCTATCAGAATTTATTTCCAGGTTGACACAAAACCATACTTGTTTTTATAAAGCTTTCCATTGCACTTCATAAGAGTGGAAACATATCTAGTGTAAATCAATCCAGCAAAGAGTGAAGGAGCCAGGACATGTGTTTGTGTGCCCGTTTGGCCACCAACAAGGAGGAGTGTCATTACTTCAGGGTGACAACCTAACAATCAACATGATGCTTCATAACATACTTTACATGTTGTGTGTACAAAATGCTTGACCTTGCGCATTTATTTGTATGTTATTCCTACTACTACACAGAAAAACCCACCACAGGCTTAGTTTAGAAATACATAGCAGGCTGTAGTCCACTGCTCCTCTGATGCACAATTGTCCCTTAAAGTCCAAGTAATGGCCACATAATGGCCAAGTGCCACTTTATTGATGGTGCTGGTAGGAGCACAGCTACAAGGTCTCCCAAAAGTCTTACTCAGTGTTGCGATGATGATCAACTTATTAAATTTCATTAGATTGTTTAACTGCTTTCCCCATGAGATCTTTTTTTTTTGTTGTGGAGCTGCTCACAGAGCGCACCACATTGTGCGATATTGTTTAAAATGATTTAATAAGCACTTTATTTTACGACAGGAGTGTTATTATTTTACGACCCTCTCGGCAGCCAATAGCTTTGCAGATCAGTCCAATTCTCTCCACACCTCACTTTATTTTACTGCACACTGGCTGCTTTACTGCTCAGCAACGGCGGTGGCTGTAGGCGACAGGAAAAGTTGTTCCCCTTCTTTCCCAGTGAATCAAACAGACTCCAGCCCAAAGTATTGTAGGAAAAAGTCTGTTCCCACAGTCATACTGGGCTTGCATCACTCAAAATGCTTTTACATTTTACAGTGGGAATGTGCTGCATTTGAGGCTTATTTGACATCCTCAGCTCAGTAAGAATAAGTTTGATGGCAATGTGGTGTCCACGTTGGCCATTGGTGATGTCATTTGCATTACCTATTCCTGTGTATGCCTGCCAGTAGGTGTGTGTGTTTGCCTGTGATAGAGTACCTCATTGCAGCAGTGATGTATCCTCATTATGTCCCCATCCCATGACCGTCACACCCAGCCTACTGGTCCTCTCCTGGGGGACCAGGGAGTCTGGGCTTCCCCTTCCATCCGCTCCTCCATCTCCCAATCCCCTGCCCTTCTGACTCCAGTGCTCAACCTGCATTCAGTGAGAAGTGCTGAGTCGCCGTGCTGACCTCTCTGCTGCTGAGCAGTGGCTGTGTGGTTTGGTGACGTTAACTGAACTCTAAAAGGCTACATTTTAAAAGTAATACATGGTGACGATCTATTAACCTCAGTTTTATCATTGACTGGGAGTCACTATGAATGTCAACTAGAGGGCCATGTTGAGATGATGACAACAGCCACATATATGACCAAGTCATGTTTTATCAAATAATTAATTAATCTCTCTCTACCTGGCGGGCACGGCAATACTCAGAACAGTATAACAGTACAGCTGCCTTCATCCTCATAAAGATGTGGACAGCACTAACATATTCCTGAAGAAACTCAAACCCTCATGAGCTGAACATAGAACCTTGGGAACTGAGGAATGACTCTTCCAGCTCAGAGAAACAGTCCTGTTTTCAGCCTTGCCACGATGCACACTCCAACTCATCTTATTTAGATTAAGAAGTAAAAAAAAAAAAAAAGAAAGTCTAACCATGAAGGAACATTTAAGCCTTCGGTTTATCAGAAACATTCAATACCACCAAATTTGGAGGTACATGGTTTTCACTGTACAGGAAGGGTAATATGAAAAATTGTGATCTCAAAAGTAAACTTGTCAGACAAATGTAGTGAAGGAATGTACAATGTATTTTCCTCTGAGATGGGGAGTTAAAGTGGCATCAAATGAAAATACTCCAGTAAAGTACAAATACCTAGATTTTGTCTAACAGTACTCTAGTAAATGCACTTAATTACATCCCACCACTGGAGTCTGCCATTAACTGCATATTTAAGATCCATTTTGAGCTATTTGAGTTCTTATTTTTACATAATATTCGTTGTAAAGAAAAGTACACTGGAAACAAAATGTCATCTGGAGATGGAGCAACTTGTCGAGCTAGCTTTAGCTATATTAGCCAGCGAGCTTTCTGCCACAGAGCTTTCCAGTGACAGTTCTCAGTTTAGTTTGAAAAATCAATTCCAAAGGAAAAGAGAGGCCTCTTTTTTCTTAATCTGACTGAAATCCATGACCTGTTTAGATTCGCTGTGTGATAAATCTGTTCCTGTTATCATGCAAACTACATTTTTGTACCATGCCTGAATAGAAAGCTTCAGAAGCACAGCAGCAACATTGGCTAACTAAGAGGACTGGGCTTCACAAATTGTTTACTCTAATGGAGCAGTTCATACTGAAGATGTAGGTTACATTTTGACATACGGTATGTCTACCATGCAGGAGCAGCAAGCTGTGTATGAGTGTGTGCGCTGAGGTAAGATGAGTTTGGAAGGTAAGGTTACACCATGGGAAAGGGAGCAGAAGAGATGGTGGTACCAGATAGTGGGGGAATCAGAAGAAGAGCTAAGAGCCTGTGCTTAGTGCCTTAATGGATGATTTCAAAGAACACTCACACTGCTTGGCCGGGAGCAGACCTCCCCAAAACTATAAAACTCTGGTGATTGACACTGTTGAAGTGAGCTCAGCTGTGTCTACATTCAGTGCTCCAAATATCCCCACAAACAATCTTGCCAAGTAAATATGCCTTGAAGATATAAAGTACTAATAAAGTTGTTTGGTCTCAAAATTAGGGTGGAAATGATTACCCTGATTGGTTTCTACATGCACGGCCGTTAATTTTGATACTATAATGTACTATTATCATATTTTACTACGTCTGTTATGTCAACAATTTTTATGTTCTATAATTATCTTTTGCCATTGTTTTTACTCTTTCTCATTACAGATTAATGCCATGCAGTTCATTACTGACTCATTTTATGTCCTGTATAGTAAATCATTGACATGAACTGCATTGATCTGAAAAGCGAGTGCGACTGCACCCCCAGTGAACAGGAAGTGATGTCTGGTTTGCTTGTACTCAAAGAAGAGCAGCATATTTAGCATTTTGCTGCAAAAGAAAGTAGGACTGAAAATGCCAGAGTGACTTTTCAGTGATCCACTGGAAGGTGCAGAGGTGAACAGAGCTTAGCGCAATACCAAAGATGGCATCGGACTTAAAACTGTGCCATCTCAGATTACCACTTAAATCAACAAAAAAATGTCCTCTGTGTGTGCATGCATTTTTAATTTAAACAGCATATACAGTTCAATTATGCATCCAAACCAAAGATGATCAAGTAATTATATACAAACTATAATCATATTTTCATGCAACTATCTCTTTAAAGCAGTTATTTCAAAATAAAAGCTCTTAGTGAATACAGTTAAATGGATGGCAAACTGGTTTAATAGGACAGACTGACTGACGCTGACACACAGACCTGTGGCGTCTTCAGGTTGTGACTCACAGACCAGGAACCCAGATTAAGCGGGGAACGGACATAACAAGGGAGTCTTGTTTTGGTCAGTTGAGTGCGAAGAATGGAGGACAAAAGGCAACAGGGAATCCTTGTTTTGTAGATTTGTGTTTGAAATGTCTGAGCTTGTTCGCAGTGCAAAGGAAAGAGTAAGTGAGTGGAATATTTAAAACAGGAAAATATTGGGGGGGGGATGGATGGAGGAGAATGAGACACAGACTGTGAGAGGGGCTCGAGGGAAAGATGGAGCTAAGGAAGGAGGATAGGGTTTATGGTGATGCTCTGTTTGTGACGGCTGTCTGCTGGATGAAAACAGGGTCTCTTTAACTCCTCACGGGTTAATGGAACTTTTATGAGTTTGTTCTGCAATCATGTAACCCCTGGCGTCTCCTTTCCTGTTTCTCTCTTTGTCTCCTTGTATCTCATTCTGTCTCTTTTTTTCTTTTTTACCCTCTATTGCAGGGCAGATCAGAGGTGAGCCGCTTCTGTGTTTCTGTAAACACTGCTCTCTCTCTGTGCTGAGTTTATGAGGACAGGACCAGTTTGGAGGAGGCCTCAGTTGGATGACTCACTGCTTGGGCTCGGTTTACATTAGGTAAAGAGTTGTTTAAGCAGTGGTTAGCATAGTTAGGTGGAGAGTATGGACAGCGGCAGTCTAATGGCTTGGAGAAGTGAACTAGCCTGTCCAGGGGTCTCTTTTGTCCAATCATTATGTCTGTAGTGTGGGAAGTAATTGGTCCCACTTTCCAGAGAGCGGCAATGGGTGTTTAATTGTACATAAATAGTTGTAGCTCATTTGTTTTATTATGGCAACCACATTTGCGACCCCAGACACCAATCCTTCTATGACACCACTTGCCTAAACACCAGAGCGAAAAACTCTCCCACCAGCAGAATAAAAGTGGTTGGATGTCTGACAACACAAGGTGCATTAACTAAGGAGGAGGAGGGGGAGGGTGGGGGTGTCCGTAGGTGCACTGGATTGATGGAGATTGGTGCCAAAAGGCGATGGGAACCTGACCAGGTCTCCCATCATAAAGCACGACTGAGGAATGGGTGGCTGTGGGTCAGACGCAACTTTTAATGCCCAGCCATGACTCACGCTGACTGTCAGTAATGAGTTTTATTCACTTCCATCATTTGAGTGTCGATTGTGATCATGGGGCTATCTGAGAGTCATGATTGACTGAATGGAGTCAAATATGGGAGGAAGGAGTGTGGGATAAAGGAGGACAGAGGAGCAGGACACTGATCCTGGTGCTTATGTACCCGTGAAGCAGCCAGCTGCTTACGGCGACGTGGAGAGAAAATACTAAATATGGCAATTGAAGTCTAATTTTAGTACGAACTAGAGGAATACATTTCCCCACATCATCTAATATTCTTCTATTTCATTTGCTTCCCTTTAAGTCACCAAACTCCTGAATAAAAAAAAGCCAGAAACAAAAGTCATTGCAGCCTTTTATTGTTTCCTCAAACCTCCTGAACCTCCCTCTGGGTGTAGCAGCTCTGTAGAAGCACATGGTCACAAACAGGCAGTTTAAGGATGATAATCAATATTGATCCCAGTTATAGAGTGAGTGTGAGGCGCTGTGGAGGGGAGGAGGGAGTCCTTACTCTGTCTGGATGTTGATAGGATCAATGAGCTTTAGAGGATTGAGAATGGATGGTTCCTTGTGTGGAGGCTCTGTTAGCAGTGACAGGGCCAGAAAGACTGCGCAATCTGGGCTCCACATTTCTGTCATCATCTTTCTATTTCCACCCCTTTCTTCTCCATTTGTCAATACATTTGAGATTTTAGCATCATTATTAACATCCATGTGAAAATGCATGCATTTCTGTGTATGTGTGTGCAGGTGACTTCATCACTTCTGCCTCCAACATCTGCCATATTTTTCCACCCTTGAGGGTATTGATTTTGGGGCAATGCAGTAATCTACTGGGCAGTTACATTAGAGAGACATGACACAGATACTCCTCTTTGTTTTTTATGGACCAAGAAAATTTGTGATAAACTACAGAGGGTGCACTCAAACACTTGATATTAACGACAAAAAAGAAATGGGCGTAATCGTATCCTAATGACAAACATACGCACAACCCAGAGGTGTAGACAGTCTGTTAGAATAGCTGAGGATTACTGTTGGCCTGGGCATTGAGGTAAAGCTACGTCCCAGTCGGTTATGTTTATTCCTGACAGTAACAGAACCTTTTCTATTCTAATAAAGCCTGTCCGCGCTATATTTACCTGCTTAGCACAGTCCAGTGCTCTGGGGCCACTGTGACCTGCCTGCCCGGGTGTGTTTGTGCATGCGTGTGTGTATTGGAGCGAGACATAATGGTGACTTAGCACCTGGACACTTCAACAATATGTAGATTCAGCGATGTTGATACAGCATTTGAATTGGCAGTGAATGCAAATTTATTTGTGGCCCAGAGTGTGTGGAGACAGAGAAAGAGAGTTCCCCGTGTGTGTGCAACACAACATGAGAGAGATGAAGATTCAGCTGTGTGGGTGAGAGTGTTGGATTAGAGATGACAGCCAAGAATGAGGAATCCCATCATTCCACGTCCAGGGAGCACTCCATTCAGCCACTGACACGGCCCTCTGGGGTGGGGCAATTGGAGGGTGCCAGTTACACCCTGTCATGGGGTCTTATGACCTGATGGATGTGGTGCTACGGGATTCAGAGAACACCCTGAATATTGCCTCTTGCACACACGGTCATCCAAGAACAGATAAGCTCAGTGACATCAGTGCTGCAGCATGCACAGCTCTTACAGCTGTCTAATTTTCTTTGTGTATTTTTGGTTCACTACAGTTTTGTTTTATTGTATGTTCCGGTACATAGTCAGAACTGCTCTAATGCATACATGACCACACACATACTCTGCAGGATCCCACATGACAGTGTTGAACAGACCTCCACAACTATCATTGAACTGAAAAGCCCCAAAGTTGCATCTTCTTTTATTAGAATGACATAATAACTATCCATCAACTCAGCCAGCCAACCGTATCGCTCCCTCCTGATGCCTACAGCCAATCGGCTGCGCTGATATTTGAGAGCTAATTTGTCACAGTCAGCAGCGTCCCTCCCATTTCTTATTGTCCCTGAAGTGAGTGTTATTGTCACCCCAAGTCTCGGAGGATGGTTTTATCATTCCTGCTTAGTACAGCACTGGGACTTATGAGAGACACACACAACGCACACAGAAGTTCACAAGCATTTCTCCACCCACACCAACCCCACTGCAAGCATGTGTTGTTTCTTTAAAATAGCATTTAACTTTGCTCCTCTTCTCTCTCTGTATTCCCCCCCCCCCCACACACACACACACACAGACAATGATGGCTGTGTTTGTGTTTGTGTGTGTGTGTGTGTGTGCGCTGTTTCCCTCCACTCTGCTCTAAACGAACCAATTATGGGTGTTTATGTAGCTTTAATGCGCGTAAGTGTCAGGAGAGAAACATTGCACCGCTCACCACCTAATCAATGAGGCCTTGCGTGCTACACCACCGCTCGCTTTTCTCCCCTCTCACTCGTCCTCTATCGCGTCACTTCACTTTCTCTTTCTCTGCCACACTCTGCTTCTCACTCCCATGCCTTGTCCGTTCAATTAACGAGAGATGAGAATTGAGAGGTATCAGGCCAATTGGCTGTGAAGAGAGCTTTAAAAAGACAAGATGAGGCCATCACAAAGTTGCTGTGCTCAGGACAACTACTGTAAGTCTTATAGGCTGCATTTTGGTATATTTAGAGTGAGTTCCAAACATTTTTCACCAGAATTTTAGATGTTGCAGCTGCTCTGAGTTTGTCACTGTCTGAGCTCCAGTACAAATGTTCTGTTTTGTTGCATTTTTACATTTGATTTATTTAGCTTCTTACTGCTTAAATACAAGCAGCCCATACATTTTAAAGATCTATCTCAGCTGATATTCTATTTTTCCATTCAGAAGTGAACTAACCAATTATTATTGTCAAAATAGCTACAGGACCCACAGCCTTGTTTTGTAAAAGTAAAATGCACATGAACCACATATTCACTATGGAGGCACTACTATGTAAAGTATGGGCCATTGAATGACTGATCTACTTCCTCTTTTATCTATATCTAGTCATAGTTAGCCGATCAGTTTTTAGTGCCACAGCACTCTCTGGTTTCATGCTTCCTCACATAAAAAATATTTTTATCACTTCCATTAAATGGAAAGATTTGAAATTTGAGAAGTAGAAAGCGCTTGGATCACACCATGTGCATTCTCTTAGTGTGTGTACCTGAGCTCCAATGGCTTTGTTTTCTCCTGAGAAAAAACTGAAATCAATGAGATAAGATTCCACAGTTTGAGTAACCACTCTGACAATGGCTGGTGTAAACTCCACCCTGCAGTGTTTCTCATGATCCATGGATGATTTGTTACAGTTTATATATTTGATGGGATTCCAGTTTTTTTAGTTTTTTTTTTTTTAAATCTCTATGACTCTACACAGATGAATCCCCAGATCCTCTTGCAGCTTTCCAAGGTTGCTGTAAAACAGAATCTGTTATTCCATTTTGGTTGAGTCTCACCCACCCTTACATGGGTAACATTACAGGTCTGAAGCTGCCTCTGGATCAGGTGTAGCTACTTTCACCCCCAGTTTGTGGCAGAGATGAATGTGGCTCAGTGGGAGCTGTACCCCCCCGGGTATTTAGGGCCCACCGTGGTGGGTCCGACGGGAACGGGAGGGCCAGAGTCCCGTTACCGACACCAGTGATTATTTACCGGGCCGGGGCCTCTGTGGGAACCGGGGTGATGGATTCTGACGGGGCTGATGATCACTCTTCCAATGAGAGTAATTAATATAATGAAGAGCTACTGAGCATGTGCAGTATTATGTGATGAATAGTGTGTGCACGCTGTCATTACTCACAGGTGACAGAGGGTGTGTGGGGGGTAATGTGAAGAAGGAAGTATACTGTACAAGAGGAGGAAAGGGTGAAGACAGAACAGGATCGGAAAGTATGAAGGAATCAATATGATGAGGGGAGACAGGGATGTTTTGAAAACATTTGGAGACATTAATGGAACTAATTACATCCCTTTGACCCCCACAAGTCCAGCTTAGAGCAAGTTACAATGGCAGGAACAGTGAAAGTGAGTGAAAACAAGCAGAGACACACTTTATGGGGCCATTCCCCCAGATGTTTACTCATATTGTCGGGATGCAACCTTGTAACCAGGTAATGAATCCATGTTTCACAACAACTCACTCCACCCTCATAGATATTCTAATGAGGCCTTTATAGTTATAATTAGCTGTTGTTATGCGCTTCGCTGTCGACATGACATGTTATGTGCTGACCCGCTGTCTGAAATGGAATTATCTTCACTAATGAACCCAAGCAGAGTCAGTGACTCAGGATGGGGGAATGATGTCTACAAAACAGGAAGAAGACGTGTGGGTGTTGTGCTGATGTGCAGACGCTGTGGGTGTGGATATGAGCTGGGGCTAAATGGCCTGAATATTATTGGTGGGTTCATGTAAAAGATATCAAGGCCGCATTACTGCACAGTGAGACAGTGGCTTGTTACACACCACTGGGTGAGCAATAATACTTGCTAGATTCCAGCCACTAATTTAGCCACATGGCACTTAACGTGCGTTTGATATGAATCGTGGGGTGTTTAGAGGAGCCTCGGCCCCCCTCCCTGCCCCGCAACCCCACCACTCTTACTTCCTTAAAGAGCAAGTCGTTAAACAGCCGAGAGGATCCACCAGCAGTTATAATGGGGAAATAATGAACGCTGTTGCCTCAGGTATTTATCACAGCAGCAACTCTCAGAGCTGAGGCTGTTACAAGCTCTAAATGGCGGGGAGGGGGGTTAACCAGGTGGGAAATTAATTAGAAAGTTTGAGAAGCAGACACTGGAGTGATGTAAAACTTGATCATCTGTGTATAATGTACATAAGTTGAATTTCATGATCAGTTTATTTCAGGTGTATTCAGGTTTCCCGTAAACGCAATCATGAGCAGGTTGCATGGTACTTCACAAATAAACAAATTCCATATATTTCCAAGTTAAATCTTGTAAGACTGAGAAGTTGTTTGAATCCCACAACAAAACCAAGTCACGCATCAAACATGAACTCTTGCTGACACATGAGACTGGTGTTGTACCCTGGTGTCAACATAGTCTGTGTGGTGTGTCTGGTGTCCCACCGCTGGCTGCCTGGCTAAGAGGGTGAGGCCCTCCGGCTCAGACCGGCTGGCTAGGGACTCGGTCGGTCCCTTGGTCGCTCACGTCCCCTTCAGACGTCAGAGCAGGCCGGTCTCACCACGGCTCCTTTACAACCTGCTTTCATGTGCCCTTTAATGAGGAAACCGCCGGCTCAGCAGCCTGCTATAAAACACAGGCAAATTAAAACACCCAAATATGAATCAGCTATGCTGCCTAATTCAGCAGGCCAAGCCAGAGGCGTAGTTCTACTTTGTAGAGGCCTCAGAAGGACCAGAATCTATTGTCTGCAAAGGTCATGAGGGCGCCTCACAAGTAACATCAGCTACAACATCAACGTTACAGCAGAGGAGATATGTGATAACATTGGCTTCTTAATCTAAACCTTGAAGTACTTCCACTCCTTTAAAATCATCTGAAGATCACACAGCCGAGGCAAGTGCATAACTTCCCAAAGAACAATAACAGAGTGAGTCACAAGCCCACAACACAACTTCTGCCACCAACGGCTCGCCACAGTCTGCTACAACTGCGGCTGCCACTTAGACGACAGCAGCTCCATAAAACGTTGAAGAACCTCCAGCCCTCAGAAAAAGAGAGCGAAAAATAAAACAAAACCACATTTGTTTTTTTTCCTCTCATTTCATTGTAATGATGGAAATAAGGGCATCATTCTGAGATTAGTGCTGCTATTTCTCCCCGACTGACTTTAAGCATTATATGAGTCCCTGCTGAAGAGTTTTGAAGAAACAATGGAACAACAACCCACTGAGGAGAAGGATGGCAGCTGGATCACCGGCTGATTTTTAAACTTTAAGCTATATAAGACTGGTGTCTTATGACCTCTGAAACAGAGAACACAGAAGAGCATGGTGTGATCACATGGGGCGCAATGATTTAAATCCTAAAAAAAAGTTTCAAACATGGTTTGTGACCTTGCCTGTTTTACAATCAAGTATATTTATGAATGACAGAATTACAAACTTTGTCTGGAGGGCGCTATGATTTTGTCAGCATATGACACCATCAATTTCTACACCCTTGTCCTGAATAAGTAAAAAAAAAATCATGAATAAACTACAAAATATGAGAATCCTCTTCGAGAGCTGCCAAGGACAGATCGCTCTTTAAGGGAGAAAGTAAAAGTAGCACATCCTGTGGCTAAAGGATGTTAACCATTTTCCACATACACTATAACTACAGTAGAAGGTTGGTGTGATCTGAAAAGTAACAATTTTAAAAGTTTTGAAAGCTGTCAAACTAAATGTTTGAGGTGAAATAGATATAGGTTGGGAATGTCAGTCAGTCAATCACTTCAGGTGGTCCAGACTTAAATATTTCAACAACTGCTGGATGGACTGCCATTAAATGTCTTACAGATATCCATGGTTCTTGATTTTTCATTTAATACCAAAGCCTTACCACCATAGATAGATTGATTCAAAATATTGTACAGACTTTTGTGGTTCCCAGATAATTAATCCTACTGCCTAGCGAACCTTTGACCTTTCCTTTAGCAAAGCCCACACTTATGGTTTTGAGTCAAATAACTACTGGAAAGATTGGCATGAAATTTGGGACAGACATACGTGTGCCCCTCAGAAATAACTTATTTTATGAACATATATGTGAAAAACTATAAGGACAATTCCAGTCCTGGTCTACTAATGTGATGTAGTTATTTTGCAAATTTTAGCATGAAAACATTTCATGTATATGTAAAGCATGTTGCTTGAAATCTACGCGTTAGCACTGTCATTGTGAAAATATTAACGTGCCAATGTTAGCATGTAGCTCAGGTCACCCTTGTGCCTAAATACATACAGTTCATTTTAAAATATATATTTCTGTATTGCCCAACTTGAGCTGTTGATTACACACTATTTACTTTGAACAAAGACACAACAGCCGAATGGGTTGTATGTTTCGTAGAGGTGGACAGTGAACAATTCGGTGTCTATGTTCTCATCAATTATCAGGTAAGATTACTGCTCTGCCGCTGTACTGACTGAAATAATTACTAAAAAAGTGTTATTAATACATACCATCCGTATTTTCATAGTAGCGTGTTAATAATTTCACAACGTAGATATAATTACTTGAGTTATAATGAGTTACACTTTAAATAATAAGTCCTACATCTCAACAAAATATAACATCTTACAAAAACGGTCAAACACCAGATACGCAGAACATCTTTTATTTTAGGCTACAGTGTGACTGAAGGTCTGTTTCACAGAGTAAAGACAAGCTGTAGACACTATTCATAACTTTTACTAAAAAAAAAAAAAAAAAAAAAAAGCGATAGTCCATTTTCTTCTTCAATACTACACAACAAAATTAAATATACATTATGTACATTTTGTCAGAGCAGGGAGGAACCACTCCTCACTGACACTTTACACAGATGTCGTAGACGCAGAGAGAGAGAGAGACGGAGAGAGACAGAGGGGAGAAGTATGTGAGGTTAAAACGGACAAAAGAAGGTGCGAGACAATGAGAACATTTTGTAGTGAATAGTACAAAATTGAAACAGTATAGGTCACAAAATAATACTCTAGTGGCTCAATAAGCAGACAGTAGAGAAAAGAGGTAAAGAGGTAAGATTCTGTAACTGTATCAAAATGGCCCGGCACATCGCACGGCGATGCCCTCGGTGCAAAAATAACCAGACGTTTATCTCACAGTATTGTAGAGCAGAAATGGTCAATTCAGTAGGTAAAGACTTAAATGTAGTACCAAAGAAACCAAAGTGCTGTAACTGTAGTGTGTCTCAGAAGGTAAATGAATTACTGAATCATGATAGGTACAAATGAAGCGTGTGCGTTGACAAGAAGTAACAGGCTGACTGACACTTCCTGCCATAAACAGACTAATGGAATAAAATCTCTTTAATTAACTTTCCATTATCATGTGAATCTTTGCTGTCCTCTGTTATTTAACAGGGATGGGCTCCGGTAATTTGGGTAACAGGCAAGTAGCACAAATCCGACATAAAACATACTTAAACTTTAACATTCATGCATTCTTACTCATCAATCATCCTGAAAAACCACATTATTTACATGGTTACATGTAAACCTGGAGCGCCCCATCCTACCTCTCATTTCCCCCACCCTACCCTCTCAGAACAGGCTGGGAGGAGAGTTGCTTTGTCTCTAGATACTGATCTAAGGTCAGTTTTAGCATTTCCTCCATGTATGGGGAGGGCCATGAATTGAAAATATGATTCAGCTAATGCAACGAGGGGACATGTGTCGACATACAGTATGTTAATTGGACCGCAGATCTGTGCCTGAGGGCAAGGCCTTAGTCTCTCCTGAGCATAGTGGGATAAGGGGCACTGGGGTGTGTGGTTCTGGTGTGTGTGTGTGTGTGTGTGTGTGTGTGTGTGTGTGTGTGTGTGTGTGTGTGTGTGTGTGTGTGTGTGTGTGTGTGTGGGTGTGTGTGGGGTAACAGCGCAGTCAGCTGTGCTCCCCCTCAGCTCACTGTCCTTCTTCCTCGCGCAGGAACTGGAAGACGGATGAGAAATCCTTGTTAGCGTAGCCGCGAGAGCACATGACTCGGTAGATCTGGTGGGCGAGGGAACCCAGAAGGATGGGTGTCTTCGTGCTGGTGGCAGTGTTTTGGGCCAAACCAAGATCCTTTGAGCAGAGACAAAAGAGAGAAAAAAAACCAAACAGACTGTGAGAAAGAGAGACAGGTGCACATAGGTTGGCCTATTGAACAGCTGATGTGAAGAGCTGTGGGAAAATGTCTTTTATTTAATATGCAGGATGTGTAGAAACGTTTAACCCATTAGATGCAGAGCACAGAGAAACAGAGAAAGTGATTCCCTTAATATTGCTGACAATAACCGACTCGCATAAAAGAGTCAATGCGGTGAAACACAGCCAGGAGTAACATAGTTAGGCAAAAGAATAGAAGCGAAATGAAGCAAATGGGATTGTTAAGAGATTGTCAAAAAAAGACACGAAATAAAGAAAACAAGAAAGAGAAAAAGAACAGTAATAGTAGGATTAGCTGAAACTATTATTAAATTAGCGCAGCTGCAGAAATTTAAATGGCATCAATTCGGATGAATGGTTAACCATAAAAGTCATTTGTCGGGGAAAACATTCCCTAGTTCCTCAAAGATGGAGATTTGCTACTTTTCTCCAATTTACTATGATGTAAATTAAATATTTTGTTGAGATTTGGACTGTAGGTTGGACAAAAAATATATTTAGAAGACGTTCTCATGGGCTCTCATTGGCTAAATAAATAGTCCAGAAAATGACCTGATAATAAAATAATCATTTGATGCAGGCCTAACAAAGAATCAAAGAGGATGGAAATAGAACATGACCCAAAGGGAGAGAGCCATACTTGTACCTTGGCCATTAGTGTGGTTCCAAAGCCGCCCTGGTAGTTGTTGGCAGAGGGGACTCCCTCCATTACTCCGGGGACAGGGTTGTAGATGTCGCTGGACCAGCAACGACCTGACGACATGTTAAGGATCTTTGCCAGCAGCTTGGGGTCCAAACCCAGTCTGGGACGGGGAGGAGAGGACAGAGGTCAGTAACTCCTTTGGACCTTTGACACATTAGGGAGTAAAATCTTGACAATGCTGGCAGAAAGCCCAGAGAACCATGAAGATATAGATGTCTAAACGTTCTGTGTATAGCGGTTCTTTTAAGAAAGGAGAAGCGAGAAAGCGGGAAAAAGACGACAAAAATGTAATAAGATTAATAGATTATTAAATTTACCTTTAAGCTCTTAGCAACTGAGTATGAATGGGTGAGGTAAAACTTGGTGGGAGAGTAAAAAAAATGTTATGTAAAAAACTAATGAGGAAATGGGACAAACAGGGATGGGGTGAAGAGGAGCACCGATTGTTCATAATAGCGTTCATTTTGAATAGCGGGGAGAAAAAATGTGGAGAAAGATGAGTGTGGGGGCGTCTGGTGACTGTAGTGACCCCCGTTGAACCTTATGCCCAGCTGTGACCATTCCTCAGTGTTAATGGCCGACGGCTTTGTAATGCTGGCTAATGCAGTATTGATGTTTACCATCACATCTATCCTTCATCATCCCTCTTTCAAGAAAGTGGAGGAGGAGGAGGAGAAGTGGTTAAGCAGCGCAGGGGAGCCATAAACCTCTCTGTCACATATAGAGGCGCACACTTACTTCTGCTGCCCCATTTTGCAGCAACCTACTTTCATATGCAAGAGGACAAATCTTCAGGCTGTGATGAGAAGCAGCAAAAAAAAAAAAAAAAAAAAAGCAAACGAGACAGAGACAGGGCACAGACAGACAGAAGCAAGGAGTGAAACTAAGTGCCAACCATTACAATAGGGAGGGTGTAACTGTAGCGTCTGTGTCAGACATTCAGTGCGCTTGTGTAGTGCAGCTTTGGTATATTAATGGTTTAAAGGCCAGTGTAAAGCTGACCACATCAAGTCCTGGCTGCCTTAGTTTACTGTTACTTACAGGCCTGTAACTCTATTCTGCTCTCAATATGACTATTAAACCATCATAGGTCCTTAAGGCCAGCAGCCTCCCTCCCTCCCTCTCCCCACCTGGCTCTCATTCTGCCATTACTGCCACAGTTTTATTAGCTGTCTACTAACTAATTAAGAATAGGAATTGCATTTACACTCTCTCCGCGTCTCTCCCTCCTCCTTTTCCCTTCCCTTCATCTCTTCTCCGTGCGTTCAGACTGCCTAATTTTCTAACAAACAGCTCTGGTAATGTGGCATAAGTGACTCTGCATACGAGCGTTTTTTAATGGCAGTCTCGCTCATGATGGCTTTTTTAGTTTGTGTCTGTAAACATCCCTCGCCATCCTGCTTCTCCTCTGCTCTTCCTCCCCCCTCACCATCCATGCTGACACTTCCCTGTCTGAGGACTCTTGGGGACATATGTTTGACATCGCACACAAACCCCCCCACTCTCCACACACACACACACACACACACACACACACACACACACACACACACACACACACACACACACACACACACACACACACACACACACACACACACAAGCAGGCAGCCCCTCCCTGCGTTCTGGGTCAGCAGCTGAAAAGGTTACTGGCTGAGCTACAATAAAGCGCGTCCGAGCGCGCAGATCGTTTGTTATAGCGACCAGAGACGCTGACGGGGAGCTGTTGTCCTCTGTTAACGATAAATCAATGAAGTTCCCCTCTTGCTCCCGTCACACACACACACACACACACCCACACCCACACACACAAAACTAGCACTAGCACACACACACACACACACACACACACACACACACACACACACACACACACACACACACACACACACACACACACACACACACACACACACACACACACACACACACACACACACACTCAATTGTGGTTATTAGCTGACGCAGTGGTGTTGTTGCTCGCCTGCGGTAATTTGCGCGTGGAAGAGGACATGTCACGCTTTAACAAGATTGACATGGCTAAAGAGACACAAACATGTTGCTGTGCTATGCTGCTGGAGATTAAAAAGATGTGAGAGATGGAGCTGCAGATGGAAATGAGAGGGGAGGGCGTTTATGTGTTTCTGTGCTGGGAGCTCTAGCAGGTGGAGTTCATTTGCAGCACTGATATTAACTGTCTGTTTCATTATGATTAGCTTCTCGTCCTCATCTGATGCCACAAGAGAGGAAGCCCAACCCGTTCCCCATTTATTATTTCATTAAAGAGCTAACGAGCACATATACACACACGAGCATTTACTATCCCATTTATAGAGGCAACAAGCGCGTTTATCACCCAACTTTAATCTTCATCGGAACATATGCTCACAATTCACGAGTTACGGAGAGAGGAAGAGAGATGTGCGTTTGCGCCCGTGTGTGTTGTGGTGAACCTATTTCTGTATGTCAGCACAAAGGGTTGCGTCTCATTATACACTTTGATTTGCCTATTGTTTTTCCCGTAAAATGAACAAAGGAGCAAATATGCGTGTTCCTACTTGCGCATCAATTACTGCGTGTTTGTTCGCGTGAATGGGTGCAGGTACATAGGAGTGCAAGGTGAGGTGTAGGCTGTAAAAGCCAGTCGCTTCTCTCCTCTTCCTCCTCTCCTTTCATCTTCACGAGCGTCATTAAAATCGCTGCTGCTCCTCTCCACCACTCTACGCTACTCTCTGCAGGCTCTCATCCCCCTCTTTCACTGACTGGTTGGCTGCATGCAGAAATTACAGCAGGTGAAAAAAAAACAAAAAAAAAGAGACGGAGAAGAAGAGATGAAAGGATTAAAAAAAAAAAAAAAATTAAATGAGAAAGTAAAGCAAATATGGATGGGGAAGAAAAGCCAAAATAGAGGGTTAAAAAAAAGGAATGCACAAAGGCGGGGCGTGCATGCGAGTCTGGGAGTGTGTGTGTGCTCATAATTGTCATGCGTGGCCATTCCTTGCACTAAGAGAACGCCACGCTCTGTTGGAGACGGCCCGAGCTTCCATCTGAGATCAACAAATTAGCTCCACGAAAAGAACTGTGTCTCTGTGTGCGTGTGTGTGTGTGTGTGCACAGAGACGTGTGTTTGTGTGTCTGTCTGCATGTACAGATAAGATCACGCGCGCACACGCGCGCGCACACATACACGTATATTTGAAGAAAGGGCAGCTCTATCAGGCCCAAGTCCAGAATGATAAAATGTTATTGCCGTTTTCCTGTAAATTGGCTGCGAGTGCTCAGTCTCCTTTGTGTTGGACTGTGTCGGTGTGTGTGTCTGTACACATTCGTCTATGCGAGTGTCCTCTCTGCATAAGAGGCTGGGCCGCAATGCAGCATGGGAGATTTACGGGTGTGGGCTCTCTCTAAACGATGACAGTCTTTGTCAAGCCCTCTAATAAAGCCCCAGAGATTGGCTGGTAAGACGAGGGGGAAACATGGGAACACACACACGATGCATGTACGCTCATACAATCAAGACTCAATATGGGTTGGTCTCGCAAAGATATAAAAAGACTTCACATTCAAAGTGAAGGGATGCAGTAGTTAGTATCCTTTTTCTCTTTCATAGGAATATATTATAATGATGCGCACTGTGAGACGTTGTACTGGTAAAAAACTGCTGTCTTCACTGTATCTGGATGTAAATCTGTGTCTGTGTGTATGTGTGCGCGCTTCAGAGACACTGTGGCAATGTGTAAATCTGTGTTGCTGCCTTAATGCCTCCATATTTCAGAGGCCTAGTGAGGGGATTTATGTGCGACTGCTCATGCCAATTTTCCTCCTCTGTCTCAGCACAGATAAATCAGTCGCACCAACACAGCTGCACTGTGCAGGGAGCAATTCATGTTCATGCACGCACTTACACACACACACACGCAAAACTGGATGCATGTAGCATTTTAAGGTTGTAAAACCCATAAAAACCAATGATAGTAAGACAGTGAATAGAGGAAACAGTCTATTATTGACAGGGAATATCCATAAACGGAGTAGAAAATAAATTCTGACATCCGTCATCTGAGGGATACCTGATATCTGGGCTTACTGTATGCAAACTACATGACCCCTACTTCCAAAAACAGGGGGCTTCTTAGGGGAAAATATACTTTGATGAGACCTGGATGATCAGAGGCTTGTTCACACCTGCCCAGAGAATTGTCAAATCCTTTGATGATCTCAAGTCATATCAGATTGTATTGGTTTAATTGAGAAGACTTCATATCCCATCATCCTCAGCTTATTGGCCAAGGCGGCTTTGTGCCAGCACGAAGCATGATGAATGATGGGATTTCTAGGTGCTGCTAAGTGGCAGGGGTGTGGCAGGAAACTGGTGAGAGCTCAATCAGCAGATGTAAATCAGACCGTGTGGCTCCACCCCCTCATCCATCTCTCTGCAGCAGCGGCGGCTCTGACTTGGGGCAGGGCTGACCCCTTTGCACTTCCATAAACTATATACACACACGCGCGCGCGCACACGCACACATTTCCAAACCTGGATTGAAGTAGTAAATTACAGTTACAACTTTACAACTAATTGCTTTTACAGTGACGGCTATATCTAAAGGCAATTTCAGAGCTGAATTAATGCGTGGCTAAACCGTAGTAGCTTGCAAACATGACACTTTTAAGTTCATGGTACTGGAGCTTCCCAAGACAACCACATGTCTGAAAACACACCAGTTCTTCACATCCTTCAAAAAGGAAAATGAAGTGGATGCACTGAATCCCTGGTTTGTACATATCCTTTTACCTCAGAAAGGCTTCATCTGCCTGTGAGCAACATATTTTGATTACTAGCTTACATTCCAGGCTTTAAATGGAATAAGTTATTTATGTTTACTTTTGATAGCCCATGAAGGACATGATACCATGTCAATGAAGCCACAAATGGCATTGTTTACTTCTGTTTTTGCCTTCAGAATAGCAGGTAGGAAGCAGGTTAGCACAGCATTTGTTTTCAGTACCTGATACCAAGGTTCATGGTCTCTGCGGTCCCGATCATCCCGATGGCCAGCAGCATATTGTTGCAAATCTTAGCAGCCTAGAGGGGTGTGAAGAGAGAAAGAGGGAAAAAAAAAAAAAGCCCGTCTTGTATATATGATGTTTATTATGTTAAAGTGATGCATTTTGTGATGGACATCGTTCGATTAGCGAGATTAAATCGTTGTTTTGTGGGATTTATTCACGTGTTACTTTTCAAACACATGTAACGGTGTACTCTTTATTACGCTCGGCAGAAATCACTGCTTACGTGTTTAAATCTCAAACATACCATCAAATGAGAAAAGAACTATAGTGTAGAGACTTATGTGAAACAGAATTTAACTAGAATTCAAACATCCTTGTGTTCTGTTCTGGTATGTCACCATTAGCTATAAAAACAAGCAGGTCTAATGGTTTCCCTAAAAAGAACAAATGCTTAGTTTTTTGTGTGACAAGATGAGTACGAGGAGAGTCCGTTTTATATTTTGCACTTTTTTTTGCTTGTTAGTAAATAGTAAGAACGTTAATGACGAGTTCCTCTGGATGAAGGATCATTTAAAAAAAAAAATTAAAAAAGGATTGCGCTTTAGGAGGACGATGCTTTTCTGTGCCATATTTTGGTTTCACAGCTAAAACAAGGAAACAAAATCTTCTGTTTGAATCTGTTTGTAGGAAGTTATGTTCTTGTTAGGGCAAATGTCTCAGCACTGTGACAGAATTTCTGGTGTCTTATAAGTCTGTGTGGGTTGCGCACTCGTATGTATGTGATGCAATAAACGTATCTGAAAACAGTATGTCATTTTCATGCCTGTGTTGTCTGCGTGCGAGTTTGTGTTCATGCATCCGTTTTTACCTGTCCGGTGCCGACCTGCCCACAATAGACAACGTTGGCTCCCATGCTGGTGAGCAGCTCCTGCGCCGCGTTGTATTCCTCCTCCACTCCACCCACCATGAAGGTCAGTTTGCCCATGCTGGCAGCCCCAACACCTAAACACACGCCACATGTTCAATCACAGTATTTAGTTGAAGACAAAACATTTTACAACCCAAACATACAAACATGTGACAAAACCCATTAAAAACGTCATATAAAGGTGGAATAGTAAGTTAAGTTGAATAAACTTTGAGTAAGTGCAGATAAAGTCAACAGACTAAAATGTCTGGCTTTGCAACACAAAAGATAATAGATCAGCCCCCTGACTGTTTGAACACTATCAACTGAGCCTAAAAGGTCAGCTGCGCACTCTTCTGTATGTGCATGTGTGTGTGTGAGACTCATAGTGGGACAGACGTGTTAAGTAGTGGTGCACCAGAGGGACAGAGGTATCTTTAAAAGCCGATTGTTGCCATCATCCACTGCTCAACCCTCATGGGAACTCTTGCCTTTTGTCTTGTCACCCCTTCTCTTCTCCCCACACACACACACACACACACACACACACACACACACACACACACACACACACACACACACACACACACATACACAGAGACCAACAGCTGTGCCTGAGGCCAGTCCCCCTCATGTGGGTATCAGTGACAGGCGTGAGGGGTAATTAACTTTACACTTTATCATGTTCAATTAGGCGTCCCTCCCCATGCCTGATGGCTTAAGGAGCGTGCCATGTTGTAGGAGGCAACCTCACCACCACCACCACCCCACCCCACCCCCCTCTCCCCCACCCGCTCCACAGGGTCCTTAATGCAGAAATAACTGCCTTTTCATAGTAGGTGGAACCCAGCCGGCCTGAGTCTCTTATGCAATGGCAATATCTCTTAAATGCTTCAGTGATCAACCCTGCACCTGTGACACAGTGAATGGTGGAAGACACCACAGCAGCTTGCATAAACACACACAGAAAAAAATAAAACAAAAACATCCCACAAACAGTCATTTAAAAACTAGTGTACAAGGAAAAAGTTGTGGTAGTTGAGGGGGGAAAAAAAGCGGCTTTCATTAACATGCATGTAAACTTTTGACTAGACTTTTGCTAAAAGAAGGAACAAAAGAATAAATGAAGGAGAGAGGAGATGAAGCTCAAATCTCTCTTTAGGGTCCAGCTCTAATGAAAGGCCTCTTAATAGTGAAAGCCTAATAATGTCAGTGTTAATAATTAAAAGGGAATTACTGGGGACAAAACAGCTGAAATCACATTATCTGACTGGAGAAGAGAGGAGGAGGGGAGGGGAGGGGAGGAGAAAAGAAGAGAGGAGAGGAGAGGAGAGGAGAGGAGAGGAGAGGAGAGGAGAGGAGAGGAGAGGAGAGGAGAGGAGAGGAGAGGAGAGGAGAGGAGAGGAGAGGAGAGGATTTACTGTATATTTTCAAGGGTCCATAAACATGAATATACATCTTTTCCCCCTCCCCCCTTTTTAATTGGCTGTGCTGTTGTCAAGTATATGATGATGCCACTCCACTGTATGTGTGTCTGTGGGTGTGTATGTCAGTGATGAGCTGTCAGCAGGTCATTAGGGCCACATAATGAAGCCCGAAGCCCACGCTGCGGCAGCTGCCTATGGACCACAGCTAACATGCGCTCAACATAAGGCCGCCACACACACCAATCATACACACATATGGTCCACAGAGATGATAGATTTATTTCCTTTCTTGCTACTTTATGTCATGTTTTCGATTTAGTTAAAAATCTATTTGGTCATGTTTAGTTTAATTCAACAAAGTTTTGATTCAATGGCAGAATAGCAGAGGTTGTACTGAGCACAGGGTCTGTCTGACCAAATAATTTTACTTTGGCGTCAAACACACACTTTGTGGACAGTATGGTGTACAGTGTAGTGTAGTTGTCACTCAACTTCTCTTCACTATACCGTTGTTTTGCTTTGGAGAAATAAATAGATAAATAAAAAATAATCTTGTACAATTACAGGTAGTTGAAAAAGTTCAACTCATGGGGGCAGTTCTCTTCAAAATATTTCGATTTCATTTTCTAGTTTTTATGCTGCAGGTTGAGCCTCACACATGCAAGCACACATACGCGCACACACACACACACACATATATATATATATATATATATATATATATAAAAAGAGCAGTGTGACAACTGTGCTGGTTCATTAGTGGAGATCACTGTTTGCAGACGACTAAAGAGCAGATTATTGATAACACAGCCGACGTGCTGATCAATATATCTCAATGCGGAGAGAGAGAAAAGGATTGAGACAAAAGAGAGAGAGAGAGAGAGAGAGGAGAGAGGAGTAGAGAGATGAAGCGATGACAGCAAAGAAGGAAAACGATCTTTCTCTTTCTACCTCCCAGCATCCCTCCCTCAAATTAACTAATCACCCATAATAAGCTCTTATGATCTGTAGTGGATTTCTATAAGCAGTGACACCAGGATGATGGAAGATCCTTGTTGGTGGAAGAATAACACGTCATTAGCATAACATTGTGTGTGTGTGTGTGTGTGTGTGTGTGTGTGTGTGTGTGTGTGTGTGTGTGTGTGTGTGTGTGTGTGTGTGTGTCTCTCGCTGTGTACGCATCTTGAGTGTATCATTGAGTCTGCTCATTGTGCACAGACTGAAGTGCATTTGTGTTTGAGTGTGTGATGTGCGATTCCCCAATAATGTGTCTACGTGGTGTGTGCCCTTTCTGTGTGTGTGGCGTGTGCGTGTGTGTGTGTGCGTGTGTGTGTGAGAGAGGGGACGTCCCTTTCTCGGGCCGGTCCTGTCAGAGACGGATTAAAGAGGAATCCTAATGAGGCTTCCTGAGCGCCGGGTACGCCGGCTCATCCATCCCAGCGGGAGTGACAGCCCTGGATCGTTAGCACTGCACAACTACACAACGCCCCCTAGGGGGAGGGGGGGACAAGGTATGTGTGTGTGTGTGTGTGTGTGTGTGTGTGTGTGTGTGTGTGTGTGTGTGTGTGTGTGTGTGTGTGTGTGTGTGTGTGTGTGTGTGTGTGTGGTTGGGGGGCACCTATGATAGAAGAGAGAGCGTAGAGACATGGAGAGGAAAGAGTAGAGGAGGGGATACTAGGAGAAAGTTATGTGCAATAATAATTGTGTAGTAAATAATAAATTGGACATAATATATTTAAACCAGACTGGTATAGACACTGCCAAGTTCTTCTGGTTTCTCAAAAAAACTAAGAATAAACACCAACATGCCACTCCAATAACTATCAGGAGATTCCTTGGGAAATAATCTCCTTTGGAAATAACTTTCTCTCACCTAGGGGACAAGTTTTGGCGGACTGAGACGCCTCCTCACCTGAAAATCGCCTCATCATGATTAATTCTCAGAACACGTGGGAACTCGTTGGACCATCAATAAGCTATGTGAATTTTACTTTACGAAGATGAAGCGAGTGAAAGTGGCTCTCATACTGTTGTATGAGGGATGAAAAGGCACCAAACAAATTGTCTATGTCGTGTGTGGCCCATGCAAGTTAGCTTCCTTCAATTGCTGACATTGCACCTCCTTTATCTAAACTCCTCCCTGAACAAAATTCAAGCTAATAAACGGTGAAACACTATTAGGACAGATGCTTAGCAGCAGGATTCGACGACAGGCATTAACCATGAACATAAGAGTTAGAAACTGGTTCTGTGAAGGCAAAGGAAGATCAGAGAAACAACTTTGGTTTGGCCTGTTTGTAGTGAACACAAAGTTCATTAGCACTTCTTTCATTACACACAAAAGAATCAACCCAGGCAATTCATGACGGCTGTATAACCTTTTAAAGTGGAGCTCTGTTTGAAGTGGTGCTTGTACATACAAAGCAAGTGAGAATAAGTGTGCACATGTGCATGCAGTATCTGTGTGTGTGTGTGTGTGTGTGTGTGTGTGTGTGTGTGTGTGTGTGTGTGTGTGTGTGTGTGTGTGTGTGTGTGTGTGTGTGTGTGTGTGTGTGTGTGTGTGTGTGTGTGTGTGTACCAGAGACAGGTGCAGATCCCAGAGCTGGCCGCCAATAAGACGTCAGTTGGAGCTTCTGAGGCCGCGTCTCAAAGTTACGAGCCGCATGTAAAACCAGTAGCCACTTTTTATTGGTGGTGGGTTTAAATTAAACTACATTTGTGAATATGAGGCTACACAAACAACACACATGGTCGCCGACACACATACACACGCACAAGAAGGGATGTTCCCAGTGTTTGGTAATGAATGACGCATTTGACAATGTTCCACAACCCAGATTTTTTCCTCAGAGATTAGACGGAAAAACACTTGGAGCAAAACAACACCTATAATATCATTAGAGCTCCACCAAACACCTCATTTCCACAAATGATCATGTATCTTCCCTCACTGCAAAAACACCAGGACAGATTTAAAGACACGCCAGGTTTCATTTCACACCTGCAAGTCCAAATGTAGCTGGCGTAAACAAACTCCAGCCATGGCAGTACACTGCAGTGTTTGCGCCTACGTTTTTAACTATATGCATGTGCAAGGTTGTTTTAGCTCAGTTGCAGTCATCTATAATTCAGACTGAAAAGAGCCTTCACACTTAATAGTGCAACGGCCTTGAGTCAATGGGAGTTGACTGCTTGGAGCGCAGGCCGGGGGGGGTAGGATGTTTACAGGCCAACAACGCAGCCTCATGTGGTCCACCATTATAATTACACCCGAGGGCAGATCTTTTTCTCAAACAAATTAAAACCCTAAACGGGCCCTGTAAAAAAGCACAACGGATATCGAGTAAATAAGTGAAACGGGCCGAGGGCTTGTGGTAACCAAAATCGCTCACACACATCGGCACCGAAAATCAGCACTTTCAACAGTTTTTCTGCCAACTTTACTAATGCTCCTCTGTTGTGTTAAAAACAGACTCTTTATCGGCTCCACTTAACGAGCGCAGAGCCATGAGAACTGAGTCCTGCACACAAATACTCCATGAGAACCTCGAGCTGGTAGGCGACGGGAGAATGTTTGGGTTTTGGGAAAAAAAAAAAAAAAAAAAAGAAAATAGGGAATAAGGTTAATTCAGTTTAGAGCGTCGACATAGTTTGTGGTGTGTAAATGTTACTACAGCTGTAAAGGTTTCGTTTACAATGTTTGTCCATTGACCACCAGGTCAGGCCTCATCATCATCATTATTATTATCATCATCATCAGTAACTGTTCTATTCCATTGGGGAGCGGCTGGTCAATGGTAGGTGACAAAGAATGGAGGGAGCAGGAGAGAGCCACAATCAATCCTCTTCTTGGCCCAATGAGACTCATCTAGGATAGAGCAAGTTAATAATGATCCCCAATTAGGCTGTTAGTAGGCAGGGAGGGGGACACACACACACACACACACACACACACACACTTTTATACAGACACAATGCTAATTCGCTTTTAGATGAGTGACATGCGGAGTGATGTTTGAGCTACATTTGATGGACAGGGAGTTTTCGTATGACTCATACACCAGCTGACTATGTGTCAGCACACGGGCACATACACAGCAGATGACATAGGAGCAGTGCCGTGAGAACCAGTCCCCCAGCTGCTGTGGGTCTACCTCCATCTGGAGCATAGGCTGAACACCCCGCCATCACCACCCCTCCATCATCAGCGTCCCTGGTCACTTTACCGCTCCACACCCTCCCTCTCACTCCCCCTCTAAGTCATCAGACCCCGTCACTGAGAGGCTTGTTATGCTAATCTAGTCTTTGGATGACTGACGCTCTCTAGTACTGGTGAGCCCTGACAGACTGCGACAGCGCCACCCCCACCTCCTGTCCAACCTGATTCCTTAACTCACTGTCAGAGTCATCACTAACCTTCACTAAACAGCCTTCAGGCTCCCTGGCTCTTCTTTAGACATAATTCTCTTCTCAGACTGGATTAGTTTGGCCCATTTGCAGAAGTATCAGTAGCAGCTTTCGCTAAAACATTCACATTGGCCAAAGGACGGAGGCAAGTCTCAAGCTTTTTCCAGGATCATTCAAAACCTGCTGCCTAGCACACAGTTCTTTTTGCCATTTTTGCCATTATGCAGAATATAGTTAAATTTCCCACGACAGAACGTGTCCAAAACATGCTCATTTTGTGTTAAAAATCCCACAGTGTAATGCTTTGCCTTTAACAGCTCCATTAGAGCAACTTACCGGTCAATAATGGTGCAAAATGATTATTCATGAGCATCCAAAACTCAGTATGCTGCTCCAGAGTAAACAATTGTGAGTCTGAAACAAATGAAAACTTTCACTATTCATCCCCATGTAAAATACTTTCTCGACTAGTGAACTCATTACTTGGTACATGAACTGCCCCAAATTTTGACTTCATGTGATATCTTCAAATGTATTGTTTTGTTCAAATAATGGTCCAAATCCCAATGCTATTATTTCTACCACAGCCAATAACAGACAAAGAAAAGACGAAAAGTGAAGAGCCATTTTTGCTCGAAAACAGCTTTGAACAATTTTCGAAATAATTGCAGACTTATTTGCGGCCAATTGACTAATCTACTAATTATCTAATCATTTCTGCTCTAAAAGATTGAGTATAATCGTGGGGCATAGTAAATAAGGGAACAAAGGCATGTTTCCAGACACACACGACATGGTTCGTACTTTGGGACACAGTAAGTACGTGACCAACGTGAGTTTTTAGGGACCACGGTAACACCTTGGGAATTTTTTTTTAAATTCTGCTGCTACAATAATAAAATATTACAGTTTCAGTGTCTCTTTATCTATTACATGCTTCCAGAATTCAAGGTCTGAAAAGTTGGAATTTATCCAGGAAATGTAAGGAATTAATCTTCTTTAACAAAGTTTGAGGATTACACATAATCCCAACTCAGGCCGCACTCACTAGATTATTTTCTGAGCTTTCAGCAAGGAATTGTTGACACGCAAGCTCTTTTGCATGTCAAAAAAAGATGTTTTAATTTCTTCAAACACTTCTTGTCTATGCTGGCTTAAAAGATAAACATGAAAGGTTTTTATAGATCCTGGAAATCGTGTGACAAAACACTCCACCTGCTCATTTGCTATCGCTGAAAGTGTGAGGAAAAACTAACGCCTGATATTAGGAATGTTTAGCCAAACAAATATTTTCAAGGGTGAACTTTTATGCAAAATAACTACACAGTTTGGGCAAAAGGTAAATTAATAAATACTAGTGATATGAATTTATCTGGGCTGGTATTATTTTGTCAAAGCCATAGTTTAATCCATAATCAGAACAGATTTTTGTGGAAGAAGCCTCAAGTCTGCGGGGCTTGGAGGGAGACAGAAAAGAAGTGGATTGGGAGCGTTCACTGATGAACCAACTGGTGCCAGCCTTGGCCTAAACAAGATCCTACAGGCTGAAGGATGACGTTCAAACTGTCGGCAAATGACACACTGCAAAAGTTAAGTTGAGTTGATGTGGTATGGATATGATTAGAGTGGTGTTGAGACTCAGCCTAAAGAGGTGGTTAGCTGACGACTATAAGACCTCGCAAACAAGCAGCATTAGCCCGAATGCCTATGGTCCCACAGCAGCTAGGCTCCCTCTTGCTTTCATTTGCACCGAAAGCTGACTTTCCCAGCACTGGGGAAAATACAATGAAAGGTTTTTTTTTTTAAGGCCTTTTTAAAGCTGTCGTCCGTTAGCAATGTGGCAGCCCACCATGGGCACACAGACACAAACTCAGGCATTCTGGGTAATTACTGCTAACGACCCCGCCGCTTGTTAGCCAGACCTCCTATTTTTGCCATCGTTGTGCCAACACCCTGAGCCTGTGACATCAGAGCTTGTTTTGTTGTGGGTCAACTTTGCATGCGGACACTTTTAACGACACCAGACGGTGGTAGAAGTGTGTGTGAGCACAATCAAGCGTTAGCATGCCTGCAGAACCAACCGCGTCTTTGCAAGAAAGTGTTTAGAAAATGGGGGTAGGATGTTTAAAGATTACAGCCCTGTATGGAGGTGCATGTGTACGTACACCAGGTCAAAGCTGGCTAAAGCCAAGACACTGTTCAATATGCAAGATTTTAAGCCAGCAGGATGCCCGTGAGAAGAAAGTAAAAGTTGCTCTTTTTTTTTGATTGTTTGGTTTAAAAAAAGGGTTATGACTCTGCAATTCAGATCCCACGGTTGCCTGCCAAACCTCTAGTGACGCACACAACGTACAAACGCTAGTTTTTGTGTAAAATACGCCACCTCACACAACACAAAAGAAATGCTACATTAAAAATAAAAACAAATACTGAAAACCACAAAAAGAGCAGGCTGTGTCT